>NW_004524594.1:21298423-21310363 GCF_000260255.1 Octodon degus | reverse complement strand
AAAAAAAAAAAAAAAACGACAAAAATAAACAAAACAAATAAAAAAAATCTCTATTCATCTGTATAGTATCCAGACCAGGACTATGGCTGCATGCTACTATTCTGTTGTCATTGCTGTTGTTGTCATTTTCTCATCCCTGACCATGTGCCAGGGGCTGATTTCATCTCCACCACACTGGAGAGGCACATGCTGCTTCAAATAGGACCCAGAACTCAACACCTGGAGGATCAGAAGGCAGCAGGAGCACTTGGAGTTACAGCCATCCAGATGCGGTCAGAGGAAATTGTCTCCATATATTTGGAAACCTGTGGGCAGTGTTTATTTGCTAAGAAGTCTGGGCCGCTTCCCGTCAGTCCACAAAGCCACAGTGGCCAAAAGTCACAAACTGGAGAAGGGTCAGGTGTGGGCAGTTTGAGGTGAGGGCAAAAGTCAGGGCTTGGCATGCTGGGTGAGAAAGAGCCATAGACTCAGCAGTGTTGGAGGTGGCCTGGCCAGAGGCAGGATCTGGGCAGAGCCACCAACTTACTAAGTGGACTTGGACAAGCATCTGTGGAGTTCGGTTTTGCACATAAACATATGAGCCCTGGCTTTGTCTCTTGCTAGCCCCATGTGGCTAATTTCTGGGGCAGTCCGTTTTCTCAGTGACAGAATGCAAAAGGAATAAACAATTGTGATGAAGGAGAGGAGAAAAGAAAGGAAAAAGGAGGAAGGAAAAATTATGCATGTATATACACAGGATAGCTAAGATGGTTGTACTACTAATTTCTATTGTTTTTTGAAGGTAGCAGTTAATGCTTAAAAGTTTTGCTTTGGCCAATTTTACATGCTTACATCTGGTAATCTGAGCACCCACATTGCAGACAACAATGTTTAATATAACAACCACTGTTGCATACTGAAAAAATAAAAACAATAACAGGACTGTGGGGGCTGGGAGATGGTTCCCCGGTTCCACCAAAAAAAAAAAAAAAAAGAAAAAAAGAAAACACCAAAAAATAGGACCGAGGTTATAGTTTGTCCTGAGGTATGTGGGAGAACTTGCTAACTATAATCTGCCACTGCTACCACTTGGTGTACCTTAGATGACAGAGGTCCAGCTCTAAAGCTTTCTGTATAAAAGCACTATAAGAACAGCTAAAAGAAATTCAAGCCCGATGTGGTGGCACACACATATGATCCCAGCACTCTGGGAGGCTAAAGTCTGAGGATCAAAAGTTCAAACCTAAACTGATCGATTTAGTGAGTAAGACCCTGTCCAGAGAAAGGGGGTGAGCTAGGGATATAGTTCAGTGTAAAGGCCCTGGGTTTAACACCCAATATTGGAAAAAGAAAAGATAAGACAAGAGTGAGAGATTAAGGAGTAGCTTTACAATGGAGAAACCTGACAAATGCTATCTCGGCCAGGTGATAAAGGTCAATCTTGACAGTGACAAAAGTGGTACTTTCTCTCTCCGATTTTTCTCCCAAAACCCATAGTCTCAGTTATGAGTTATTAGTTCATTAATTGTGGCAGATGTACCACACCAATGTAAAAGGCTAGTAACAGGGAGCCAGGAACAGTGGTACACACCTCTAATCCCAGCTCTTGGGAAGCTGAGGCAGGAGGATTGTCATGAGTTCAAGGGCAACCTGAATAGTGAGACCCTGTCTCCAAAAAAAAAGCCCAAATGTTAAAAGAAAGTGTGAAATATGTGTCCTCACAATTTTTTTGTAAACCTAAAACTGTTCTACATTGGTGTATTTAAAAAGGAAAGAATACCCGGTTCCGCCAAAAAAATAAAAAATAAAAAGGAAAGAGCGAGACATTGTGGCACATGCCTGTAATCCCAGCACTTTAGAGGTTGAGGCAGGAGGATCTCTGTGAGTTGGAAGCCAACCTGGTGTACATGGTGAGTTCAAGACTAGCCTGAACTACATGTGAGATCCTGTGTCATAAAAGAGCAATTTTTTAACGAAGATCAACACCCTCTGAGAAAAATGAACAAATGAAGAAAATGGGCAGATGCAGAGAGGAGGACGATAGGTCAACACATACCTGAAGAGACACCCAGCCACCCTGAAATAGAGAAATGCAATCAAAACAGCACAGCACTGTCACTCTCTTCCTATCTGATTGGCAAAATTCAAGTTGATCACTGGTTTCTGCTGTCACTGAGGTTCAGGAGCGTGTAGGTAGGAGTGGCAACTGCTACAGTGTTGGCTTTTTGAGACAAGGTCTCACTACATAGTTCAGGCTGGCCTTGAACTCAATATGGAGCTCAGGCTAGCCTAGTCCTCCTGCCTCAGCCTTCTGAGTAGTGGGGTTATAGGCCTGCACCACCAGACTCAGCTTTAGCTGCTATAGCTTTGGCAGAGATGATTTGGCTATAACTTCCAAGTTAAAAGTACACCTGTCCAGTGTGTTTATTGACGCACTATGTGTAGTAAGAGAAATCAGAAGTAACCTTGGCCCATCCATAGGAAATGCTGATATGCTCGTCCACACGGTGGATTGGTCTTCAGTGGCCAAGATGTGTGAGGTGGGCTTGTGGGACCAAGGACAGTCATCACTGCAACACTGCAGAGCAGGCAGCAGGGGCTACCTCACCAGAAGTGTACCTTGCACATTCTCCAAGCTCATTTCTCTTGTGACCCCCATTTTACAGATGAAAACTCTGAGGCTAAGAACTTTCCCAAGGTTACATACTTAGTAAATAGCAGAGTGTGGATTTGAACCCAGACAAGTTGGATCTAAACAACCAATAGTTTCTGTCTGTCTGTCTCAACACAGGGAGATATATCTATTATACAGTAACACATAAATATTTAATATATAAAAATGTGTCTATAAATACAGATATATATTTATACCCAGTTGTCTCTCAGTATCTGAGGATAATTGGTTCCAGGAACTCAGAGATACTAAAATCTATTAGAACTAATAAACCAGTTCAGCAGGATACAAGATCAATATACAAAAATCAATTGGACAGTCATACCTTGTACAGCAAAGCTGTCACCAGCTAGTGTGGGTCCTTGTATTAGTGATAATGGAAGTCAAAACTAACACAACAGGATAGATGTACAAGCAAAAGCTTTAACTGGAAAGTAGGAGAAAATGAACTTTAGCTTGAAGAACTGACAAAGATCACGCTATCCCCCTCAACAAAGAAAAACAATGGATTGGGGAGATAGCTCAGCAGTCTAAGCACCTGCCTGGCAAGTGCAAAGACCTGGGTTTGAACCCCAGTACTGCAAGCTGTGCCATCCCCAGAACCCCAAGTGTGCCGTGCTGGCCACCAAAACAGGGTATGGTGGCACCCACTGGTAATCCCAGCACTGGGGAGGCTGAGATAGGAGGATCACTATGAGTCCAAGCTGCATAGCAAGATCCTGTACCAAAAAAAGGAAGGAAGGAAGGAAAGAAAGAAAGAAAGAAAGAAAGAAAGAAAGAAAGAAAGAAAGAAGAAAGAAAAAGAAAGAAAGAAAGAAAAAGAAAGAAAGAAAGAAAGAAAGAAAGAAAGAAAGAAAGAAAGAAAGAAAAAGAAAAGCAGGCAGGCAAAGGAAAACAAGAAAGTAGGAGGGCTGGCAAGATAGCTTAGCAGACTAAGCACCTGCTTAGGCAAGCACAAGGACCTGGATTCGATCCCCAGCACTACATGCCACTGCGGTGGGCAACCGAGACCCAGCGTGGTGGTGCATACCTGTAATCCCAGTATGGGGGAGGCTGGAAACAGGAGGATCACTACAAGACAGACAGAGGGGGTGGGGCGAGGGCGTACGGCACAGGGGATGGGTGGGAAACAGGAAGTTGTAAAAGCTGGTAATTAGATGACCCTGTAAATCCTGAAAATTACTTTAGTTACTACTGATATTCTCAGTCTTAAAGAGAGCTGAGACAGGATAGGTGAATTTAGGGCTAATCAACCATGTCTTGCAAGCTTTTTTTCTTCTTGGTGCTACTGAAATTTGAATCCAATCCTTTTCACGGAGCGACATTCCCAGTCATTACCTCACCCCTTAAATTTGGAGACACAATCTTGCTAAATCACTAAATTGCTCAGGCTGGACTCAAACTTTCCATCTGTCTCAGCCTCCCAGAGTGCTGGGATTACAGGTGTATGCAGGAGGACCTAAATAGCTAACACACTTAGATCCAAACTTTTTCTTTTAATGTATTAATAGAGGGCCTACAGGGTCTCACTGTGTAGGCAGTACTCATAGTGATCCTCCTGCTTACAGTCTCCCAAGCACTGGGATTACAGGCACTTGCCACCACCCCCAGTCTTAATCACAGTCTCTGCATGCCCTGGGGGCAGGGATGGCAGGCAGGCCCAGGGATCAAACCCCCAGCCCCTGCATCTGCCTAAGCAGGTGCTTTAATCCACTGAGCCATTTGGCCAGCCCTTTTCAACATTTTAAGGTAATAAAGATTACAAAATGAAGGTCAAGCTTTTTTGTGCTTTTACTCACCTACTGGGCTTCTGTAGGCCCAAGTGAAGAACCATGAGTTTTAGCAAAACCATTTTTACGTTCCTGACTTCCTCAGAAAAAAACACAAGTCATGTTTTTAATAAGCAACAGTTTTAGGGTCCAGGAGTTTGTCATTTGCCCTGGTGGTCTGTGTGTCACCCAAAACCCACAGATAGGTGTTCAAGTCCCTTACAGAAAATGACACAGTATTTCCATATTAATTTATGCAAATCTCCCATATACTCTTACATGCTTAGATGACTTATAATACTTAATACGATGTAAGTAGTTCTTGCTGAGCCTGGTGGCTGATGCCTCCCTCAGTAGACTAAGGGAGGGGGATTACTAGGAGTTTGAGGCCTGCCTGGGCTGCAAAGTAAGCTTTAAAACTAGCGTAAGCTACACAGTAAGAGAAAAATGATAATCTGTACATCTTCAGTGCAAACCAAGTCTGACAGCATAGCACACAGCAGCAGGGAGGTAACACTGCCTCGCAGAGTCCGTGGATATGGGAGCTGCAGACAGAGTGTGGTCCCCCGCTAATTCATGTGCTTGTACATATCTGCAAATACAGAAGAGAAAGTCTGAAAGAACTCCACAGCCCACCAACCTGATAAGCATTTTACCTTCCCAGCACAAAAGGAAGGGAGTATCCATGTGATCTGTATAGGAAAAAATTCTTTTGATCTATGTAGGAGGGAATGACTTTGATTCTGTGTTTGTTTTTGTTTTTCTTTGGAGGGAGGTTTGTTGTTGTTGTTGTTTTCCTTTCCTTTCACTCATCTGCAACTAGTTGTTCTCAACCTATACAACAGGGCCTGTTTCTGTGACCTGCCCCTACCGAGGGGTGATGGATATAGAGGAGAAAGAAATCACTGCTCAGTTTGTGATTTCAAATTAGACTTTCCTAAAGCCCCAGATGGAACTGATAGCCTTGACAATGAGTTTTGCTCTGCAGGAGCTCCTGATTAATTGCAGCCTTCTTGGGGAGATGAAAGTCACAGTTATCGAGGGTCCCCAGAAAGGAGTTTGCACAGCTGCCCAGGAGTGGAAAGTGGTGTTAAGGGAAGGAGGTGCATTTTCCTGACCTACCAGGCCACCCTCCCCAGGCCTGGGCCTTCTGGAATACTTGTACCTACAAATCTCTGGGAGAGACACTGCGCCAGACCTGAAACAAAACCAGACTGGTTGGGAGGCTAGGAAAGGGCTTTAGGCCTAAGGAAGATGAGGTCCCATCACCATCCTTGCACCCCTAAGGAGATGGGAGAGCCTAAGCTGTTTCCCAAGCTCCCTAAGGACAGGCACTCAGGCTGAGAGAAGGCCTGGTAAAAGAAAAGGAGGACATCGCCTTACCTTTGTGTGGCCCACTGACAGAACTTGGTCAGTAACAGTGGATAAAACAAGGGACTGTAGCTAACATCCCAGAGTCATAGGGCCAGCCAAAAAATCAAGGGCCAGCCAAATAGCTCAGCAGATTAAAGCCCCTGCACGCAGGCGCAGGGGCCAAGGGTTTGATACCCAGGCCTGCTGTGTCAGCCCCGCCCCTGGGGCATGCTGAGATGGCAACCGAGACTGGGCATGGTGGCGCATGCCTGTAATCCCAGCACTTGGGAGGCTGAAAAACAGGAGGATCACAATGAGTCCGATCTGTGTAGTGAGACCCTGTAGATCCTGTACTAAATTTTTTCTTTGTGGAACCAGGGATTGAACTCAGGCCCTTATGCTTGCCAGGCAAGTGCTTATTCCACTGAGCCATCTCCCCGGCCCCGATCCTGTACTAAATTTAAAAAAAATATCCCAGAGTAGTGAGGTGAGACCACCTCAAGGGCAGGACAGAGAAGGGTGTGGGAATGAAGCAGCCCTTCCTGAGCTGGAGCCACATGTAATCTCTGTTGATCTGTCCCACGAAGAGGAAAGAGGTAGGGAGAGAGGATTGTTTCAGGACCTTCTGAGATTCCTGATATTCAGTGCAAGGACAGAACAGAGTAGAACCAAATAAAACAACACAGAATAAAATAGAAAATGGGGTCAGGTATGATAGTCCTTGCCTGTAAACCCAGCACTCTGGAAGGCTGAGACAGAAAGATCACAAGTTCCCCAGCTTAGGTGACCCTGTCTTTAAAAAAAGAAGAAAGAAATGCTATTGATGTAACTAGGTGTAAAGGTCCTGGGTTCAATTCCTCAGAACCAGAAAGAAAAGTATAAAGTGTATCTTATTAAATATCATATTTTAAGGCTGGGGTTTAGCTTAGCAGTCTAAGTGCCTGCCTTGCAAGTACAAGGGCCCAGGTTCGATCCTCAGTACTGCATGCCCTGCCAACCCCTAAATCCCAGGCACACTGTGCCAGCCACCTAAACTGGTGGCTGCCTGTAATCCCAGTGCTGAGGAGGCTGAGACAGGAGGATCAATGTGAGTCTGAAGTGTGTAGCATGACCCTGTGTCAAATAAATTTTCAAATATATTTTTTTTCTTAAGCTTTTGCTACATGATTGTTGATTAAATGTTACACTGGTTTTCAAAGCATAGTGTATTTTCTACTGTTGACCAAAGTAAAAAATACGAGGAAGGCTTTCTTAAAGATTAAAGTCTAACCGTAAAAAGAAAATGGCCAATATTAAATGGGCAATATTAGGGATTTTTCTGTCATTGAGCAGAACTGTAGGCTAGTGAGCTGAGTTTAGTTATTAGAGACTTAGACAGTTACATTTTCACACCAATGTTTATACAAACTATGCTTCTAATCTTAAGCCAGAGCCATTTGTTTCATTTTTGGTGCAGAGGGAAAATAAGAGTGCATCCTCCATATCTGTGGGCTCTGCAGCTGCGGATTCAACCAACCATGGATCCAAAAGATTCCATCTGTATCAGACATGTACAGACTTTTTTCTTGGTATTATTTTCTAAACAACATAGCA
Organism: Octodon degus; assembly: GCF_000260255.1. Taxonomy (NCBI): domain Eukaryota; kingdom Metazoa; phylum Chordata; class Mammalia; order Rodentia; family Octodontidae; genus Octodon; species Octodon degus. Next base: position 21,302,995 of record NW_004524594.1, on the reverse strand, counting down.
AACAACTATCTACATAACATTTACCTTGTGCCAGGTGTTACCAGTAATCTAGAGATGATTTAAGTACACAAGGAGGCACACAGATTGTATACAAATACTATAACATTTTATATAAGGAATTTAAGTGCCCAAGAATCTTAGTATTCTGGGGAAGGAGGCTCTGGAAGTCATCCTCCATGGATAATGAGGGATGGGTGTAGCTCTATAATTAGAACACTCCTCTGTAGCTTAAGGAACTTTACAACAGGAGGGGGCGTTGTACCTCAATGGAGAGTCCACACTAGGATGCTCAAAGTCCTGTGTTTAATTTATAGCACTCAAAGAAACATTTTTAGCTGGATGTAATGATGCACATCTGTAATTTTGCCACTTGGGAGACTGAGACAGGAGAATCGCCAGGAACTTTAGACCAGCCTGGGCTACATAGCCCCTTCAAGGCCAATCTGAACTATATAACAAGACCTTGTCTTAAAAACTAAAACTAATAATAAAACCCAAGACTAATAATAAGAAATTAAATTTTTTTCAAAATTTTATTGATAAACAGATAGCAATGAAACAGTTTCAAATCAAATTGGAAGTACAGATTCAACAAATAACACACTGCATATATTCTTCTTAGTGGTTAATTGCTGTACAAGATGCGGACTTGAGATAATACTTACAAACACCATTAGAACAAATCATTCTATTCATTAAGAGAATGCAACTATATATCTATCCCAACCACTTTGCATACACAGATACAAAATGGACATTCATCTGTATACCCCATTTTTTCTAAGTTCCGTTATTGAATATTATAAGTGTGTAAACTCAGCAAAATATTCTAAAAGAGTCCAGTAGCCCATAATAGCATTGGGTCTTCTGTTTAACTGGCAATGTCAGAAATTATTGACCTGAGTCCCCCACAGCTCAACATAACAGCATGGCTTTACTTCCTATATTTCGTCTTCATATTTTTCTACCGGATGGTTAAAGAAATAAAATTTTTAATATAAAAATTAAAGTTACTAAACCAGGGATATAGCTCAGTAGTGAAGCGCCTACCTGACAAGTGTGAGGTCCTGAATTTGATTCCTGGCACCCACAAAATAAAAAATAAAAAGTAAAAGCCAAGCATAGTAGCCAATGTCTATAATCCCAGTGCTTGGGAAGATGAGGCAGTAGGATTGCTGTAAGTTCAAGGTCAGCCTTGGCTACATAGTTAGGGCAAGGCCAACCTGAACTATATTACGATATGCTTTCTCAAAAATAAATAAAGAATTCCAACCAGGGACATAGCTCAGTGACATAAGCACCTGCCTCACAAGTGCAAGGTCCTGAGTTTGATCCCCACTACAGAAGAAAGAAAGAAAAAGAAAAACATATAAAAGGGCTAGGAATATATCTCAGTGGCACAGTGCCTGCCTGGCAAGCACAAGGTCCTGAGTTCGAGTCCATATAATGATTAATGGCTTAATGGTAGAGACCCCTCGATCTACATCTGCAGTACCACCATAAAAAAGAAAAGGAGAAAAAGATCATTTTTTAAAAACTGAATATGGTGGTATACAGCTCTAATCCCAGCAGTCACAACTTCCAACTCAGCCTGGGCAATTTAGTGTCTGAGGATATAGCTCAAGGCAAAGGCCCTGGATTTTATCCTGAGTACCTAAAGAAAAAAAATTAAATGAATGTCCTTACCATCATAAAAGGAACCAGGGGGTCCAACAAGCACAAAGTTGGCCATTGTGATTGGCAGGAGCACCAGTGGAGAAAGATAAGACTCAGAAGAGGTATCTCTGGGTCCAATCCTTTATATAGTACCAGGTAGTAAAAGCAATACATGGATTAAAGTCCACTGGAGAAATTGTATGGTTATAGCAAATACTGAGCCATTTTATGTAAGAGACATGACCATCTGTAGGTTTTGATATCCAAATTGTTAGGGTTAGGAGGTCCCAGAATCAGTCCTCCTATATCTAGGGAGATATTAAGGTTAAATAAGGTCATAAGGATGGGGCCCTAATTAGATAAAATTGTAGCCTTAAAGAAGAAGGGATACCAGAGATCCAAAAAGGGCATCTTAAGGTAGAAAATATGGCTTGACCCTCTCCTTTTCCCTCTGAAGATAGTGTGATCTGACTGACAGCTGTTATGCCCTTCCCTCCTGCCTCCCTACAGGTGGCTTCGGCCACTTAGGGCCAAGGTCTTCTCTTCATTTCTGCTGTGGCTGCCCTCTAGGTCTTGGTGACAAGAGTCAGTCGTTACTGACAGCTATGACCCCTTTTCCCCACTCCAGGAACTGCTACATCTTCTCTAAGCAGCTGCCAGCTAACTATGCCTGAGAGGCAAAGATCAGGAAGAGACTGGGGTCCATCACTGATAGCCCCAAAGTCCCCCAACCTGAAAGGACCAAGATAAGCACAGCTGAGGTGCCTGGACGGCAGCACTAATCATGACTTCAGCCCTGCCATTATTGTGGAGATGTGGCAGCTGTCAATTAAGCAGTTTCTACTCCTGAAGTTTATGGGAACTGTCGCATAAGCAATTGTCCTGGATATCCCATACCACCCTAGGAGATATTTGCCTTGGCCACCCCACACTTGAAACATAAACCTATCCTGATGACTGCCCTGTCTTCCTTGTCACCTCCAGATGATTTTGTCTCTTGTCATTACTGTAAAAGTCAAATACATCCACAAAACATACAAAACTGTGCATGTATAATCTAATCTTGTATTTTAATAAAAGGGCAATGCTTTCTCTCACTCCTCTGGTCAGTCCAGAAGGGTCCCCTCTTATACACTACCCCCCATACTGTGGCACAGATCCCAATAAAGCCACCCTAGGTGGTCATACAAACCTATTCATGAGTCTTATCTCATAGTATGGGCAAAGCAGGGTCCACTAAAAAGGGCTGGTAACACTAGGGGGTACCAACCCTGAACAGTTCCAGGGACTGGCAGCATAAACCACTGACAAGTAAGAGACAGGCAGTGACGAGGGGCAGAGACCAGTACGGATAATGATCAGCAGCATAACAAAGCCCCAGAGAAGCAGCAGAAAACACTAGAAGAGATAGCCTCAAATGGGGCTACAAACTTTGGCTGCTGAGAAGCTAATAAAAAAGTTTCTTTGGCTAGAAACTGCCAAGAGCTGTAATACTAAGAGCCATAACACTAAGGGCTTAGAGACACTAGCATTCAAACCCATACAGCTAACTAACATGAAGAGGGCTACACACTGACAGTTCATAATTTCTTTTTCATTCTTTTTTCTTTCTTTCTTTCTTTCTTTCTTTCTTTCTTTCTTTTCTTTCTTTTTTTTTTTTTTTAATGCATCTGGTACAGGGTCTCACTAAGCAGCTCGGACTTGTGATCCTCCTGTTTTCAGCCTCCTCAGTGCTGGGATTACAGGTGTGGGCCACCATGCCATCTTGGTGGCTGGCTCAGTACACCTGGGAGTGAGGCTGGTGGGGCATGTGGTGCCAAGGATTGAATCCAGGTCCCTATACTTGCCTAAGCAGGCACTTAGTCTGCTGAGCTGTCTCACCAGCCCTCAACAGTTCATAATTTCTATCTAAATTAGGGCCAGCCAAATAGCTCAGTGGATTAAAGTGCCTGCTTAGGCAGACGCAGGGACCGGGGGTTCAATCCCTGGACCTGCCATGCCAGCCCCATCCCCAGGGCACACTGAGACTGTGATTGAGACTGGGCATGGTGGCACACACCTGTAATCCCAGCACTTGGGAGGCTGTAACCAGGAGAATCACTATGAGTCCGATCTACACAGTGAGACCCCATACACCCTGTACTAAGTACAAAATAAATAAATAAATAGATTGAAAGAACCCTCAGCTGATTGGTGACAAGGTGAACACACAGTGAAGAGGTTGTCTATAAGCCCAGAAAACAGACCTCACCAGAAACCAACCAACCCTAATGGCATCTTGATCTTAGACTTACAACCTCCAGAACTGAGAAAATCAATTTTGAGCTCAAGGTGGGTCAAAGGAAGAGGTAGGTCAAGCTACAGAATTTTCTGGGGCTCGTGCAAAAGGAAAATACTGGATGCCTTGTTTCAAAATTGTTAAGAAGGCTGGACATGGTAGTGCACACCTGTAATCCCAGCTATCAGGAAGCAGAGGCAGGAGGATCACTTCGAGTTTCAGGTCAGCATGGGATATAAAGTGAGTTCAAGGCCAATCTGAACTGCACAGTGAACCCTGTCTCAAAATAACTAAAAATAAGAGAGATGGCTGAGAATTCTGAGATAACAATAACCAAGCATTAAACCACGTGTGCACACAGGGTGTAGCCCCACAAAGCAGGCCCTGAGGAAAGGTTCAAGATGGAGACCTTGAACTAGACACAGAGATCACATTTGTGTGCACTGCACACTGGGGTTCTGGGGTGTGTGCTGTGCACAGAGCTGGGCACACACTCAACCAGTTCATATAGCAAGCAGATTTACTGGGGTGTAAATGGGGCTGTAAAGCACATGTAAGAGAGATTAGCTACAGAGAGAGAGAGAGAGAGACTGAGAGAGAGAGACAGGGAGAGAGACAGAGACAGAGAGACAGAGACA
>NW_004524594.1:21294949-21298323 GCF_000260255.1 Octodon degus | reverse complement strand
AGCTACAGAGAGAGAGAGAGAGAGACTGAGAGAGAGAGACAGGGAGAGAGACAGAGACAGAGAGACAGAGACAGAGACAATGAGAGAGAGAGAGAGAGAGAGAGAGAGAGAGAGAGAGAGAGTAGCACCACAGAAACAGCAAGAGTGAGGCATGAGCCAGTGTTAGAGGAATCTTTTGGGAAATATTCTCACCTGGCAACAATATATACTCCTCCCCTCAGTCTTAAAAGCAGGTTTGGCAGCCATGTTTATACCACGTGACTTGCTCTTCTGGCCACTGAGGATTAGCTCAGGGCCATCACCTGACACAAAGCAGCCAATCAGAGTGCTCTTCTGAGTCCAGCACAGGTTGAAATTCTAAGCTAAAAGATGTTAACTGTGGGAGCTGTGGCTGGGCATCCTCCCCAAGAAGCTGCAGAGAAGGAAAAGAAGCGAAACAACGTTTATGTTTATGACAGCCTCTCTGTCCTTGATCCTGTCATTAATGAACATCTAGCTGCACTGCTGCCTTGAAGTGCTGAATCTATATATCTATATCTCTATCTATCTATCTATCTATCTATCTATCTCCTTTTGCAGTTTCAGCTAGCTTAAATGGGTTTCAAGGATTTGTTAGTTGGGGAAGCTTCAAAGAAGGAGAAATGAGCTGGGCCCTGAAGGCGAAAGCAAGAAATAGAGTCCACACTGCATGTGAGAAAGAGGAATCCCTGGAGGGATAGTGGGAGGCAAGCTGGGCCTAGCCCCAGGGTGGTGGGGAGGCAGGGAGGCCTGGTGGGCAGGAGACAGATGGAACCCAGCACGATTTAGAGCTTCTGGCCCAGAGAGGCTAGGACAGGAGGTTGGGAGACACAGCACCTCACCTCCAAGGAAGACAGAAAATCTCACACCCTGAGTTAGATGCCTGGGCAAGGGTCTTACTAGGGACAGCTCCACGGTTTGTCTCTAGCCCTGCTCTCCCTCACAGGTTTGCAGGAAAATAAGGCCACCATGCTCTGGCTCACAGCTGCCTGGGGTTCTCTACAGAGCACTTCTTTCAAACTCCTTCAGCTTTTCTATTTTTACCTAAGAGTTCTCAGTTCTTGAGTGGGAGGCAGTAATGAGAGAGAGTGGGAAGAGGAGAGGGAAGAATGTATTTCTTTATTCAGAGACTGTATTCAGTTTGAGGGTTTTTCCTCATCATTTCTGAGGGGGAGCACTTCCTCCCCAATCCTAAGGAAGTCCCTCTCCATCTGATTTTCCCTTCCTTTCAGTTCTCTTACTGATCTATTTACCCATCAGCCCATTGCTTACTGTCACTATTGGTTTGAGCCCCACCTCTGCCACCTGCTACTGTTTGTTCTTGTCTACATGACGTAACCTCTTTATGTCTCAGATTTTGAATGTGTAAACTGGAGGCTGACAAAGGGAATCTTGCCAAACAGGTGTTGGGAAAGTTAAATGAGTCAATACAAGTCAATGCACTGAAAACCATAATGGCATGCAAGGACTTCATTCATGTGGGTTCTTGATTTTTGTTTTTTTTTTTAATTTTATTTATTTATGTGTGCATGTGTGTGTGTGTGTGTGTATGTGTGTGTGTGTGTGGCCAGCTCAGCCCACCAGGAGGCGGGGCTGGCTGGCATGTGGTGCTGGGGGATTGAACCGTGGTCCCTGTGCTTTGCGAAGCTTGTTCTAAGTAGGAGCTTTAGACCACTGAGCCATCTCACCAGCCCCTTGATTTTTAAATATTGACAAGGCACCTGCTCCATGCTGAACCTGAAATATCAAGAGATGAATAAGTTATGACATGTGTCCTACAAGTACCCAGCATCCAGTAGGGACAGGCACAGAAATAAGTAAGTCCAGGACAGACATTACATGCAGATATGCTAGAGGGCGGGTCAGGTACTGTGAAAGAGGAGAGTGTTTGGCTTCCTGGAGCTTTTGTAGAAGATTTCACAGGAAAAAGTTTTGAAGAATGAAGAGTTGACATCCTCTGGAAAGAAGGCCAGGTAGGGGCCAGAGATTTAGTTCAGTGGTGTAGTGTCTGCCTGGCAAGTGTGAGATCCTGAGTTTCAATCTCAGTACCCACCCCCCCAAAAAAAAGAGACTAGATATTCCACACAAAAGGAACTGCATTAAGCAAAAGCAGTGAGACAAGAGTTTTGTGTGTCCAGGGAATATTGAGTGGGGCTCTGTGGCTGAAGCTTAAAGCATATGATCTAGAGGATGGTATAAGCTAGAATGTCCCATGTGGAGAAAAGCAATGAAACTATTTAAGCAGTGATTTTTGGCTGACTAAATCTAAGAAAAACAATTTTCTGACTTCCAAGTTAGAAAAAGATAGAACATAGTCCTAGAAGTCACCATGAGGCGGTCTCTTTCCTCCTCCTTTCCTTCACTGTGGAAACTTTGTGCCCACTCTGTCCCAAGCTCCTCATGGAGACACCTCTAACGCTATCGACCTTTCCCAAGTCCAGGTTCTAGTTCTGATGTGCTGGGCCCAGCGTCCAGACACTGGGCATCCAGGTAGCTAGATGTGAGCATGCTAAGCTCCACTGACCTCAGATCCGCCAACTCTTCCTTTGGGCTTTCTGCCCAAACTTGAGTTCATGCCCCTCTATCCTGTCAGGCCTGTTGGAGCTCTCCAGTAACTAGTAGCCTGGCCCCCTGCTGGTGACAACTGCCATTGCCTCAAATGCTTTCTATAATGGTCCTGTAAGCTAAAGGACATCTTGAGAAGAAAGAGGCTAGAGATCTAGAGGCCCAGTGATTTCCGCTCTCCTGGACTTGGACTCTTCATCAGAGCCCAAGAGTTAGGAAATGCATCCACCTCCAAGAATTAGGGGTAATGAATATAAAGAGGTTCCAGAATACCTGCCTCATCTCAGATGCAGTGTTTTCCTCACCAGCATTCCTTTATGTGCTTGGCATTTTTTGTTTGTTTTTGTGGTACCAGGAATGAAATCCAAATAGACCCAGAGCACAGGCCTGGTGTGTGAGGTGAGACGACCCAGGGCCACCAGATCCTGAATAGACCCAGAGCGCAGGCCCAGCGTGTGAGACCACCCGGGGCCTGCTGATCCTGAATAGACCCAGAGCACAGGCTCAGCATGAGTGAGACAACCCGGGACCTGCTGGATCCTGAATAGACCCAGAGCACAGGCCCGGTGTGTGAATGAGACCACCTGGGGCCCACTGGATCCTCATTCGACCCAGAGTGCAGGCCCAGCGTGGAACCCTTCAGCAGAACTCCCTGCAAAGAGGCTAGAGACAAGATCCACCCAGATGATTCAGGAACAGAACATCTTGCCAGAGTGATACAAAGGGCTCAAATCTAACGGCTGCAGCAGAAAGAAGTGGAGCACAGCAGCCAGATCCAAGCAACACCCACC
>NW_004524594.1:21254645-21292289 GCF_000260255.1 Octodon degus | reverse complement strand
GGTGCTGGGGGATTGAACCGTGGTCCCTGTGCTTTGCTAAGCTTGTTCTAAGTAGGTGCTTTAGACCACTGAGCCATCTCACCAGCCCCTGTAAAATTCTTTCTTCATTTTTACTTTGGACAATTTTTATTGTTATATTCATTATGTTTGTAAATAATTTATTTTCAATTTGCAACCTATTAAAAAAATAAAATAAAAAAGTAATTTAAAAAAGGAATGAAATCCAGGGGCACTCTACCACTGATCTACATCTCCAGCCCCTTTTTATTTTTATTTTACACCAAGGCCTCACTAAGGCCCAGGTAAAATTTGAACTTGTGATCCTCCTGCCTCAGCCTTCCAAACAGCTGGGATTACAGGCATGTGCCACCCACCATGACCAGCCTGTGCTTGGTGTTTTGAGCTCCTCCAGGCATGTGGGCAGAGCCAATGTGAAATAGGATGGTCCAAAGCCTATTTCTCCCCGACTCTCTAGGAAGGCTCTGGCCTTCAGGAGGCAGGAAAACAGGCAAAAGAGGGGAAGCCAGAAGCCAGAGAAGTCATGGCTAAGGAAAAATATCATAAAAAGGCCATGGGGAGCAAGGCACGGTAGCACATGGCTGAAACCCCAGGACTCAGAAGCTGAGGCAGTAGGACTGCAAATTTGAGCACATCCTGGGCAATTTCATGACTTAGAAAAACCCTGAGTCAAAGTAAAAAGTGGCTGGGGATGTAGCCTGTGTGAATGCCCTGAGTTCAATCCCCAGTATTGCAGAGAAAAAAAAATGAGAAGTTGATCCAGTATGGACTGCAGGGCAGACAAGTGGCCAGTCACCCATGAGCTGAGCCAGGCCCTGGAAAACAGCCAGCTGCTTACAAAGCACTGGCTTTGGGGCCCACATTTCCATCCCCCTGTGCCCAGAACTCAGCAGCCTATGGTTTGTCAGGGCCTTTGGGACACAGCCTAGAGCAACACCTCTCCTGAATGTCCTTGCTCTCAGGAGCTGGTCGCAATTGTCCCAGAGGCCAAGAAGGACAGGAGGAGGCCCTGACGGACCATGCATGTGAGCCACGTCAGGTGTCCACACCAGGACACAAGCATCCACACCAGGACAGTTGGTAATGAAGAGCCCCAGGAATATGGTGCAGCTTGCCCGCACTCCTGAAGCTCAGAAACTGGTGGGCAGGTGCAAGGGGGCAGAGACATTGGAGCTATGGTCTCCTCTGCCTGGCGCTGCAGCAACAACCTGGAATCTACATTGCTTATGACTTTCCTATGCCTAGGGAAGGTCCAGAGAGCCTCTGGCCAAAGGCAGGTGATTCATATAACCTCTCTGGGGCTGCCGGTGCCTGGGTGCCTGACAGGTAGTGTCACCCAACAAGGAGCTTCCACACTGCTGGGGTCTCCAGTCAGTGTGGCCCCTAAAGGTAGAGGCCTTCTGTGCCCACCTACAGAGGCTGCAGATGGACCCACCTAGCATAGAAGCTGTGCCCAGGTCCAGCCCCAGGCCCAGATGAAGCCCTGGCCTTGACTTCAACTTGTGCTACTTACAGCTGTCTCAAGGCTTCCATCCATTGTTAGTTTCCTGGAGACACTGCTCATGAGACTCCAGAGCCCTTCTCTTCATCCGCTCTGGGATCCAAGTTCCCCCAACTCCTCTCTTGGTCTCTGGTACTTTATTCACTCAACAAATATTCACATGATATTTGTTGATCACATGCCACAGGTTGTTCCAGATGCCAGGAACCATCCCAGGTATACTACAAAGAAAAAAGAAGATAACATTTGTCTAAGAGTAAAAAGCAGGGATTCTAGCCAGACATGGTGGCACATGCCAGTAATCCCAGCCCTTGGGAGGCTGAGGCAGGAGGACTGCCATGAGTTTGAGGCCAGTCTGGGCTACATAAGCAAGTTCAAGGCCAGCTTGGGCTACATAATGAGACCTTGCCTGTCTGGCAAGTAGAGGGTCTTGAGTTCAATCCCTAGCACCAGAAAACAGAATAAAAACAAAAAAGAATAACAACAACAATAAAAAGAGCAGAGGTTTGGAAGTTTCTTGGGGCTATAGTTCAGTTCAAATCCTGACTCTACTGCCTCCCAACTGTGTGACCACAGCATGTTATATAATGTCTCTCTGAACCTCAGCTATAAAGTGGGCTTAAGAAGAGTATCTCTCCATCCGATCTGGGTAAGGATTCAATGCCTTAATGTAAAAGAGCACTTGGCCCTAATGTAATAGTAAATGTATTATATGTGGTGGCAATTTATTAGTGTACTGGAAGGTGCAGAAAATTAATAGCAAAACCATAAAATAAGTGCAGATTATAGCTAGTGCTTTGAAGGAAATAGGCAGCGTGCCATGGGAGACATTAGTGACAGCGGAGGGGCTTTTCAAGGTGGAGGAGTCTGAAGGGTCTCTCTGAAGAAGGGGCTTCTGCTTAGAAACCAGAAGACACAGTCTTGGTGACAGCAGAGGACACACTTTCCAAGTAGAGGAACCAGTGAGCATGAGTCTCTGAGGTGGAAAAAGGCTTGGCAGGTATCAGGAACACCAGAAGGCATGGGAGGTGGGAGCTGGGTGGGTGAGGGGAACGGGCATGTGAAAGCCCAGAGAGGCCAGCAGGGCCAGAGCACAGACCTCACAGGACCTGTGGGCACAGGCGAGCTTGGCTTCTATTTCCAGTGCAGCCCACAGCCACACAAGGTGTTTTCGTAAGTTGTACTGAAGCATGTCACACATGCAGGAAAGCACACAGATACCAAGTGTGCCATAGCATAAATTTTTACAATATGGACATACCTGGGAGACCAAGCCAGGGTAGGAGCAGTGCCCCAGAATCTCCTCTTAGTCTACTTGCTGTTGGAGGCTGTTGCCAGGGATGGTGGCACATACCTATAGTCCCAGCTCCTCAGGAAACAGACAGAAGGATTGCAAATTCAAGGTCAGCCTGGGCAATTTAGCAAGATTCTAGATCAAAATGAACATTTTTTGAAAAGGGCTGGGGCTATAGCTCAGTAGTGGAGTACTTGCCTAGCATTATGAGGTCCTGGCATCAATTTCCAGTACCCTCATAATTTTATTTCAAAAGACATACTTAGCTGACTGTTTTAGAGGCTAAAAGATTAAGACTGGGGGTCCTCATTGATTCAGGCTTCAACCCTTGGCTGCCCTCTTGACAGATGGCATCATAGTGGGAGACAGAGCAATCACATGGCAAGAGACAAAGCCAGAGAGACCAAGGAAGGCCAAGTCTTACTCTTTTATGAGCTCTGTGCTGTGCTGTGTGTGTGTTTGCGTGTGTGTGTGTTTGTGTGTGCGTGTGTGTGCGTGCACACACACATGCATGCAGGCATACTCTTCAACTTGAACCTAGGGACTTACAATTAAGCTACATCCTCAGTCCTTTTTTTTTGGGGGGGGGGCTGGTGGTGGGGGTACACTTAAGACAGATTCTGGCCACGTAGTTCAGATGGCTTTGGACTCACTAGGTTGTCCAGGCTGGCCTCAAACTTGCAGCAATCCTCCCGTCCCAGCTTGTTGAGTGCTGGGATTACAATCTTGTACCACCACTCCTGGGTCCCAGCTCTCTTTTTTATTTTTACTTTGTTTAAAACATTAAATTGCCCACTCCTGGCTTGAACTTGAAATCTTTCTGCCTCAGCTCCCAGCTCACTGAAGGATCTTAAACATGAAACTAAGAAGATTTCAGTTCAAGATCACTAGAGTACCTGTACCATCAGCCTCTGCAAGGTTTGTGCCAGAACTGGACTGACCTCAACTTTACCTTGTGCTTTTCCAAAAGAAGTCCTTATCATAGTCTCCCCTTTTATGCAAATAGTCTGTCCAGTTCCTCACTCCCTCCCAAGGAAAGAACCTAATTTTTCTGCAGACCTTGATCTTGCCCTTGTAGAATGGGCTCAGTCACTTCAAAGGGGCAGGTAGCTATTAAGGTTAACATAAATGGTAAAAGGCAGTGAAAGCCCATGACCCAGTAGAGATCCTTCTCCCTGAACGGCCTCTCCCCACCACCACCTTTGCCCTGCCTCTCCCCACATCGTAACCTCTCCCCTTTCCTCCTCCCCACCTTTTGGAACTGAAAGAGAAAAAAAAGGTGAGCGCCCCCTATGGATGAGGGTGAAGCTGCAGCCCTCCCTCTGGCAAGGTTCCCTAGTGTCCCGCCTTTGGGGCAAGGAGTCCCTCTCCCCACGGCCAGCCCGCATCTAACCTCTGCTGGTACATCAGTGCCCACGAGCTTCTCTCGGCTCCAAAGGCCTAGCATGTAGATAATCCAGGATGCGCTGCTGCCTTCCCACACTGGCTCCACTTCTAGATCCTCACCTCCTTTACCACCAGACCCCCAGTTCTCCTGAAGACCTTACCAGGTGCCAACTAGGCTGCTCGCCTGGTCACTGTCCCTGTAACACGTAGCGCCTTCCCCCGCACCCTCAGCTCCTCCCAATGTGTGCCGGGCCTCCTCGCCAGACTGCGAGGAGGGACCTGTCCCCTGTTCCCGGAAGATGGAAGAACACCCACACCTGGCCCTGAGCCAAGCAGCGCCTGGCGGGGGCGTCATAAATATCTCCTGAATGATTCATTCATTCCTTTGGGAGAGAAAGCTCGACCTTTAAGAGGTTAAAAGGAGAAACTTTTAAGTCACACAGTCTGGGACTCATGTTTAGCCTTTGACCTTTGGAACTTTGACCTCAGTACCCTCTTGGTTTGTTTCCTCCTGTAAAAATTGAAATGGTCATGACCCAACTATGGTAGTTTGAGCATATTGTGAGCTGATGTTAGGAGCACCAATCTGGCCCACTTCAACAGCTTAATGATGGGAGGGGATTAATTCAGAGCAGGAAAGATCCGCCATCCACCCAGCTGCCTGCGCATTTGTGTTCTTGGAGATGAACAGAATCATATTGGGCCCATTTTACAGATAAAGAAACTGAGACCTAAAAGGAAACAAAATAATCTGGAGCTCAGCATGATGGGTCTAAAAACCAGGCCTGAGGACTCTGAACCCAGTGTTTGGCAAGCACCTGAGCACATCACCACTTCGTCCCATCTCGTCCTGGCATCTGGGAATGATGGGCTGGATTTGGCCTCCCGGGCCTCGTGAGTCTCCCTTGTGCGTTTGCGGATCTCTGGGTCACTCCCGGCAGTGCCGCTCCCTTCATGGTAGTGGAGAGCGCTCGGGATTGTCACTTTAAATTAAAGAGGGAGAGGGCGGGCTAGCGGGGGAGCGCGCGGCGGGCTCCTGGGAGCGTGCCCGGACTGCGGCGCAGCTCCTGTCCGCCGCCCCGGCCCGGCGGAGCCCCCGACCCGCACCGCGCTCTTACGCCGAGGCGGGCGCCCGGTGATACTGCAGGGGTGGCGCTGCCGGCGCTGGCCGGTTAGGCGCCTGTGCGTGCGCGCTACGGGAGGCAAGCAGGGATCCGAGAGCCCGAGTGTGAGCCCGAGTCGGAGCGGCGGCCCCTTGGCAAGCCCGGGTGAGTACGCACCGGGCCGACCCCGGCGCACGGCGGGGATACGCACTCTGCTGAGACAGACACACACGTCCCCCTCCTCGGGCAGACCCGGGGCCCGCACCCTCCGCGCGTCTGCACCTCGGCCGCGCTTGCACACCAGCGCCCAGGCATAGCGCACGCCGGGCGCCCTTGTCCGGCCCAACCACTCCGCGCACTGCGCATCGCCTCGCTCCTGCCCGCCCGCATGTGCACACACGCGGCTCGCCCCGCTGTTTACACGCCTCCCCTGAGCCCGCACGGCACGCACACCCCTCACTTTCACACTCAGCGCTCTGACCGTCCTCACTACCCTTGCTCGGGCTTCATAACCTCTAGGTCTAGGGGCTCCCGAGTCAGACCCCCCACTCCTGTCCCTAAAAAGGAAAGGGAGATTCCTCAGACCAAAATGCCTGGTGTGCAGGGATTGTTACGCTCTGTCAGGCACGTAGCACCTCATCCCCAAGAGGACCTGGGCTATGTGAGGAGCCAAAGAGGACCCTCAACCTCCTGAAGGTTGCACTTTTGGACGGAATATGAGGACTGGGAGCAAGGCCTGAGGGTGGAGGGGCCCTGAGCCAACCATTCCTAGCAAGCCCTGTGCTGCAGAGCAACTGTGCGCCCCCTCCTCAGTCAGCGAGTCCATCTTCACGTAGAGCCTGGGAAAGCTGTATACTACAGCCTCTTCAAGTGAGCAGGTTTGGAGAGTGACAGCAGTAGTACTTCCAATTAGAAGAGGGAAGACTAAAGCCCTGGAAGGGCAGGAGACCCACCTAAGTTAACAAAAAAGTCAGGATGAGTATTCATACCCCCTGCCTCCCCACTTGGAAATAGAAAACCTTTTCAGAGCACTCAGGATTATGGGGGTTCCCAGCCTGGGGTCTCAGCCTGGACTCTGTCCCTACAGCTCCCTGTGACTATGGCAAACCCATTTCCTGGGCCAGGGTCTTCTTAGCAGTACAAGGTCCCAGAGTAGCAGCTCCTCAAAGACCTGCAGGGAGAATGCACAGAGGTACAGTGCCTGGCACACAGTAGGTGCTCAATGCCAACCACCAACAAGCCCCAGCCATCTGTACTGTGGTTTCTGTGGGCTGTTTGGAGGATAGTGCCAGGGTGTAGTTATCTTCAAAGTGTTGAGTAAGGGAGGCACTCCTAAAAGGTCTTGCAGGCTGAAGACTGAGACTTCCCTGTATCCCCTACCTTGGCCCCAGACCTTCCCATTACCTGCTGACCTCAGGATGGGGGTAGGGGTGCCAACCTCTTCCTGGCCAGAGACATCTGAGGAAACTCAGCAGAGAGAGGGCATGGAGTGGGGATGCTCTTCCTCTGACAAGGTACAGAATTCCTGGAAAGCTGTTTTTCTGACAAGCCTAGCAGGGGGCCTCCACCTTGGTCAGATTCCAACAAAGCCAGGTAGGGTGTGCCCTCCCCTTGCATCACCACCCCAAACCTGATCAGGAGTCAGCATGGTGGCCTAGAGCCCAGGCCCAGATCCATCCCTCCCTGGCACAGAGCCCAGTGTTGCCGTTTATAAGCCAAGAACCCCAAGGCTCCAGCTTCCTCATCTGTAGAATGGGATCCAATAATCCATGCAGTCTCCAGGTCTTCAGTGAGTGCTTACATTGGACCAGGTATGGTACTAAGCACTTAGCACATACTGTATGAAAACAGCAGTGGGAGGTTTTGCTAGATATGTACTATTGAGCTGGAATTTGGGGAGTTGTTGCCAATGTGCAAGCTACATGCAGTGTAGGCCAAGGACTGAAGGTAGGTTGGATACAGTGGGGGCACTGAAGGAGGGGAAGGTACAGTCTTAGCTCAACTCCGATGCCTGTGCTCTCTGTGCATTCCTGTGTATCACTGGCTGCCCTGGCCTCCAATACGCCTTGTCAGCATCCTGTCCTAGCTGAAGACACAGCCTGAAAGACCTCTAAGACACCAGCAGGAGCCCAGAGAGATTGCCTGGGGTGAGTGGAGCCAGAGGGACTCAGGGAGAGTGAGGAAAGCCACTAAAGGCATTTGCTGCAGGGCCAGACCTACTCCTCACTCAGCTCCTCACTCATCCTCTGGGTGACCTTGGGCCAACTCCCTGTCCTTCTCTGAGCCTTCCTTTTCTCCTCCATAGAGTACAGATACTAATGTATTTGCCCCAGAGGGGTCTGGGGAGTGGTGATGGTAATGATGCATGTGAAGTCCTTGGCTTGGAGCTTTTGTTGTCACTGAAGAGAAGTGCTGGGTGCTATGGCAGGTGCCACTGCCACTGGCTGTGGGCAAATCATTTAACCTCTCTAAAACTCTCCTCCCAAGCCCACCTCCAGCTCAGGAGCAGAGATGCTTCCAAGAACCAGTGGGTTATGAGAATGAATGAAGGATAGGAGCGACCAGGTGTGAGCCCAAGAACAAAAATGTCCCTGCTTCATTATCCTGGAGGAAAAGGCAGAGCCTGCTTTTAGCCTCAGTGTTACTATTGTTGGGAAAAAGGGTACAGACCCACTCTCCCCAGATTTTAACTTTTCAAAGGAAGCTGGAAATCTTTTTATCTTGGGGAAAGGCTATTGAGACAAAGATCTCACTGCGTAACCCAGGCTAGCCTTGAACTTGCAATCCTCCTGCCTCAGCCTCACAAATTTGAGGGTAGGGTGTGTGTGTGTGTGTGTGTGTTGTTGTTGTTGTTGTTGTTGTTGTTGTTGTTGTTGTTGTTGTTGTTGTTTTGCAGCGCTGGAGATCAAACCTAGAGCCTCACACATCCTAGACGAACGTTCCATCACTGAACTACAGCACCAGGCTTCTTATTAGCAAATAAAACACACTCACTGGCTTACAGAGCACTCTACATGTTTGCATTGCTTCCGGGCCTTTCTAGACCATGGTCAGGCCAATAACCACAGCAGCTATTTGCCAAGCCATATCATACTCTCTTTCTCATTCCACAGTCCTTGCACCCTCCCAGGACAATCCTGAGCCCTTTTCACAGATGGCACAACTGAAACTCAGGGGGACTAAACAATTGCCTGAGGCTACATGAGTCAGGAGGGGGACAGATCTGGGGTTCCAAGCTGGGGCAGCTGACCGTACACCCTGGGTGCAAGCTGACATCCTGCAGGAGCCTCCACCTCTGCTAGCCTTGTCCCTCCATGCATTCAGATGTGTCCTGGCTCCTAACCCTTTACAGTAGACTATAGAGAAAACTTCTGTGCCTAGCACACAGTCACACCTTCCCCAAGCACAGCTCTCAGAGGAGGGGTGCTGTGATGACAGTGTTTGGGATTCTGGGGAGTGGGGACCCCTGAGAACCAGAGATGTGATACAGCCTGAGGTTCTACCCTGTAGCACACATGCTGTACGTGGCAAGGGTGTGTGTGGTGGGGGGGTGCCTTGCCACATGTCCCTTGCTAGCACGCTGCTGGCATTGGCTGTCTCAGCTTGGCCTCTCTTGCCAAGCCAGTTCGTGCTTGATAAGCAGGAAAGAATGCTGATGGCATTACTGGATTTTCAGCAAGGCAGAGGCAATTTGGAGTGGGTTCATGATGTGTTTCAGTGTGTCTAGACTCCAGCCACCAGAGGATAGGGCCATTTTGGGCTTACACCCAGTGACCCACTTGACCTGCAATTCTTACACAATGTTTCCAAAAACATATGCCCACCTTTGGTTAAAAAAAAAAAAAAAAAGTGGTTAGGAGCTTGGAGCCAGATGATCTGGGTTGAATGGTTATCAACCTTGTGGCCTGGGGTAAATTACTTTAACTTCTTACTACACTTTCATCTACAAACCAGATGTATTAATAGTGCCAACCTCAAAACAGTGTTATGAGGGTTAAATGATTTCATATATGTGCAAAGTCCTTACAACCAAGCTTAGTGTATAAGAAGTGCCTGGACTCTTATCTCAAGGGCTATTATTATCGCAAGCCTAGGGTCTAAGGATGCACATCCACTTAAGTAAAGATGAGTGAGGCATCCTGATTGCCTGCCTGCCATCACTATAGCAACCTTCATCTCATCTTGGGAGGGGGCAACATCAGGAGAGCAGGATCCAGGAGCTGTCTGTGTACCCCTATCTATCTGCTGTAGAGCTTAATGGCACTTCAGTATGCATAGGATACTAAGCACCCCAATTTCTTGACTCCAAAACCATAGACTGGGGAGAACCCTAGAATTCCTAAAAATTCCCAGTGTCTCAGCTTTGCCCTTCAGCTAATCCCAAACAGAGCCTATAGAATAATTAGGAAATGGTGAGGCACAGCCTGTCAGCCTTTTACAATGCACCTGAACAGTGTGAATATTTTTGTGAGTTGGTTGCAACATGTAAAAACCAAGAAGCCCAGCCAGGTAATGCATGCCCATAGTCCCCAGCTACTCAGGAAGCTAAGGCAGGAAGATGATTTGAGCCCAGGAGTTCAAGACCAGGGCAACATAGTGAGATCCTATCTCAAAATAAATAAATGAAAATGTAAAAGAAATAAAATAAAAATTAGAAAAGCCCATATTTAAAAATACAGATGCCAGGGATAATCTGGGGCAATCTGCAGTTGGGTACCAGTCTGTGCCCTCAGAGCGCCTCATTGCCATGCCTCGGAAAATTGAGGAAATCAAGGATTTTCTGCTCACAGTGAGGTGGAAGGATGCCAAGTCTGTAAGATAAAGAAGAACAAAGACAATGTGAAGTTTAAAGTTCGATGCAGCAGATACCTTTATACCTTGGTCATCACAGACAAAGAAAAGGCAGAGAAGCTGAAGCAGTCATTGCCCCTGGGCTTGGCCGTAAAGGAGCTGAAATGAACCAGCCAGACTGATGTGAAGTATATTAAAAAAAACTTCAAAACTAAAAAAAAAAAAACAAGTGCCGAACTGGGGAAATAGCTCGGTGGCATAAGTGCCTGCCTTACAAGCACAAGGTTCTGAGTTTGATCCCCAGTATTATATGCCCTGCTGGCCCTGGAACGCTGGGCCCACCATGTTGAAAATCCCAGCACTAGGAAGGGTGAGACAGAACAATCACTATGAGCCCAAACTGCACAGCAAGACCCTATATCAAAACAATAAAAAATAAAATAAAAATACAAGTGTCTGGATGTGGTGGTACATGCCTATAATCCCAACACTGACCCCTCACTCCTGAAATCCCAGGCTGAGGCAGGAGGATCCACAGGTTTGAGCCCTACTCTAGGCAACTTAAAAAGAACCTGTCTAAAAATCAGAAATTGAAGATCTGGTGATGTAGCTCACAACAGATACCCTGAGTTCAATCCCCACTACCACCAAAATTAAAAACAAACAAACAAACACACAAATCCATGTAATAAATCTGGCTTTTCTTTCATGAGCCAGAAGATCAGCTATGTTGAACTGGCATTTTCACTGGACTGAGAAAGTGGCCACCCTAGGGCCAACCAAGCACTCTACAGTACTTAAACACTTTTCTTTACTGCCTGGATCTGTGGGCCTTTGGGGTATAGGCACCTTTGAACTGCAAAGGAACCCAGAGTTTAGGGTGTGAGTATTCTGGCCTGCTGTGCCCCTGAGCACACATCTCAATTTATAAAGCTCATCCTTGTCTCCTTTTTCCAGAACTCTCCCCACCTACCCACCTGGAGCTCATCTTTGAGCCAGACTGACTTCTTAGCAACAGTACAGTAATAATAAAACAGTAAGCACTCATGGGGGCTTAGGTAATAGCTTGTATGAGCTTCCAGACCTTTCCAAAAGAACCTAGTTAGATCTCAGTGGTTCATAAAACCTGGGAGTGGAAGGTGGTGTGGGAAGAAATCATCCCAAGCAGGCAAAGGACTGAGAATAGAACAGTGGGGAACTGTGGTCTTTCCTTTGTAATTTAAATGGAAGAACTGGTCGTGCAGCCTGGGAACATGCCAGTGAGCCTGCACTAAGGGGCAGGAAGAGTCGCTGCTCATCACCCTGCTGATGTTAGGATGGAGATGAGGCAGGGTTGCCAGATTTAGCAAAATATAGGACAAATACAGGACACCCACTAACATTGGAGTTTTACTTAAACAATGGGTACCTTTTTTTTTTTAGCATAAATATGTTCCATGCAGCACTAGGCCCTGAATTCAATCCCCACTACCACCCCCCCTTCCCAAAAAAGTCCCATGCAGTATTTGGGACATACCAATTCTAAAAGCTAATCTGGGACATCATGGTGGCATCCATCTGTAGTCCTAGCTATTCAGGAGGCTGAGACAGGAGGACAATTCCAGCCCAGGAATTCAAAACTAACTTGAGCGAGAGAATGAAACACATCTTAAAATAATGAATTAATTTCATTAAAGCCAATCTAAACATCTAGTGCCCCTGGGTATCCTGGTAGGTTGGTTTGTCTTTTGCTCAGCTCTGGGCATGGAACGCAGAGCCTTGCACGTGTCATGAAGTCATCCTGCTGTTGAGCCACCTCCTCAGTTCCAACACCCTGTGCTTTAGCAGGCAACCCTGAAATGTGGTGTTAAAGTGCTTGGCAAGAGGCTTGAATACCATCTTCTAAATGTCATTTTTTGGAAACACTCCACCTTCAGCCAAGCTCCCCTTGCAGCTGAGTGTGAGCTCCAAGGGACAAGCATGCAACATGGGCAGGGCTGGTGACCCTTTGCAGCCCTCGCCACTGACATTCTTTTCTCTTTCCATCCTAGCCATTGCAGAAGGCACCATGGCCGTGGATGTGGCAGAATACCACCTGAGCGGTGAGTGCCGGAGCAGGCCCCTCCAGGGCCACACCTTCGGGCCGTCAGGGACCCTCCCACCAGTCCCAGGTGGGAGGTGTTGGTGAGACCTGAGCAAGAGCCTTGTTTTACAGGTCAGAACAGTCAGTAACTTACCCAAGGTCACACGGTCATGGGGATACCCTGCAGCATGCAGGGGACCTATGTGAGATTTCCTCACTTTTCTATCCCAGCGAATTCTTCCTGAAGAAGCAGTTCCCTCCATCTCCAGGGCATCCCCGAGAAGGTGAATGCTACACACAGGGACAAGCAATTCAGGGATCACCCAGCTCAGGTGTGGGGAATGTCCGGGATACACATTTCCCCTGTGCCTGTGTCTGGTGCCAACCTCTAGGATGAGATGGCCTGCAATCTCCAAACACAATCCCTCAGCCTTGCCAGCTGGTGGTGGCCGGTGTCACCTAATGCTCCCTTCCATGTTTACAGGTAGGAAAAGTGAGCCTCAGCAAGGAAGGGGACAATAATACCAAGTGAAGACTCTATCTCAGGTCTCCCTCTTCCCAGGCCAACATAGCCCATCACACCAGCTGCTAACCTAACTCAGGCCTGCACAGGCAGAGCTGCAGGAAGTACCAAGATCACCTTTCCCAGCCCCTAGCCAGCAATCCTTCCTTTCCACCTGCAGCTCACAGGTCTTTCCAATGACCTTGATGTGATAAAGCCATCCTAAGCCTCCACTTATTCATCTGTAAAATGGGATCAGGGCTACAGGACAATTCCTGACTGGCCCAGTGGCAACATAACTCTCCCTGGGCCTAGTATTCTCTTCACCTCTTCCTCGCTAAGCCCTCAGGTCTGGGGAGGAGATTACCAGTGAGCGCAGAACAGGAGGGGGACAGTCACAGCAATTCACTCCCTGGGTATCCCGGTAGGTTGGATACCCAGGATATGCAACCTACCTCTGCCCCTCAGCTTCCTCATCTCAAAAGTGGGGATAAAAATAGAACTGACCTGGCAGGGTCATTTCGAGGACTTAATGGGTCGATTTGTGTGAAGACCTTAAGCAGGACACAGCAAATAATAATAGTAATTGCTTCTAAGGGGGAGCTGTTATTAGTCCTCTTACTCCTCCTCTTTCTCCCCTTCATTTCTGGTCCGAGCTTAGACTTCACCTCCTTTGGGAATTCTTCCCATATTGCCCTTAGTCTGATACTTCAGTCAATACATGAATATCCATTGTCATTTCCTGTCACCCTCCTGGAGCTTTTGCTTTTCTGCCCCAGCCCGGCTACTCTATTCTGCTAAGCAAGGCTTGGGCCTCGATTCCCTAGCACTTAACTCCTCCAAGGCAGGGAAGCCTGGCTCTGCTTTGCCTACCATTGGATGGGCCTTGGCCTCTAGCCATGCCCTGCTGCCATCCACCAATGGGGTCCCTCTTGGGCAGTGTCCATGTTGCTGTCCAGCCTACCAGGTGTTGTCCTATCCCCTCCTCCTCCACCAGACACCAAGACCATTTGAGAGCTTTGTCGTGCCTGGCCCTAAGGCCCTCTGTGGATCTTTTGCTTGTGGTTTTATCTAGCCCACGAGCCACATTCTGTCCCCAGGAGCAGTGAGGATTCATCAGTTTGCTCACAGTCCCCTCCACCCTATTACCTAATCAGCCCACTTTCCTCCGTCTGCCCAGCCCTTGTCCATTTGCTGTGATTTTTACATCAAAATCATGTAGCTGTATCATGTTAGGGACTGATTTTTTTTTTTTTTTTTTATTCTTAATGACACTGGGTAGCTGGAAATGTTTCTCTGCATTACCGCGGAACCATCCCAGTGACTTCAATTGTCATTCTTGAAGGCCAGTGACATTCTCTCCCACTGACAACACAGCACCATCAACTCCCATCAGCCCCCTTGGTAGGACCTTCAGGCTGTTTCCAGATTTCTTCTGTTATAAATACAGCCTTGATGACTCATACCACACATAAAATTGTTGAGATTTTTCCCCTCAGAATATGTTAGTAGGAAGCCAGGCATGGTAGCATGTACCTGTAATCCCAGCACTTTGGGAGGCTGAGGCAGGAAGATGACAAATTTGTACCCAGCTTGGGCAATTTAGTAATTCAGTGAGACCCTCTCTCAAAAATAAAATAAAATAAATAAAGGAGCTGGGAGTGTAGCTCAATCCAAAGGCCATGGGTTTAATCCATAATGCAAAGTAAAATAAAATAACCAACTCATCAGGGTGGGGTCACCCTGGTGGGGGATATTTTTGTCATCATCTTCATTTTCCAGATGAAGAGACTGAGGTCCAAAGAGGCAGGTGACTCGCCTGAAACCCAAGGTCCCTGCATGCCCCACTGTACAATTCCTGCCTGTATGGGCTCTGGTGCAATGGGGACAAGGAGCCACTCCAGCCCCTGGTGCTCTCACTACCCATACCCGTTGGGCATTCAGCTCACTCTGGGATCTTTTGCCTTCTCTGTTCGTTCTGTCTGCCTCTAACTCCCAGCCCCTGCTACCTTGCCTGACAACACTTTTGCCCCTTAAATCTCACATGTTTCTCCTCCTGGAAGCCTTCCTGGGCTACTCCCGGGACAGTTCCTAGCAGCATGCTTTGTATATTTATTTGTGCCTGTCCCCAGGTCCTTAGAAAATGAGCTACTGAAAGACAGGCGCTGGGCCCAGGGCTGACTTGCCTAGCACTGGCTCCCTCTGCCCATAGGGTGCTGGCACATAGTAGGTACTCAGTGGATGTTCAGTAGAAGGTCTCCACCCCCAAGATGCCCCTCCACTTTTCTCCACCTTGCTGCTAGGGAAACACACCAAGTCAGTGTTGGGTGGGGTACTAGTTATCCCTGCTTTCTCTGGAGCCTGGATGCCAGCCTTTCTGTGCCTCAGTTTCCCCATCTGAGTATATGAGTATGGAGACAATGCTAGGAACTGTATTTGCCTCTCATATGGCCTTTTGCCAAATGAATCTCAGCATAGCATGGCTCCTTTTAGAAAGCAGGGCCAGGCTTCCTACAGAGAGAGGCTAACCACCAGACCATGTACGCTCTCTCCAAACCCAGCAGAGAAAAGAAATTTCTATATTTGGGTACAAGGAAGTGCAGACAGGGAAAGCTATGCACTTAGAAGTGCAGAAAAGCAACTAAGTGTCTGGTTTTGTCCGCAAGTCCGGCACAGCCTGTAGACACCTCTTACTTTAGTTGGGTTGATGTCTTGGTTTGTTGGTCTTGGGTAAGAGACTTACTGAGAGATAAAGATAGACATACATCTAATTCACCCACCCTGAAGTGCACAATTCAGGAGTTTTTAGTATATTGTACAACCAGCCGCACAATCCATTTTTATTTTTTTATCGTCTAAAAGAACCCACCCTCCACCCAACTTCCCCCATTTGTGAATACTAGGCATTCCATTGACAGGGTCCCTTGGGATCTTCAGGAGACAGATACCAAAAATCCATGGATGCTTAAGTCTCCTGTATAAAATGCTATTGCATTTGTATGTAACCTATACATCCCGCCACACACCTTACATCACGTCTAGTTGACTCATCACACTGAACATAGTATAAATGCTACATAAGTACTTGTTATGCTGGACTGCTTAGAGGGTAATGCTAAGTAAATAAGGAAAACAAATCTGCACATGCTCTGTACAGATACTGCCATCCTAGGCCTGATGACATAGAACCCCTCCGGCGTGAGTGAATCCACAGATGCTGACACTGCAGACACAGGAAGGGCTGACTGTAAATGGAATTAAACAATGTGTGGTCTTTGTGTCTGGCTTCTTTCAGTCAGCATGATGTTTCCAAGATTCATCTATATTATAATGTGTTAGCATCAGTACTTTCTTCCTTCTTATTGCTGGGTAATATTCCATTGTAGGGACATACACTTTTCTACTCACCAGTTGGTGGACATTGGGTTTTCCTGAAGGCTTAAGGCAAAAACAGGGTCATTTCTTTTTCTCCCCCAAATCTCCTTCCTTTTCCATCAGACTCAAAAAGCTGCTTTGATTATCTGGAAGCAACACTCCTCTGGAGGCTATAAGGTTAGAGAACCAGGTAACCAAGAGCAACCCTATTTGTTTAAAACCTAAGGAATATCTAACCATAGTCCCCAGCTCTTCATCTGCTTTGCCCTAGCACTGAGACCCCAATATGTGGCGCTGACCCTTGCACATAGCAGGCACTCAATAAAAAAGGCATTCTGTACTGTCTGTGCTGAACCATCTGTTCACTGGGCGGAGGGGTCTGTAACCATTGCATCCAACTAATGAGAGGCTATCCTTGCCTTGCAGTTATCAAGAGCCCCCCTGGTTGGGAGGTGGGTGTCTATGCTGCAGGGGCCCTGGCACTACTGGGAATCGCAGCTGTGAGCCTATGGAAGCTCTGGACATCAGGAAGCTTCCCCAGCCCCTCCCCGTTCCCCAATTATGACTACAGGTACCTTCAGCAGAAGTACGGGGAGATCTACACGGAGGCCAGGCCGGAGGTGAGGTTCCTATCCTTCAGGTGCATGCACAGGAGTGCCCAGCTCACCCCTCCCCACTCTGGCTCTATGCTAGTTAATGTCCTCCTGTGAATGGCCTCCTCATGCCCCTGTGGATCTTCTACTCCTAACCCAGGGCTAGAGAGTCAATAGATATTATTGAATGAATGAATTCTTAGTTTTGAAAACTATCCTGCAAGGCCTGGCCAGATAGCTCAGCGGATTAAAGCACCTGCTTAGGCAGATCCAGGGGCCAGGGTGCGATCCCCAGCATGCTGTTAAGCCCCCTTCCCGCCACCCCAGGGCACACTGAGACTGGGACTGAGACTGGGCATGGTGCCGAATGCCTGTAAGTCCAGTGCTTGGGAGGCTGAAAACAGAAGGATGACTATGAGTTCAATCTGTGTAGTGAGACCCTGTAGACCCTGTACTAAATACATTAAAGAAAAAAAATAATTATCCTGCAAGCAAACAAACAAAAATGTAAGAGGGAAACCATCTTCCCAAATATTGCTACTACCCAACTACGAATTTCTTTCTTCCTTCTTTCCTTTTTCATTTCTTTCTTTTTTTTTTTTTTTTTTCCTTTTCTTCTACAATACTAGAAACTTTACCCAGAGGCACACTACCACTGAGCTACATCCCTAACTTCAACCCCCTTTTTCTTTTGAGACTGTGGCTCACTAAGTTGCCCAAGCTGGACTTGGGGATTTCCTGCCTCAGCATCCTACCTACTGAAATCATAGTTGTGAGCTACCAAACTCAGCTTTTAGCTGACTTTTTGATACATTTCTTTTCAGGGTTGTTTGTTTGAGATAGGGGCTGGCTATGCAGTTCAGACTGGCCTTGAGCTCACTTTGTAACCCAGATTGGTCTCAAACTCACAAAGATCCTCCTGCCTCCGCCTCCTGAGTGCTGAGATTACAGGGGTGCACCACCATACCCAGCCTTTTTTCAGGTTTTTTGTTGTTGTTGTTGTTGTTTTTTGTTTTTGTTTTTGTTTTTGCAGAACTGGGGATTGAACTCAGGCCCTTGTGCTTGCCAGGGAAGAACTTATTCCACTGATCCATCTCCCTGGCCCCTTTTTTCAGTATTTTTAATCTCCCCTTTTCCTTTGTTTTCTATGTATACTTTTTATACATTGGTAACACATCTCCATGGGATTTTATTCCCTATTCTTTTTACTTTACTTGCATCTGAAGTTTTTTTCTCTATGGTTAGCAACTGACATAAGCACCATTTTAATGGCTGTATAAGATTCCTTTTTGTGCATGTCCCATGATTTACTAAATCTGAATAGTGCAATGGATGATTTGCATTTAAAACCTTGTCTTCATTTGGGATAATGTACTTTGGGTAGGTGCCCAGAGGTAGAATTACTGTATCTCGGGGTACAAATTTTTAGGGGTATCAGTAGGTACTGCAGGATATCTCCTCATTTGCAAAGAACGTTTCAAACATACAGAATTCCAGAGAGTACAGCATGCATATGGCACAAAGTTGTTACTCCCTCAAGCTCACTCACTTGGGGGGATATAGATTAGAACAACTTTTTCAAACAGCATTTTGACAACACATGCAAAAGCTCTCCAAATGACTGTCCTCTGAGCCAAGAATTTTAAGAAATCTATTTAATGCTGTATTAGTTATACTTGTTGAAAAAATTAGAAACAGCACAACTGTCCAACCATGAGAAATAGTAAAATAAATTACTGTTACTTGCTCAATGGAAAATTGGGGGCCATTAAAAATAATGCTAAGAAAACATTTAAAAAATTAATGCTAAGGAAGATATGGGAGATGCTTATGATAAAGGCTTTTGCTTTCCTAAATCCCAAGATTAAGTTAGAAAAAGTTCAAATATTTGGATAATTCCCAATATGAAAACTTTTTTTTTTTTTTTTTTTCCTGAGATAGGACTTCACTATGCAGTTCAAGTAGGCCTTAAATTCATTTTGTATCCCAGGCTGGTCTTAAACTCAAAGCAATTCTCCTGCCTCCCAAGTGCTGAGATTATAGATGTGTGCCACCATGCCCAGCCGAAGCTTTCTTGTGTTGTTAACATTTTTGTAATTTTCCTTTCAGGCTATTCAGCCATCTACTAAGTGGCTACGCCCTAATAGTGTAACCCATTCCCCCTCTGCTAGACACTTAGATTGCTAATTGATTTTCCTTTTTATCTTCACTGCAGCCAGAAGTGATGTCACGTGCCTGTAATCCCAGCACTGAGGAGAGAGGCAGGTAGACTGCTGAACTTCAAGGCCAGCCTGGGCTACATAGTGAGTTCAAGGCCAGCCTGAACTACACAGTGACACCTTGTTTCAAAACACAAAGTTATGAACATCACTGCACTTGACATCTTTATGGATGGAATTCTGTCCTAACACATAGACATGTTTTTTTAAAAAACTAATTATATTCTGTTTAAGAGAGAATATGAAGCACGTCCCTGGCAAGCACAAGGGACTGAGTTCAATCCCTGGTTCCCGCAAAAAAAAAAAAAAAAAAAAAAAGAGAGAGAATATAAAAAAAGAGAAAATGAATAACATAGTTGTTAGTGCCACAAAATGACATTAAATAAGGACCTTCCTAGCAAAGTGGTACACTGGTGTTTTAAAAGGGGATCTTGGAAGTGCCTTGAATAAGCACAGCTTATGGTATCTCTTTACTGGCTCCTAAAAATGGCAGTACACACCGATAGTCCCAGAATTCCTGGAGCCTTGGGCAGGAGGATCACAAGTTAACACCCTGGGCAACTTTGTGAGACTATGTCTTAAAACAAAAATAAAATTTTAAAAAAGGACCAGAGACATAGCTTAGTGCAAAGGCCCTGGTTTCAGACCCCAGTACCTCAAAACTAAAACACAGTGCCTGTAGCCCTTCTGATGTTTTCATGTCTCTTTTGCTCACTCCCAGAGAGCTCCTGCCTGGAATGCCCCACGGGCCAGTGCTCGGGGGCCACCCAGTCGCAAAGGTAGCCTCAGCATCGAGGACACCTTTGAAAGCATCAGTGAGCTGGGACCACTGGAGCTGATGGGCCGGGAGCTGGACCTGGCCCCCTATGGACCCCTCCGCAAGTCCCAGTCTGCAGACTCCCTAAACTCCATCTCCTCTGTGAGCAACACCTTTGGGCAGGACTTCACACTGGGCCAGGTGGAGGTGAGCATGGAGTATGACGCAGCCTCCCACACCCTGCACGTGGCCGTGCTGCAGGGCAAGGACCTCATGGAGCATGAGGAGGCCAGCTTCGAGTCCTGCTTCATGCGTGTCAGCCTGCTGCCCGATGAGCAGATCGTGGGCATTTCCCGGGTAAGTATCCCTGTGGTAAGCAGAGGGCTGCCCTCTAGGGCCAGTCAGTCGTGGTCCTCCAGGGGTGCTAGAGAACAGCCCTGGCTGCAGACCCAGAGCAGAAGATGCCCAATCTTCTGCCCTCCTGTCATGAGAGTACAGTGTGCTGCCATAGCTGTTCATCTCCACATCTGTTCCTGTGTTTACATGGGGTCCTGGCAGGAAGATGACCTGGGGCAAGTTTAATGACAGGGCTGCTGACCACAGTATGGGTAAGGGGGAGGGTGGTACTCTGGGCCTATTAGTGGGAAGTCTGAAGGAACGAGGGGAAAGTGAGGCTCTGGGCTCAAAAGGACAGGACCCCCTTGATGGGATCCTTTAGTCAAGGGATTGGGTCAGTCCCTAGCCATTATAGCAGAGAAGGACCTTAGTTTCCTCTTGTGACCTGGTACCCAACCTCACTGGAAGGCAGAGGTCAAAGGGCAGGCAGACACAGGAGGTCTGTGTAAACCAGCCCCTGGGGCTCACAGAAGAGTAAAGAAGGCAACAGCAGAGGCATGGTATGGTGGCACACACCTGTAATCCCAGCACTTCAGGAAGCTAAGGCAGGATGCTGAGGCAAATTCCATCCCAGCCTGAGCAATTTCATGACTTAGCAAGGCCCTGTCTCAATAAAAAAGGTTGAGGATGTAGCTCAGTGTGAAGATCTGAGTTCAGGAGGAGGAAAGGGGCCAGAATCCTTGGTCCTTGATAGAGGAAACTAGCTTATCATGGGCCATACCTTCCCACCCAGCAGCAAGCAGCTCCAGGGTAGCAGGTTCCTGATGCCTCAGCTGGGAGCCCTCACATGGGCAAGGTGGCCAGCCAGTGGCTCTGACCAGAGTGGGAGAAGCCTGAGGACCTGAAGCATCAAGCATCTTCTGACTCTTCCAGAGATGTGTGCCCACCTGTGCCTGGTCACTTTTACCACGCTTAACACTGGCTGGCCAGCCCTGTCATTGTACTCTACCCACTCTGCCTTTGTCACTTTAGAAGGTCTAGAACTTGCTGCCAGCAGAGGGCACAAGGGATATGGGTAGCTGTTCTTCCAGAGGCAGTACAGGGGGAGGTGAGGAGTTACATTGGAGTCAGACTTCTGGGTCCAAATCTCAGTTCCACCACTTCTAGTTTTGTGACCTTGCATAAGTCACTTAAGCACTCAGTGATCTGTCAAATGCAAGTGTGTATCATCATTATTGAAGAAGGGATGGATTATTTAGGTCAAGTCCTCAGCCCGCTCTCCAGTAAGCATTCCATGTGGATCTTGGGAGACTGAAAAGCTGCTGTCAAGGCGGATCCATGCTGCTATGGCTGGGGCCACTCTAAGGATTCTGGGTATTTACAACATGTCTCTTTAGGAGCAACATTGGCAGCGAACAGGCACCACTGCCTGATGTACACATAGCTGACCACTTGCCCCTCAGAGCCCATTGTATTCACGATCTCACATTAGTCTTCTGAGGTCAACAGGATGGACTGTTGAGGAAGCTTATCCATGAGAAACTGAAGCTTAGAGAACACTTTGCCCAAGACAGCCCCATCAAGTGAGTGGGAGATCAGGGACTCCTTTACCCACATACCCATGAAGCACAATGCTCAGATAGCAGGTGGCTGGGGACCTGAGACCCTGTGGGCAGGGAACAGCCAGGACACTAGTTTGGCCAGGATAGAGATAGGGCCAGAGATCGTGCTGAGTGACTGTCAAGGTCAGGAGGCCAGGGAGTAGGCTTTTGTCCATGGGGCCAAAGAGGAATCTCAGTCAGGGGACCATGTGAGCACTGTGGCATCCAAGGGCCCCTGTAGGAGGAACCTTACCAGAGCCAGGCAGTGACAGAAGAGTATGGCCAGGGTAGCAGGAGGAGGTAGAGGATTTGTCCCCAGGAAGGCAGGCTTCACAGCAGCACAACCCAGCCAATCCCACCAAGTGGGCAGCTACTGCATGCAGGGCAGCCCCCCTGCTTCAGAGAAGGTGCCAGGGATGAGAACTCCTCTCTTTAAATATCACGGGCAGTGACTAAGGCAGCCCCACAGTGCTTGCAAGTGTGCCTCACCAGAGGAACCTGCCCACAGCTTCCTGGGAGGAGGCCAGCAGCACCCACTATGCAGAACTGAACTTGGAAACAGGGCCTACCCCACCTGGTCACTCCATCCACCTGTCTGCCCCTGCATCCACCTATCCATCCTAGAATGTTAACATAGGCCTACCAAGGGCTGGTGACTCCCCAGCACTGTATGCCTGATCTAGGCAGGACCACAGTAGATGCAAGAGACAGAGATCTCCTCCACCAGAGTGTTGTAAGGACTCTGTGTGTGTGTGTGTGTGGCCAGCTCAGCCCACCAGGGGGCGGGGCAGGCTGGCATGTGGTGCTGGGGATTGAACCGCGGTCCCTGTGCTTTTAGTTTGTTCTAAGTAGGTGCTTTAGACCACTGAGCCATCTCACCAGCCCATGGACATGGGATTTTTAAACCTTTAAGACCAGTCCACTAAAGGAAGGCTTGGCATTGATACTATGGGGACAAGATAGCCAGGAGTCTGTCTCAGGTCTCTGGACCTGTCCAGTGCTCTTTGTCTACTGCAGCCTCCAGACCCCTGGCACCTACCTCTTCCTCGGCTTTAGTGTGCCTGCCATGGCTCTTTCTGCTGCAGATCCAGAGGAATGCCTACTCTATCTTCTTTGATGAGAAGTTCTCCATCCCCCTGGACCCCACAGCCCTGGAGGAGAAGAGCCTGCGGTTCTCTGTGTTTGGCATCGACGAGGATGAGCGAAATGTCAGCACGGGGGTGGTAGAACTAAAGCTGTCTGTGCTTGACCTCCCGCTGCAGCCCTTTAGCGGCTGGCTCTACTTACAAGATCAGAACAAAGTAAGTCTGACCTGCTTGACCTGCGTGGCCACCTCTAGACAGAGTACACACACATACACTTCTAACTATGGGTTCCACTGTTCTTTCTGCCACAGCCTGACATCATTAGTAGAGCAGAGAAGACCTGAGCCACATTTGAGGAAACTACTTACTCTTTACTATATTCAGTGACAATAAGAACAACACAAAAATCCTGACCATTGTATATGGGCTTTTCCACCACTGAACTTGCTGAGGCTACTTTTATGAGCTCTGTTAGGGATACACAGCTCTAGCTCCAAAGCAGGCAAGCTTCAGCTTGTCTTTATAAGTGGAAGGATGCCAGAGGTACATGAATTGTCATTTAAGCAAATGATGTAACTCCATTCTACTTGGATCTCTATGTACCACTATCATAGAAAGTTTTCCTCAGCCTGGAAGGAGAGAACAAAACTGCATTTGATTGATGTACTTGACAGGCAACCTCTGGACCTTCTGAGGCAGGGGTCATACCTGGCATGAAGGAGGGTTGGTACATACTTCATAGTGTGGCAGGGGCATGTGATCCTTTTCTCTACCCCACCAGTTCAGTGCCCCAGGTCCCAGGTACAAAAGCCTCTGAGCCACACCTGTCCCCCACCCCTACCTCAGGCTGCTGATGCGGTGGGGGAGATCCTGCTGTCCCTCAGCTACCTGCCCACAGCTGAGCGTCTTACAGTGGTTGTGGTGAAGGCCAAGAATCTCATCTGGACCAATGACAAGACCACAGCAGGTAATGCCCTGTTGGATGCTTGGCTCTACCATGTGGTCCAACCACATATCATGGGCATTTGGCCACTTCAGCATGTGTGTGGCACAAAGCCAGGGCCCCCACAGCTTTAGTTTAGTTCAGGATCCAGGCATGGGTGGTAGGAAGATTAATCCAGCTGGAGAAACATGGAAACCCTGGAGGGTGCCAGGGGCCCCCCATGAGGGCAGAGAACCCTCAGTCCCTACCAAAGCAGGGACCCACAAAGGCAGCTGTAATGGATCGCCACAGACAGAGGCCTGGGGGATCCCAACCATGGGGAGTTACAGCCTGAGGTGGGGGCAGCTCAGGTTCAGGCATGTGTAGCAAGAACACCCAGCGAGCTATAGCTGAGGGCCAGACGGGGACTTGGTATTTCAGAGCTGTACAGCATTAGGCCCTACTGAGGTGGTACTGGCTGACTCACAGCTGACGTCTGTGCCCAGCCATTTATAGAACAGGAAGTGATGGGTCTGCCAAGCTCTGTGGAGCATCGTGTGAGGGGAATGTGTGGGCTGTGAGGCAGGCTGCCAGTCCAGAGTCCAGCCCTTGCCTGACTTGCCATACCATACAAGCTTCAGTTTTTTCATCTGTAAAATGGGATTTAAAATACAGATCTGGGGACCATAGTGCTCACCTGTGGGCCCAGCTACTCAAGAGGCTGAAGCATGAGGGTTCTTTGAGCCCAGGAATTTAGGAACAGCCCAGGGGCCTAGCAAGATTCCATCTCTCTCAACAAACTAAGAACATCATGAAGTCCCAGTGGCAAAGCTACTGACGATAGTGGCAATAGTGAATGAAGGGTTGGAGGGTTGGAGAGTTGGAGCCATGGGGCTGAGCCTGAGTAGCCAGGGCTTTGTTAACCAAGTATGGTACTGGCTTTCACCCCACCCTGCCCATACGCAGATCCTTTCGTCAAGGTGTACCTGCTGCAGGATGGGAGAAAAATGAGCAAAAAGAAGACAGCGGTGAAGAGAGATGACCCCAACCCAGTGTTCAACGAAGCCATGATCTTCTCAGTACCAGCCATTGTGCTCCAGGTGAGGGAAAGTGGGTGGCCCTGGGCCGCTGCACCTCTGGCTTCACTCCTTGTCATCTATCACCTTTCTAGTTGAAAAGCATTTAACAAGTGCCTGCTGGGTTCCAGCCTTGGGGTAGATGTTAGGGACACTAGCACTTCTTTCTTGGTGC
Source organism: Octodon degus (assembly GCF_000260255.1). Taxonomy (NCBI): domain Eukaryota; kingdom Metazoa; phylum Chordata; class Mammalia; order Rodentia; family Octodontidae; genus Octodon; species Octodon degus. The sequence continues at coordinate 21,267,493 of NW_004524594.1, read as the reverse complement.
CTATGAAGGACAGGGAGAAAAGTCCCCAGACAATGTTAATCTTTTAAGAACATCCCAGACCTTAGCAGGTAGGAGCTTCTTGTAGGATGGGACAGCTCAGCTAAACTCTGAGTGAGTACAGGGACCTACTGGGCCTGGATATGAGCCAAGGGTTAAATCCAGGGCCCAGAACTCTAGCCCTTAATTTCCTGAGCTCCTACAGTAGCAACCTGCTCAGTTGCCCACACCTCACAGCTTCCAGAGGACTCTGCCCCAGAGAGACCCCTAGAAACATGACAGACCAAGGTGGGGGAACATAGAGGACACACTTCTGGCCACACAAATGGCCTCAGAAAATGGCCATCTGGCCACCTCCCCTCACCATCTCCTTCTACCCTTAGGCATTCTAGACAGTGAGCAATAGTGAATGAAGGGACTAGTGAGGAGATCCTTTCTGCCTTGGGTCAAAACATGCCTCCATAGCCCTGGAGCTGTACACAGTTTACCTAATCTCCCTTCCCTGGGTTCCCCCCTCAACCTATGAGAGCCCAGAACTCTGCCTCACACTGGGTGTCCCTAATCCAGGCAATGTCTTAGCCTCTCCACCAATCCTGGGCATTGTAGCCTTGCCCTGGCATCCTTGTGGGACAGGCTACCCATCTGACCTTTGCCCTCCCCTGGGCAGTCACAACCAGTACTTCAAATGAGATAAGGATTAGTGACAACCAAAGCATGGTGCCCTGACTGTGGGCAGACACACTCCACACTTAACTCACTGTACTCTTGAAACAGCCTTTTAAGGTAAGGACTACTGCCATTTTATGATGGGGACACAGGTAGCAAGAATCCAAGTTGCTGCCCAAGGCCACATAGCAAGGAGTGCTTAGGCTGCCATTTGAACCCTGCTGGTCTGGTGCTATCACTGTGTGGAAGTGAGGCAGATCTAGGCCAAATCCTTGTCTGCTGTGTATTTCCAGGTGACCTTGGGCAAGTTTTCTCATGTCTCAGATCAGGCAGCAGATTCAGGGAGCTTTGCCTGGCACCCCAGGGGCCAGGCATTTATAGACTGGGACCTAGGAGCCAAGGAGGACACCTGGCAGCTCTTGGCCCTCAGCACCCATGTTTGTTCTTTCTTTCCCAGGACCTGTCTCTCCGTGTGACAGTAGCTGAGAGCAGCAGTGATGGCCGTGGGGACAATGTGGGCCATGTCATCATTGGGCCATCAGCGAGTGGCATGGGTACCACACACTGGAATCAGATGCTGGCCACACTGCGCAGGCCCGTGTCTATGTGGCACCCTGTCCGGCGAAACTAGCAGCCAGAGCAGGCCAGGTGGGCAGCAGAGCCCCTGGGGCCTGGCACATACTCTCAACTTTGTTTGAAGCCTTCTTCATAGCCCAGTCAGAGCTGTGACCACTGGGGTCCCTAGGTGGAGTCCCCATCAGTTACCTTGGACCCTCTGTCCAGACTACAGTGGAGGAGCTGGTGGACCTCTACATCTAGGAAGCCAGGCTTTTCTCCCACTAGTTCTGGACTAGTTCTGGCTCTAGCTGGGCCAGGTCCCACAAAGGGCAGAGGATGCTGGCCAGTTGCATACCACTTGAGGTCCTCACATGGTTTTCCCCTTGACCTGCAGGGAGAGCAAGCTCCCCTACCCTACTCCTCCTGGGAGGCCAGCTGCCAGACTGGACCATGCACCAGAATAGATGATTCTTGGGGGCCAGCACTGTGCTAGGCACTGGCAGGTGTCTCATGAACAAAATGAAGACTCCTGCTTACTACAAAGTCAGGATCCCACTGCCCAGGAGATCTACTCAGTGCCAAAGGACAGTCCAGCCATGCAGACCCACAGTGGGCTCTGGGCAGGGCCCCATGGGCAGGAAGGATCTGTACTCTCCAGGGTGGAGGAAAAACTGGGTTCTAGGCAGGGGCGCAGCTCAAGGAGCAGCTAAAATGTGAACTTTTGAACTTTTTTGACATAAGAAGAAGTCTTCAGCTCACTTCAGAGGGGACAAGAGCATTTCCCTAGACTGGAGAAGAGAACAGAGTCAAGCAAAAGGCTGCAGGCCACACTGGGGCTCCAGGGCTACTATCTATGAAATATTTGCCTGGAACATCAACCATCATAAAAACCAGAAGCACAGAGGCAGAGAGCAAGGTCCTTGTGCAGGGTCTGTGCATAATCAGCCCTACTTCTACCAGCTGGCCAGGCTCTGCTGGAAAGAGATGCCTCGGGCAGGCCTGAATGCAACCCCCCAGAACACTGAGCATCTTGGGTCAAGATCCTGAAAACTGTGACTTCAGCAGATGTTCGGCCTCAGCCTGAAGGCAATGGGGAGCTCTGAAGGGGACAATGGCACCCCAAGGTCCTGCCAAGAAGCAAAGAGGCTGGGCTGGTACATCAATCTTTGACTTCTGCCCCTGCTCCAAGTGGGTGTCATATTCCTGCACATGTCACCAGATGAGGAGCAGCTGTCATCTACCAAAGACAGACCCAGAGAAGCAGCAGCTTCCCGCTCTTTTCTAAAGGGGAGTGGGCACCTTCAGGATAAAGGGATGGAGCAGGCAGGGATGGGCTATACAGCAGCAATGTCTGCTCTTCTGGGCCACTCACAGATAAGAGGGGGACTCTCAGGCTGGCTGTCCTATTCCTTAGCTCTAGTGAGCTATGGAGACCTAGATTCAACCAGCTGTCACCAATGACATGGAAAGAGATGGCTTGAACAGGTGTCCAAAGGATTGTAGGACTGGAGCAGGACCCTGTGACACAACCAGGAAGTCAGCATAGGACCATGCATGGCTAGTGAGCCCTTGAAGCCCGGGAGACCCCAGATCGACAGCCTCGCAGGGCAGACTGTGTCCTCCTACCTTCTCTTCCCTCCCTCCCTCCCTTTAACTGCATGAAATGGTGACCGCAGAGCTAGGGTGGCCATGGCGGGGACTGAGAATACTGACTGGAATGATTTTAGAACCAAATAAACCTGGGGCAGGAAGGGGGCTTCTAGGGAGCCCTGTTCAGTCCCAATCATCTTCATGTCTTCTCCAGAAACAGGGTCTCCGGCCCCATGTGGGTGATTGCATGTCCTTCTTCCCGGCTCTGAGTGTCCAGAGAGGCAGGCAGCACCTGCCTGACTGGAGGCTAGCACAATGACATGAGGCTTCCTGAGAAGTTCGGAGGGGACCCTGAGCCATCCATGACATAGGAGGATAATGATGAAACTATAGAAGGCTGTAGCTGGTAGCTCTTAGCTGATCCCTCAGGGCAAAACTAGACATGTCAAGTGGGTAAGGCAGGAAAAGATTCCTGGCAAAGGCAGGAATAACACACATCAAAGGGCAGGGGTGACCAAAATGTGGGCCAGTTATCCACCTTGCTAGAGCAGGGGGAGAGGAGAAAGGAGCCAGGGGACAGGTTCTGTAGAGAGAGGGGTCTTGCTTGTGGGGTGAGTGCTGGTGCCCAGCCCATTACCCTGCTTTAGAGCAGATAGGTGCTGCTGTCACATTCCTTCCCACAAATGTAGAAACAAGCTCAAGAGAAGTTAGGTGACTAGCCCAGGATCACACAGCCACAAGGTTCCAGAGTGGTGATTCATGTTCAGGCTGCCTATAAAGGCTGTGCTCTTGGCCATGGGACCATAAGATCCCTTGCCCCAACTCCTCAAAGGTAGGGCTGATGGGCTGGTGAGATGACTCAGTGGTCTAAAGCACCTACTTAGAACAAGCTTAGCAAAGCAAAGGGACCGTGGTTCAATCCCCCAGCACCACATGCTAGCCGGCCCCGCCCCCTGGTGGGCTGAGCTGGCCACACACACACACACACACACACACACACATAAATAAAAGGTAGGGCTGAGGGGCAGCAGAGAAACCCTTTGGAAGTCCAGCGGGTTCTGGCTTCTCCTTCCTTCTCCTCCTCTGGAAAATCAGACAAGGACAAAGATGGAGAGTTCCCAGGAGGCCTTCCCTACCATGGCCGACTATGAAGAGCTTTTAGGGACCCCCCCAACATGCCTAGGGGTACAGAGGGAATTGATTAGGTAGCAGTCATGAAGACCACAAGAATGGCCAAGACCAGAGGCTTCCTGGAGCAGGCAGAGACATTAGCAACAGCCTCACAGAGCCTGAGCAGAGGTCTCTCAGGTCTCTGGGAGACATGGCCAGATACAAGCGCAAGAAGTCAGAGAGAGGGGCCATGAGGGCTTCCAGCATCCCGGGTAAAACAGTAGTTTTAGTCCTGCCGAGAGCAGGGAGCCATAGAGGGGCTCTGGCTGGGGGCAGGTCCAAGGAGGGTAACGGTCACTCTAAGGAGCTTTAGAAGGAACAAAGAGGACCATCAGCAAGCAGTGCTCCCAGTCTGCAAGGGGCAGGCAACCTCTGAGCTGTCTTTAGGTTGGAGACCACTCAGCAAGATTCCCACAGAAGTGCCTCTGGGAAAGGAGCAGTGCTACCAAAGCTGGGGGAAACTCTCCCCATCTCCCTCCTAACTTTTCCCACCTATGTCCGTCCTCCTCTGGCCTCCAATCCTCTTCTCCTTTCCTCTCTGCTACTCCCCCATTCTAGAGCCTTGCTCAGAAAGACAATGTGTAAATCACCAACCCACCCAGTGACACTGCCTGAGCCAGGCCAGTGGGGAGTGGGGGGACAAGACGTGCCACTCTAGCGCTATAGCCATGCTTCTCCTATCCCCACCTGGTACCCTTATCTATTCCTGTAGACACCCAAGAGACAGATTAGTTAAAAGGCTAAGGAAGCACTGGGACCAGGCCACAGGGCTCCCCCTCTCTCTGCCCAACTCGTGGACCACCTGTCCCACCAGGAAGGCTGATGGCGGGAGCGCAACAGGTAGAGCTCCTGGAAGAAAAGGAGCTTGTGTGTCCTGCCTGACATAGACCTGGGTCTGGGGCTTACAATGCTGGGTAACCAGTTCCTTCCTCTCTCAGAGCCTCTTCAGTTTCCCCATCTGAAGAATAAGGGTGTTAGAAAAGATGGCCAACACAGGCTCCCACATGTTTGACTTTAGGGGAGTTTGCTCTAGAACTTCCTGGGTTCAAGGCCCAGTTCCTCCACTCATCAGCCATGGGATCTTGGACAAATTATGTGTCTTCTTTGGGCCTCTGTTTCTTCATTTGTCAAAAGAATCTGGTGTACACCTTGTGAGATGGAATGAATGACAGGCCACTTGCATTAAGGAGGTCAAGGCTTGGTGAACTATACACCAGAGCCCATGAAGCCTATGCTGGCACCCCAAGAGGCAGATCTCTGAGGTTCTGACTCCTTGTAATCCACTTTCTCCCTCATTCACCCTCCCACAGCCCTAACTGTAACCCTAACCCCACATCTCTAGCTAGGAATGTGAGGCAGAGCAGATAGCCTGGGTGACAACAATGCAGAGAGCACAGAGGCCACACAGGGGCAGCAGAGAATAAATGGGACAATCTGGAACTCCTGTCTTCAAGGGATGTGGGGGAGTAGGGGTCCTTGGAGCAGGTGGAGGCTGCAGAACAGGCCCTTGTCTATAGAACCACCCTCATCCTAATCATGGTTTATTCTCACACGCATTTGTTCCTTTGCCCACTTCTTGAATTTCTTTTCCCCCACGTCCTTTTTTGCGACAGTCTCACTATGTAGTTCAGGCTGGCCTTAAACTTAATTTGTAGCCCAGGCTGGCCTCAAACTTGCAGCGATCCCTCTGCCTCAGCCTCCAGAATGCTGGGATTTCGGGGTTGCACCACCATGCCCAGCCTACTTGAATTTCTTTTGAGCAAGTCCATCTTCCTTCCTTCCTCTTCTCTTCCCCACTTGTCCTTTTCCCTCCCTTCCCTTGTTTGTCTAACCACTCAGCTGGACATAATATCCTGAGCCATGAGAAATGTTATCTGTGGTCCTTGCCCTGACTGGGAATTAACATCCTGTCTGGTACCAGCACCCTAAGGAAGAGAACAGCCAAACTAAGGACTTGACCACCTCTGCTGTTCTGGCGTCTACAGGACAGTCACTCAATATAAGGACTCTGAACTTGGAATGGGGGTGAGGGGAGCTGAGAAGACTGAGTCACTCAGGGGCCGGAAGTCAGCAGCAGCCACAACAAACAGCAAAACAGCCTGTGGTACTCTGGCCAGGCAGTCTGTGATCTGAGCCACCTCCTCACTCCAAAATTAAATCCAGGAAAACAGTGTGGTCCAGGGCCCAGCAATGTCTGAGACTTGGGGAAATTCCCTGCCACTCAGGCCGATGGCTGTGACCCAGTGACTAATCTGCCTCCTCTGAAGCACGAGCAGCAGATGGCAGTAAGACTGGGATTCACTTCAAGGACCATATCCGGGGTCTGTGGCTGGCCAAGATAAGCAGCGCCTCTCTGAAGCTCAGCTCCCAAACCTGTAAGTGGGGGTGGGGATGGTCTGCTCACCTCACCATCTGAATGCTAACTGCTGTAACGTGTACAATGTGGTATTGGTGGAGAGTCCAGCTTTGTGGTACCATTGGGATCCAAATGCCAATTTGGCCTCTTATTAGCTATAAAGCTTAGAAAAGAACCTAATCTCTCTGAGCCCCAAGTTCCTCATCTGTAAAATGGGGCTAACAATACTGCCTCCTGGGGAACAGGGCCTGCACATAGTTTGCAATCCACTAATGGGTGTTGTTATTATTAGGACATGTTCAGAGAAACTGTAATTCGTGACAGCCGCCAAGTGTATCATTAGAGTGATTATCCCCATAGCAACCAGAGACAACTGCCTCTGCCTTGCTCTGAGCTCCCTCAGCCCTCATCTGGCCCCACCTTGCCTGACTACAGCCAGCGGGGAGGGGGGGGAGGGTTAACAAGGAGGCTGGCAGCTGACCTTAAGGGACAGGGCCCATTCCTCACCACTGCTTGGGGCGGGGAGCTCTGCTCAGGAGCTACTAACCCAGCCTGGTACCAGCTCACTCCCCAGCCCTAGAGCAGTTTCGAGGAAGAAAGGGTGGAGTCTTCCCAGGGAGGCTCCCTACCTCTAGATGAGGCCTGATCTAGCCTGCTGACCACAGCCCTGAAGGTGAGCCAGGTACAGAAACTGGATAGCTGGACACTATGGCTCCCTGCTCTGGAGACAGTGACTCCTGCCCAGATTGTCTCTTTGGGCCACAATGAAGTCCAAAGGGGCCCAAAACTGGTCATTGTGCCTCTAGGAAGCTGACGCAGGAGGATCACAAATTTGAGCCCAACATGGGCAACTTGGCAACTTAGCAACTTAGGTACACCCTGTTTGAAAATAAGAAGTGAAGAAAGGGTAGATAGGGATGTAACTCAGTACTGGTTCAATCCCTAGTATCAAGAAAAACAACACCAAAGGGAGCTGAAGGGGATTTTCAACTGCCTGGTATTGAATTCCATAGGGGATGATGTCATGACCAATGTTGGGGTTGAGAGTGAAACCCAAAGACTTCAGCACCCTGTTCTTTTAAGCTTTAGTGGAATTACCTGGTCCAAGCTGTAGGGCAGTGATAGAGAACATTCTAGACACAGTGCCAAACTGCAACACAAAACCCACTTATTTGTCACAAAGTGCCAACCCTACCATTAAACCTGAAATTCTAGTTCAAAAACAAAATTCACACATTAACATCTTTTGTCTTAAAAGAAAAACACAACACGTGTGCCACGGATTTGCCCCCATTGCTCTAGGGTGACACTGTGCTCACTTTTAGAAGATTTAAACTTTGGCCACTCAGGGAGAGAGAGGCAGGGTGACAGCAAGTTTTCAGTTTGATACTAGATTTATTCCTGGCAGCTGCAGTATCCCACTAAGCTTTGCTCTCTGCCTGCTCAAGAAAGGATGGAAGAAGGAATCTGCTCACTCAGGCCCCCATAGGTTTGCAATACGATTCCCTCTTTTGGAATATCCTTTTCCCTCCCTTATCTGGGGTCTGTTTTCCCCCAAGACTAGGCTCCCCACTTCAAAGGGTTTTCTGACTCCCCAACCCTTCCCCAGGTTGAAGAGCCCTTCTCCCTACTCTTGTCCCACTGACAGTTCTTATACCTACATACCTGAGCACTCTGGTGTCCTGCCTGGCTCTCACACTAGGCTATGAGCTCCCCAAGGCACGGACTTTGTCTTGAATGATCCAGGGTCAGCCCTTGGAAACTGGAAGATCATCTCTGTTGATTAAATTCAAACAGTAACCCATGGCCCCAACCACATGCTGGGGCCTGCCCTAAGCACTTCATAAATGGAAGCTTCCATCAGTACACTTAGGTCACACACCTAAGCAATGGTGGCACAGGTGGTCACCCACCTGCAGCCAAGCTTCCTGGTGCTGGTAGAGGAGGGCAGGGCGAGCCTGGCAGTGCCAAACCACTGACCCACAAGAGCATAGCCAGCTGTCCCCACCCAGGTGGCTTGAAACACCTGGGCCCCCAGGAAATGCACAATCATTCATTTAGCAAAGGTCACCACCATTTGTGTCACCTCTTTCCTCCCAGAGAAAGTGGACCAGGTGTCTCCTCTTCCGTCTGCCCCCACTCCATGATCACTTCAGCTACAAGCCCATACTGCTTAGCTCAGGACATCAGGCCTTAGATTAGGTCCCTCCTGTCCCTCAGCACCCGCCGCACACAGTAAGTGCTCAACCAGTGTTCCCCGAGTGGCTGAACGGGACGCGAGGGAACGCGCCTGCCCCAGCCCTGCATGCCTTTCCACCCGCCAGACGCCCTCGTTGGTAGTAAGGCCTCTCACCTGGGCTGGGGACCGCGCCACCCACGGGGGACCGCCGCCTGCCCGGCTCGCACTTCCTCCCGCCGCCCCGCCCCTTCCACATTCCTGCCCCGCCGGGCCTGCCCCGCGCCCGTCCGGCCCTGCGCGCAGCCCGCCGCGTTCCGCTGCTCGGGGCCCTCTCTCTGTCCGCCCGGGATGAAGGCGGCCCAAGCCGCAGGCGAGGAGGCGCCGGCCAGCGTGCCATCTATCAAGGTCGTCCTAGTGGGCGACGGCGGCTGCGGGAAGACGTCGCTGCTGATGGTCTTCACCAACGGGGACTTCCCCGAGGTGAGTGCCTGCTGCTGAGCCCCGGGCCCAGGCCGGGCTCCTGTCCTGCCCGCACAACACTGCCACCGGGAAGGCAATCTGGGGGAGGGGGGTCTCCCTGGAGGGCCTAGTGCTAAGGGCAGAGTCCCTCCCACTCTGCCATTGGGAGGGAAGGCCCTAGTGATCCTATCTGTAAACTGGGACGAATGGCACCTTCCCTGGGATGGGTGTCCCAGGGACTGGATACACAACAGGGCCAGAGGGAACACTTGGCACAGCTTGGCTATAAGAATGATGACTCTGGAGCCAGACTAGCTAGTTCCAAATCATGTCTTTGCTACTTACAGCTGGGCAAATCCTTTACCTTCTTCTGTGTCCTTTCCTTAACTGATTAATGGGAATAATGCTAGCACCTACTTAAGTTAATAGGGTAGGAAGTTAATAAAGGTCAAGTGCTCAGATCCAAGCCTGCCTACAGGAAAGACTCGGGGAGAAGTGGTAAATGTCCCGCTTGGGATGTCTCTTCTCTAGTCTTTGCCACCACAGTGCATAAGCCCAAGACTCCACCTTAGAGAGGAAGAGCCTGCCAGTTCTGGAGATGGACAGTTGGGTTGGCACTTCAGTTTCTGTACTGAACCCAGTGCCCCTTAGTGATTCATATAGCACCTCTGAGCCTCAGTTTCTTGGCTATAGCACCATGGGGTAGAGGTAATGGACAGCTCCAATGAGCACCTGATGCATCATGGGTGCTCCGGGCATGTCAAAGGTCAGTCCTTCCCCATCATGCTCAACCACTGTCCAGGGGGACTCAGCAGTCACCAAATCCCTGGTCAGGGGCAGGGGCTGGACCCTACCTGCTCTGCCTCTTTGAGGCTCAACAAGGAGTAGGTGCCCACCGTGAGTTTGCATTTTCTTTTCCTCCTTTTCTGTCCCACTGTCCTCATACCCCTGAAGTGGTACAGGCGCTGGGGTCTGATGAAAGGCAGAAGAGGCCAGGCCTACACACAGCATTGGGCCTGCTTTCCACTGTGGCAGCAGGGAGCTACTTTTGTGGTTTATAGGGCTGACATCACCTCCTTTAGCCAGTTACATGGATTTTTAAGTTGAGGGAGTGTGTTTCCAGGCCCCTAGATACTGCCTATGGGAACCCAATCATTATGGCACTCTGGCCAACCATTATGGTACAGTTAGGAGGATCTGGGGGAGGGTACCTGAAACACTAGGGCTGGGAGGGGCCGCATCTCACCAACATCCCGAATCAGATCCACTTGATGGTCACATTGTTGGTGGAGACAGCCATCCCGATTGCATAGTGGCTACCACATAGAAATGGGCACCTTGCGACCCATGAACTATGAATGTCTCACAGCAGATGCAGGGATAGCCAGGGGAGTAGAGGGTCTGCTTGTCACTGTGGAGATGGACACTCTTTGTTAGGTTCTCCCCTCTGAGAACCTTGGGTCACCTGGCACAAAGAGATGCCTCTTCTCTTAATGCACTATAAAATTCAAAAGCTGGACAGGCTTCATCCTACAAGTGAGAACACTGAGACCAGAGAGGCAGAGTCTTTCCTGGTGGCCCACAGCCCTAATGTGGCTTTCCCAGTCCTGGCCACAGTCCCCAACACTATGCATGTTGCTTTTCCTCCAGGCTCAGGCCTTGGGTCTCCCAGGCTTCCTGCCTGTAGCAGAGATCAGAGAGCAAGCTACAGCCCAACCTCAGGTTCAAGGAGGAGGAAGTGGGATGGAGAGAGGCCAAGGAATGACCCCAGGGTGGCTTAACAGCCCCCTACCTGGTCCTGACTGGCATTTAGAAACATAACCACTCCCTTGGAGCCAAAGCCCAGTGGCCTTTACCAGGTGGAGAAGGAGGCTGCCGGAAGCACCTGGCCCTGCCTGCTGAACAAGCTGTGCCCTCCCTGTCTCCACTAAGTATCCTCCCTGGAAAACCCAAGCACACTTTCCTGAACTGTGTCCCCATCCCTGCTGTCTGGCAGCCCCATGAGGGCAGGCCTGGGGCTGAGTCACCTATAACCAGCTCAGCACCAGCTCAGCAGATAAGATTAGGCACTTACTGATCCCTGAGCAGAGGATGGTCCTCCTGGGGGTTCAAAGAGCACAACAAAGGATGTAGCCAGTCTCCAGGATCACATTCCAGAGCAAGGGAAGGGCAGCGACAGTTATGAATCAAAGGGGCAACACAGACCCTTCCCTGCCCTCAGAAGTTAGAGACCTCAGGAAACTGCAAGTGGTTAGGGCCAGAGCCTGGCCTCAGGAGCCAGATAGCTAGTGTATCACCTCAGGCAAATCACTTCTTTCTACCTTCTTTCCCCTGAGAAAGTGAGGACAGTGCTGAGTTTCCAAGTTTGCAAAAATCAGAGATGGTACCACAAAGGGCCATGGAGAGTGGTGGGTGATGGGGTGGTTGCTGTGGGCATTTGCAAAGCACTGGCATGAGTCTCCCAGAGCTTTATGCCAGGCTTCCCTGCAACACCATTGGGAGATCCCACAACTGGTACCTGGGTGGCCATGCTGGGAGCCCAGAGGCAGGCACCCATGCATCCTCAATGACAGGCTGATGGCAGACCCCTGCTCAGGCCAGGTCAGGCTGAGGCAGGATTGGGAAAGATGATGGCATCACATGGAAAGACAGGGGCACTGGTGGGGACGCTGTCCCTGACATCCTGCTGAATAGTGAGCATTTATGCTGGGGCCTCACCTACCAGTCCATCCTCCTTCTCACACTATGACAGCCCAGTGACAGGACTGATTAAGACCACACAGCTGGTGGACCCCAGAATTGCATCCTAGGCCAAGCCCATCTGATCCCAAGCCAGTGCTCCTATCTGCCTCCACACTGTCCCCAAGAGGCAAAGGGCCTGAGAGGAAGGGCAAAGCTCAGAAATGGGGACCATTTCTTCCAGTTCTGCCAACCACAAGATGGCAGCTCCAGTACTTCGCTATAGGGCCTACCCTTCCCACACCAACTACAGCCTTCCAGGGCCTCACTCAGAGGGCCACAAAGTCCTCCTGAGCCACAGGCAGGTGGATCCCACCTGGCTTGGGGAAGTGGATGAAGCCGCCCCCACTGTGGCCCCTTCCATTAATCCTGATGGGTGCCTGTGGTCTCAAAATGCAGGATGTCCAGCACACCTCTTAGGGCATAAAGCTCGCTTCACAGCAATGTAGAAGCCCTCCCTGCTGTTGCCCAGGAACCAATTCGGAAAACCTCCCTCATCATCCTTGCATTTTCATCTGTGTACAAAATCTGTCCATTTCCTATTCACTCAACTTTTGTGGAAAGGGAACAACAGAAGCCAGGCAGGGCTGGATTAGAGGGGCCTTTGTCTGCTCCTGAGAAGCAGGAGTGTGGGATATTGGAGAAGCAGACCAGAAAGGCAGTTTCGGGAAGGTGGTGTTGGACTAATGTGTTGTTTGATTTTTAAGAAATTGAGAGGTACTTGGCATGGTGGTGCACACCTATAATCCCAGCACTGGGGAGGCTGAGGCAGGAGAATCACTGTGAGTTTGAGGCTGGCCTGGGCTACATAGTGAATTCAGGCCAGTCTGAACTATAATGAGATCCTGTCTCAAAACAAACAAACAAACAAACAAACAAACAAGTAAAATGTTGAGAGGCAAAAGAGGGGCCCCCAAAAGCTGAGTGTCCCCAAGGCAGTGGCTCATTGTAGTCATTGAATGCCCCTCAGCGGAGCCTAGAAAAGGTGCTTTTGTTTGCTGAATGGATATGGGAGGAGAGGAAACAAAGGAACAACTGAAGGCTCAGAAATGGGAGTCCCCAGGTCAACAATTTCTGACACTGCCAGTCAAGCGGAATCCCCAATACTATTATGGGCTGCTGGACTCTTTTAGA
>NW_004524594.1:21252306-21253113 GCF_000260255.1 Octodon degus | reverse complement strand
GGTACATATCTGAGGGAAGCAAGGCTGGGATGGGGGAGTGACTTGCCCAAGATCACACAGGAATTTGGTGGCAGGGTTTTCTGGCTCGTGCCACGTGAGCATAAATAATCATGAAGGCATTGTCACAGTATACAGTTTTGTAAGGGGAACAATACAATACAGGACACATTTTATAAGATTATTTTAGAATCATAAATAAAGAGTGTAGGGAATCTGTCCATACACTAAAGACCTAAGTATCCACCTCAGGGCCTGGATCCTCTCTCATGTGAGTCCGTGTGAAAACCCGGAGCTCCTCACAGTGTCTCCCACAACGGCAGTGGGAGGCCTAGAGCTGAACCAGTGTCTCATGCAGGCCTGTTTCATGGGTCCACCCTGGACAGGCCCAAAGATCAGTGGTAGAAGCTAGAGCGTCTGTGCCAGTGGATGAAGGATCTGGACTGGAGCCAGGAAGCGATGCTCACGGTAAGCAGTGGAGCTCCCCCGAAAGCACCGCAGCCGTCCTCAAACAGCGAGGTTCCGAGCTCCCCCAGGGATAAGGAAAACCGAGTTCCCATCAGGAAAGCCAATGTGACAGGCTTCTCCACGAGGCTGAGCAGTGCGCCATCCTCTTCTCTGGAGCCAGGAAGCGATGCTCAAGGTGTGGAGCAGAGCTCCCCAAAATGAACCGCAGCCATCCTCAGTCACAACAAGGTCTTGAGCTCCTCCTCTAAGAAGAGCAGCCCAGCTCATCGGGAATGCCAACAGGACAAGATCCTCCCACCGAATAGCCCAGGAGAACCAGGAGCTTCCAACAGCTCCAACAGC
>NW_004524594.1:21248009-21251551 GCF_000260255.1 Octodon degus | reverse complement strand
ACAGAGTGCTGGTTTTGTACCAGGCCCTGTGCTAAGGATCTATTTTAATCTTCTATCTCCCCCGACCCGGCCCACTTTATTTTTTTTCAGACAGGGTCACACTATGTAGTTCAAGCTGGCCTTGAACTCACTATGTAACCCAGGCTGGTGATTCTCCTGCCTCAGCCTCCACAGTGGTGGGATTATAGGCATGTGCCACCACACCCAGCATAACCTTCTCCTCTTGTAACCTAGGAGAACAAGGCCAGGGAGGGTCAGGACATGGCTGCCACAGGGCACTAGTCCTTCCCCAAGGCTGGCCACTGAGGAAATATCCGGGAAACAATTGTCAATGCCTCCCAAGTTGGGGGCAGGGGTCAGTGCTACAGGCCTCCCTGGGTTCTGGCCTGCCTCCCTGGGACTGGAACCATCAAAATGGGACTGGAACGCTCAAAAGCTCCCCCCACTTTCCCCTTTCTCCTCAGAGGTACACTCCCACAGTGTTTGAGCGGCATGTTGTCAAAATGCACATGAAGGGCAAACCTGTGCACCTCCAAATCTGGGACACGGCAGGTGAGTGTGGGGGGACCATGGGCGGGCAAGGTGGAAGAGGCTCAGCCTCACTCTTTCTATGCCATGGAGGCTAGGACTGAGGCCCCTTGGGAACCTGAGCCCTCCAAGTTCTGTACTTGTGCCTGCCTATGTCCCCACACCAGAGCAGCTCCCAAGCCCTGGAGCCCTGGAGTTTTAAGGACCTCTCAAGCTTTCCACACTGGCTTTAGCTTCTCTAAGACCTGTCTGCCTGTGAGCTCTGCCCTCTGGCCTCCTCACTGTGCCCTCGCAAGAGTCAGCCCAAAGCGAAAGTCACAGAGTCCCAGTCCCTCCATGCTGCCTCAGGCCTGGGCCCTGCCTTGCCTCCACTCCTTCCAAAACAGGATTTCTCAGCAAATAGCCATCCCAGGCCAGGGCTGGCACATCCCATGGACAGGCCAGGTTAGCACCACTGCAAGGGGACACAGATACAAGGCCCCACCAGAAGCCTCTGTCTGCTGGCGTAAGCTCTCTGCTATTAGAGAGAGGCTGACAGCAGGCAAGAGATATGGAGACAATGACCACATACTCTACCCAGGGCAAGATGACTATGACCGCCTGCGGCCTCTGTTCTACCCTGATGCCAGTGTCCTGCTCCTCTGCTTTGATGTCACCAGCCCAAACAGCTTTGAAAACGTCTTCAGCAGGGTAAGTATTGGGGCACAGAGAGGCACAGCCCCCAGCACTGAGCCACTTTGCTCCCCACCCTTGGCCCAGCCAACTGTCAGAGCTTTCCAGGCCTTAAATGACCTGGAATCTAGTGTCTGTGGTACATATCTGAGGGAAGCAAGGCTGGGATGGGGGAGTGACTTGCCCAAGATCACACAGGAATTTGGTGGCAGGGTTTTCTGGCTCGTGCCACGAGGACTGTGCCTGCGAATGCTGGGTGACCAGAGTGCCCTGTGTTTCCCCAGCCTGTGGCTGCGCAAGGTTGCTTGAGGCATGCAGTCAGATTCCAGCAGCTTGCAGCAGCCCCCATCCCATCCACTTGCCTGCTGGCTGTCAGTGGCCTCCAAGAGGCTGCCAGTAATGTGGGGTCCCCGAGTTTGCTCACAGGCATTAGAGGGGCCATTGCCTGAGTTCCTCTGCCCAAGATAAGGCACAGGCCTCCCTCAGTACTTCCAGTCCCTTCATGAAGATGGTACACTCTAAGGCTCCTCAGGACATAGCCAGCAACAATTTCAGTAATAACAACTAGGATGGCTGCAGCAACCAGCAGTGAGTTATTAAGAACTTACTATGGAGCTGGACATGGAGGCATATGCCTGTAATCCTAGCACTTGGGAGGCTGAAGCAGGGGGATTACTTTGAGGTCAGCCTGGGCTACAAAGTGAATCCCTTGGACCAGGTATAAATGTTTAAGGTCAGCCTGAACTGTATAAAGAAAACTTGTCTAAAAAAAGACAGAAATAAATAACTCACTGTGGACCAGGAGTGGTACCACATGCCTTAATCCCATCATTCTGGGAGGCTGAGGCAGGAGGATAGCAAGTTCAAATCCAGACTGGGTAACTCAGTGACTAACTGGAATACTGTCTCAAAAGAAAAAATGTTAAGAGGATTGGGGATGTAGCTCAGTATAAAGGCCATGAACTTAATCCCCCGTACTGGGGAAAAAGAAAACCTACTATGTGCCAGGTACTGTACTGGACACTTACAATTTTTTTTTCTCACTTAATCTCCCGAACAACCTGATGGTATAGATACTGTTGTTATTCCTAGACTGAGTCATTTGTCCAAAGGTACCAGTCTGTTAAAGTGGCAACTCTGGGATCTGAAACCAGGAAGTCCAGCAGATGCAGCCATTCAGAGCTACTGAATAAGCACATCTCTGGGCCAGGTGCTGTTGTGGGCTTGGGGGCCAAGAAGAACAGTGTCTGGGACCAGGATGCCAATAGTGGTGGCAGTAAGAGGAAGTAGATTCTGAATCCACTGGGAAGCCAGAACCATCAGGTTTTGCTGATGGAATGGATTTGGGTGTGAGGGAGAAGTTGGGACCAGACAATGGGCAGGCAGTGTGGCCCTTTTCTGGGATGAGGAGGAGCAAGGGAGAAGGGAGATGGAAGTGGGAGTGGGAGGGCTGACCCCAGTGGAGATGTCACCCTGGTACATATGTCCAGCAGGCCAGCAGAGGCTGAAGCCTGAAGTTTCTGGGGGAGGGCAGGCCAAGCTGGAGAGGTCACTGAGGAGCTACCAGTCAGGCCTATCCTGACAGGGACTGGGGACTCCCTGGGAATAAGTGGCTAGTGGAGAGGGGAGACCACTGCCCAAACCCTTGGAGAGGAGGAAGGTGCTGGTAAGACCCTGGGTACCTTGAAGCCCTAGCCATGAAGGCGGAAGAGGGCAGATCCTGGTGTCAAGGCTCTATGGACTCAGGTGGGAGCCTGCTGAGAACTCCCTGTTGGAGTTCTGCAAGGGCAGCTGTTGTGCATAGGTGGGTGTGTGTGGACCCAGCCCAACACCCAGCCAGGCCCCAGGTGGCTTTAGGCGCTGGACAGTATGAGCCAGTTTTTCCTGAACAGGCATGCTCAGCTGTGTGTGTTCCTGGAGATGGAAAGCCCACTTGGGATCGCTGGCACCCCAGCTATGGTCCAGGCTAAAATAACCCAGCCCTGGTGGTCTCCATTCCGCAGAGCTGTGACGTGCAATAAGGGCCCTTCCTTCTGCCAGTGACAGTTGAGGCAGACACCAGCTGCTGCAATCACTTTGTGAGCTGACTTATTTTTAAATAAGTATGTATTTGATCCTGTTTGGGAGATGACGGCAAGAGTTTTACCTTGCAGAGAGGGTGGAGGGAAGCAGCTGGGTTCAAGTGCTGCCATTCCCAGTTATGTGTCAAGAACAAGTTACCGGGCTGGTGAGATGGATCAGTGGTCTAAAGCACCTACTTAGAACAAGCTAAGTTAAGCAAAGCACAGGGACCGCGGTTCAATCCCCCAGCACCACATGCCAGCCAGCCCCGCCCCCTGGTG
>NW_004524594.1:21228333-21247909 GCF_000260255.1 Octodon degus | reverse complement strand
TCTCGGGTAAGAAGGGCTTGGCTCCTTCCCGGTGCTGGGGGATTGAACCGCGGTCCCTGATGCTTTTGCTAAGCTTGTTCTAAGTAGGTGCTTTAGACCACTGAGCCATCTCTCCAGCCCGAGCTGACTTATTTTTAAATAAGTATGTATTTGATCCTGTTTGGGAGATGAGGGCAAGAGTTTTACCTTGCAGAGAGGGTGGAGGGAAGCAGCTGGGCTCAAGTGCTGCCATTCCCAGTTATGTGTCAAGAACAAGTTACCGGGCTGGTGAGATGGATCAGTGGTCTAAAGCACCTACTTAGAACAAGCTAAGCTAAACAAAGCACAGGGACTGCGGTTCAATCCCCTAGCACCACATGCCAGCCAGCCCCGCCCCCTGGTGGGCTGAGCTGGCCACACACACACAAGATAAATAAATAAATAAATGTTTAAAAAAAAAAAAAGAACAAGTTACCCAGCCCCTCTCAGTGCCTCAGTGACCACATCTGTACAGTGGACCCAACTAGAGAATCACTATTAGGACCCTGGGGTTAGTGAATTCACACTTGAAAATTCTCAGATCGAAGTCTGGCTCTGGGCACTTGCTCCCTGGGGAAGCAGGAGAATGGCCCATCAAGATGGACAGGACTCCGATGGTTCACACACAAACCTCTACCCCTGCAGTGGTACCCAGAGGTGACTCACTTCTGCAAGAGAGTGCCGATCATTGTCGTGGGCTGCAAGACGGACCTGCGCAAGGACAAGACGCTAGTGAACAAGCTGCGGAAAAGCGGGTTGGAGCCAGTAACCTACCACAGGGTAGGAAGCCAGTAGGGGAAGCGGGCCCCTCCACATACTGTGCCACTGGGCCATGCATGAGCCATGCAAAGGTCTTGGAGACAGTCAGGGATTAGGAGCTGGAAATGGTACCTTCAAGACGAGGAATTGCGCACACTGAGTCCCACAGCATCCCTGCCATGATTCAGTCTGCAGGCTTCTCTGCTGTGTACTTGGGTTAGTGGAGGTTAGTCTCTTGAAAGGCAGAGACCTTGGCAGGCACTGGAAGGTAGGAAACAATGAAATGTTTACAAGCATTTAGTCAAGCCACGGTGCAGGAGCTGAGGGTACCCTAGAAAACCACCACCTTGGCAGGGCTGGGGGGCCCACACCTATATAACCAGCAGTCTGGGAGGCTGAAGGAGGAAGATCCCAACTTCAAGTCCCTCCTAGGCAACTTAGTGAGACCCTGTCTTTAAAGGGGAGGGGGTGAGAATGGAGTTCAGTTCAGTTCAGTGGTAGAGCACACTTCGGATGGAGGGCAGAGGAAGGCTCCACTGTTGCCCTGGGGACTCCCAAGAAGAGACAAATAAGGGCTTGGAGGACAATCCCACCTGGCATCCCCAACTCACAGCCTCCCACGTACCTCTCTGACAGGGCCAGGAGATGGCAAGGTCCGTGGGAGCAGTAGCCTACCTCGAATGTTCTGCGCGGCTCCAGGACAACGTCCAGGCCGTCTTCCAGGAGGCAGTCGAGGTGGCTCTCAGCAGCCGCAGTCGCAATTTATGGCGAAGGATTATTACCCAGAGCTGCGTGTTAACCTGACTGGGCCAGCTGCTCCGAAAGGAGCTGGGCACCGACCTGCTGCCGAGGTACCTGGGCTGGACCCAGTTCCTAGGCTGGACCCACGGAACTGCGCCTCCACAGACGGACCCCACCAGGACTGGGCACTGGGCTTGGGAACCCTGGATTGAGTGAGGAAGGGGGTTTCACAGCCCTGACTCCCGGCCGGCGCCCGTTCCTGGACCCACTTTCTGGAGTGGTTTTGCAGCTTGATCTGGCGCCCCCTCGTGGGTGTTTGCAGGGCTGCAGCCGAAGGTCCTAACTTCTTTCCAGAACCCGCACCCCGCCTCTTCCTCACCTCTCCCTCATTTGCCCTACTGCCTCAGGACAAAGTGTAGCAATGAAAATGGCATCACTGTGTCTGGCCTCTTCTTTCAAAGGTCTTGACGCACGTTCCTAGGTGGGTATTCCAGCACTGAAGAAAACCCGCTTGGATTCAAACTTGGTTTTATCATTTCCAGCCTGGGAAAGTTCCTCATCTGTAAAGTGGGACAAATCAGAGACTTCCTCATGGAGCTTTGGGAAGAGTAAGAGGATCATGAGTCCAACACAGGTAAAGAGTTTATGAACAGGTGTGTCACATGAAAGGTACACATCCTTGCTTTCATTTATCTAGTGTATTAGTCAAGCTTCTCCAGGGAAACAAAGCCAACACACACACACACCCCTATAAGATAGGCTAGGGCCGGGGAGATAGTTCGGTAGAATAAGCACTTGCCTGGCAAGTGCAGGGTCCTGAGTTCAATCCCTGGTACTGGAGGAATAATAAATAAATAAATAAATAAATAAATAAAGATAGGCTAGAAATGCAGGTGGGTTGGTGTGGCTGTCTTCAGTTTAAATTCCACACAACACCTGGCTGGACACTCAGGTTGATGGCTTGAAGCAGAAGTCTTTCTTCAGAAAACTTTAGTCTCTTCTCTGAAGCCCACCCACACTATGGAAATCCATCAATTTAAGGTGTTTTGTTGGTGGTGGTGGTTGGTTGGTTGGTTGGGTTTTTTTTAAATGTTAATCGCATCTAAAAACTACTGCCATGTCTATAACTAGCTACTCAGGAAGCTAAAGCAGGAGGCTCACCTGAGTCTAGGAACTTAAGGCCACCCTGGGAAACATAGGGAGACCCTATCTCATTAAAAAAAATAGATAAATAAAATAAAGTAACACCTTCACAGCAACACCTAGATTGGTGTTGGACCAAACAACTAGGCACCATAACCTAGCCAAACGGGGGCATAAAATTAGTCATCACACCAAGCTTGGTGGTGCACACCTGTAATCCCAGTACTTGGGAGGCTAAAGCAGGAGATCACTGAGAGTTTGAGGCTAGCCTAGGTTACACAGTGAGTTCAAGCAAGACCATCTCAAAAACCAAAAGCAAAACAAAAAAACTTAGTCATCACACCTATTCATTTCCTCTACTAAACCTCACACTTAATATTTATAACTCTCAAAAATATTTATAACATTAAGAGGTAAGAGACAATGAAATAGAACTTATTCCTCCCATTTATCAGTTGAGAAGACTCAGTCCCTGCCTGCACCTAGCCCATTGTTGCATCCACCTGCTTGTTCATACTCTCATCCCCTTGCAGGTAGGGTTCCTGTGTGACATCTTGAGCTCCTGTCACAGTGTCAGGCCATCAAAGAGCACCTCACACACTAGGGTGCTGGAGAACAGATGGCAGAGGCCCAGCTTTCTTAGAGGAGAAGCCTCAGCAGTACCTGGGCCTCTGCCTTTCTTGAAAACATCTCACCCTCCAACATCAGACACACTATCCCACCAAACTGCTCCATGTGATTCATCTCACATTTCCCAAGCCTCCCCTCCATGCTGGACACTACACTAGGTACCTGATCTACATTTGCTGTCGGGTAGGCATGCTTACTGTCATCTGTCAGATGGGATATCCCACCTGAGCATATCCCAGGAGGGTAACTTAGGTAAAAACCATGCAGATATGGAAATGGTTAGACTGAGTCTTGAACAGACTACTAACATTAGAGACATAGCCCTCCAGGGTGAGCCATGTGCTTAGCTAGAGATGGGGGACAAAGAGACAAAGGAGACTATAAACTCCTGACCATGCAAGAAGACAAGGCTGGAGATGTAGTTCAGTGGTAGAGTATTTACCTAGCACATTTAAGGCTCTGGCTTCTATTCCCAGCACCAAAAGAAAAAAAAGAAGGAAAGAAGAAACAGAAGAGGAAAAGGCTGTGCAAAAGTAGAAGTACCTTGCACCCAGATTTTCAGTTGGGTGTGGTGGTGAACACCTATTATCTCAGCACTTGGGAATGCTAAGGTAGGTGGCTTTCTACAAGTTTGAGGCCAGCCTGAGCTGCATAGAGTATTCAAGACCAGCCTGAGCAATGTAGCAAGACTATCTCAAAAACACAAAGCAACAACAATTAAAAAAGACAGAATGAGAAATCGATGTCTAGGATTGTATATAACAATCATAAGGGGGTGCAGGTATAGCATGCACAAGGACCTGAGTTCCATCCCCAAAACTACAAAAAAAAGAAGAAAGAAAGAAAGAAAGAAAGAAAGAAAGAAAGAAAACAAAAAGAAAAGAAGTGGAAAGAAGGAAGGAGAAAGGCAAGCAGGCATCACAAGAAAATACTTATTGAGGGGTCGAGGCATGCACGTTTTGGGAGATTAGCTGTCTGAGCTAGGTTAACTCACTAGGCATGGGGAGAACGGGAAAGAACATGCTGAGCATAGGGAAGAGCAATCAGGCTGGAGGTATAGGCCAGGAAGAGTCATTTCCCATTCCTAAGCAGCCTGGACTAAAAATCCATGGGAGGAGCCTGGTATCCACATGGCACCTTCACGTGGGCTCTGACACCATTTCCTGTTGCAGCTCAGTCCTGTGACCCAAGCTATGCGCCCTCCCTAGCTGGAATGGTCCCCACCTGGAGCTGATTGGGCTGGGTGATAGTGGCTGGCTCTTGCTAAGTATTATGTCACCACAAAAGAAATGATTCAGCTCAGGTGCAGGGAATAATGTGATAGTCATCAGAGCTCAGCAGTGTTAGGGAACATGCATCCAGCTTCAGTCAGATGGGGCTCACCAAGAGCTTTCATGAAGTTCACACGATAGTTGAAAATTTTAGATTTCAGTCCAAAGCACCTGGGCAGAGAACACATTAGTGTAGATTTTTGGCTGCTATTGAATGGATTGATTCTGGTCAAGCCCACAGGCATGAGAGTCATCACTGGCCAAAAATGAAGCCATAGCCACTTCCCTTAAGGCTGAGACAGGTGAGTAGGCAGCAGGGGGATGTCTCAGATCATATCCCAGTCAGGGCATCCCAGGGTCTCTTTTTGGAAATGACCCTCCCTCAGTTCCCTGCAGGATTCTAAGTACTGTATGGGAAGCTAAATCATGGAGTGGACTTTCTTTCTTTCTTTCTTTCTTTCTTTCTTTCTTTTTAAACGTATTTGGCAAAGGGTCTCACTACACACCTCCGACTTACTCCTGTTTTCAGCCTCCCCAGTGCTGGGATTACAGGCATGCGTCACAACCCCCAGACTCAGTAGTCAGCTCAGCATGCTCAGGGATGGGGCCAGTGTAGCATTGTGGTGCCAGGGATCAAACCCAAGTCCCTGCACTGCCTAAGCAGGTGCTTAGTCAACTGAACTATCTTGCTGGACCTTGGAGTTTCTTAAAGAATCAGTGTTATTTTTGTTTTGTAATCCTGGACATTGAGCCCATAGCTTTTGCACTGGACTATAAACTCAGCCCTTTTATAACTTACTATTTTGAGGCAGGGTCTCACTAAATCATCTACACTGGGCTTGAACTCCTGATCCTCCTACCTCAGGCTCCCAGAGTGCTGGGATTATAGGTAAGCACCACCTGTGCTCATTTTACAATTCACTTTAATGGGTTCACATTTGCTTACAGTATCCAGCTGCCAGGCCCTGTGCTCAATCATCCACAAAACATCCCACCTAATGCCTAGAAGTCCAGTGAGATTCTGCACAACATCCACCTCATAGATGAGGTGACAGAAGCACAGAGAGCTACATAAACCTCTCTTGACCTCCACAAGTGGAAGGGCTGAGATTTAAGCCCAGGACTGTCCAATGCCAGGATGTGGGCTATGACCCCTTCCTTGGCCCTCCAACCCTGGACCCTGGTTGAATATTGGGAGCTCATGCACTAGACAGATGAGAAATCCCATAACTGTGAGGTACTAAAAGAGCCTCCACCCCTCACCCCCAGCTGCCCACCGCCCTCAGCACAGTTGTTTAGGACATGGTGGGCAAGAGGCTTGTGGACTAGGTAGCTTGTCCCAGGCACCAGCCAGCCAGGAAAGTCATCTGCCCAGGTCAGAACATGAAGTAGGCTGAGCGGTGCCCGAAGTACCTGGCAGAAGGGGCACGGACTAGAAGTTGCTGGTTTCTCCCCAAGCACCAGACATGTGACTGCTGAGACTCCTCATTGGACCTGTTGTAGAGAGAATAAAACAGGGTGAAATGGAGCAATGACCCGCTTCAGTGGGGACTGTCCCTGTGCTTCACTTAGGACACCTGCTGGTTAGGGAGGGGATGGTGACTCTACAGCTTTCGGTGGACAGAGGAAAATCAGGGTGACATCAGGGGGCAAGAGAACACTCGTGTGCAGAGGTGGGCAGGGATTGCTGAGGTCTCCTGGCTAAGAGGAGGTAGGTCCCTGCAGAGGAGATGTGGGGGGCAGAGCACACCTCTGAGCCCCTGTCCTTGCTCCTGCAGCTCCTTTACTTCCTTGCAGAGTTCATAACACTTTGGAATGGTCCTGTCTCCTCACTGGCAAGCCAGCAAAGAACACAAACTGGCCTATTTGGTTTTGTTTTTTCTGTGCTGGGGATTGAACACAGGCTCATTGTGAACACATAATGACCTACATCATCCCCAGCACTGTCCTCCTTTTTTCTGAGACAGGATCTTTCTACATTTCCCAGGTTGAGCTTAAATTTGCGATCCTTCTGCCTCAACCTCCCAGACTGCTAGAATTATAGGCATGCACCATCACACCCTACATGCACTGGGTTATTTGGAATTCCTGGCACTTTAACTGCCCTGGGCCTCAAAATCTTTTCTGGCTGTTTACTAATGTCTAATATATAGCAAACACTCAATAAATATGTGATCAGGGAAGGAAGAAATGCAGTCTACTTTTGGCCCTTTACTCCTTATGGCCTAAAACCAGGGTCACCCAACATTCAGGCTCCCAGCATCCTTCAGCCTCACCACTTCTGGAAGACTCATTTTTCAGGGCAACAGTCCAGTCAAGACCATGCTGCACAAAAGCCTTCCAGGCCCCCTCCACCCAGAAAAGGTCCAAAGTCTCCATTGGTTGCCCCAGCCACTTCCCTCTGGGCCTTACTCCCAGGACAGCTCACTGCAGCCACTCCTGCAGACTCAAGACCCACACCCAGGGGACACTGGCCTCCAGCCATTGTCCAAGCTGCTTTGCCACTTCAGCATGCCCTTCCTCTCAGGCACTGTGTGCCAAACCTCCCTCCACCACTGAATCCTTCAGGGGCTATCTCAGACCCATCTTCAAAAATCTAGGTGGGGGGCTGGTGAGATGGCTCAGTGGTCTAAAGCACCTACTTAGAACAAGCTTAGCAAAGCACAGTGACCACGGTTCAATCCCCCAACCACATGCCAGCCAGCCCCGCCCCCTGGTGGGCTGAGCTGGCCACACACACACACACACACACACACAAATAAAAATTTAAAAAAAAAATCTAGGTGGCCTGCCACTTACTCCATCTTCACTGCCTCTTATTAGACACACACGCGCGCGCACACACACACACACACACACACGCCCATTCTCTGCACAGGCCATTTGACTAAGGAACTGGGATTTTCTCCTCCTGTGCTATGGGTGAGAAAGGCCCAGCTGGACTCCCTAGGATGACAGTTCTAGTGGCAGCGCCAGGCAGTGTGTCTGTGAGGGTGGAGACAGCAGCTGGGAGACCAGTTGGGCAGCTGCAGACGTCTAGACACAAGGAACAAGCCACCACAAGTCAAGGCTTGGTGGCTTCTGGGCTGGGAAGCTGCACACAGCAGAGGGTAGACCTCAGGAAGGGTGGGGACACTGAGAGAGAGGGAGGAATGTGCCCTGTCCTGTGTGAAAAGGCCTGCAAGCACATCCTGAAGGGTGGGGACCAAGCCAGGTGGCCTGCTTCCCACTCTCCCAGCCAGCCTGTTCCAGGCCCCAGTCTGGGACAGCCAGTCACACACAACCATCCTAGGTGTCAGAGAGGGACACACTGGTGTGTGTGCATTGATGGGGGGGGGCTCTTCCTCACTCAACAGTGCCCCCTTTCAGTTCCTCAGGGCCAGATGAATGGGAGCTAGAAAGGTCCAGCCCAGAGGTTAGTCAGGGCCAAGAACCACAAACCACTTCTCCCCCAGCTTTGGTGGTGTTTGCTGGGAAGGCAGAGTGTAGGGGTGGGGACCCCAAGTCATCTCCTCTAGGACAGGCCACTCCCTGTTATACTCAGGGCAGAGTAAATTGAGCCACACTGTTTGTTCATGAAGCTGCTCTTTTCCCTCTGCATGGGCAGCGCCCACCCTCATATCTAGGGCCCCTCATATCAGGCCTCATATCTAGGGCCTCACATCAGGTGCTGGGACAAGGTGGTAGCCAGTAGCTCATGCCACTTCAGGACACCCTCTTTCCTCTCTCCACCTGCCCTTTGCTCCTTGGACCTTGTTCTTTGGAGCACGAGTTTTACAGCACCCCAAGAAGTCACCCCAAAGCTGCAGGCAAGGGAATCCACAAAGCCTGTGACCATGCCATACAGTGACCAGGACATAACACAGGAGAACAGCTGACCCTGTACCCCTACACTAGGGGGCCTGATATCCAAGTTCAATGTTTCTGAGTACTGGGTCAAGCTGTGGAGAGAAGATTCTCCTGGGTTCAAATCCTAGCTATGAAAGTTAACATCTGTGTGACTTCAGACACATCATGAGGGCTCATTACCTGTTAATTTCTTTTTTTTGTTAAAAAAATATCCTTATCTGTATGGTTTTCCCCCTTATTTCTTTTTTTTTTTTTTTTTTTTTTTTTGGCGGAACCAGGGATTGAACTCAGGCCCTTGTGCTTGCCAGGGAAGCGTTTATTCCACTGAGCCATCTCCCCAGCCCCTCCCCCTTATTTCTAACTCTTAAACATCATTTTCTTATCTGTGAAATAAGGGTAAGAGTAGGACCTCCCTCCTAGACTGGTTGAGAAAATTAAAAGAATTAATGCAAATTGTGTTTATTCACTTAATATTCCCTGTCAGCTAGAGTTGCTAACTATGAAATGAAGATAAATTATTTACTGCACAAGACTGTTGCAGGATCTGCAAACCAGGAACAAACATATGAGTGTTCGATGCTGGTCCTCTCTTCCCAATCTGGGCCACCAAGTGAGAGAGGAATTAGGGAGCTTAGACCCTGAAGAAAGCCTCTGAGGGTGGGGAAGGGGATGGAGGGTTCTTACAAGGCTGGCGGATGAGGCTGGACACTGATGAGTCAGGAGGATGGGCCTGGATCTCCCCAGGGCTCATGTTTTCCAGGAGACACCAACACCAGTCAAGCTAAGACTGACTTCACGACAAGTTCTCTGTGCACCCAGTTAAGAACTAGGAGTTGGTTGCTTCCATGTGCATGGCCTGATGTTGACTGAACACCAAATGGTGTAAAGTTGGAGGTTCAGAGGGGATCAGGATGTGGTCCTGGAATTCCAAGGCCCTATCCTCTATGACCACAAACACAGCATCTGACACTGGCTCTGCAGCCACAGGCATAGGTCGGCCTCTGCTGTGGAGATCAACAGGTTAGGCTGCAGTGCTTCCCGACATATGAAGGACATGAGGTTACACCCTGCCACCCTTGCATCAGAAACGGGGGTGTTGTAGGTCCCCTGCTTCTGTCTACCCTAAGAGTACTACAGTTGCATCTGGCCAGGAAGACCAGGTGACAGTCTACCCTCCTGCCTCATTTAATACTCTCAGTTGTCTCACTTTCCTGATAAGGAGACCAAGGCTCAGGAAGACCAAGAGTAGGATCCAAAGTAGGGAATAGCAGAGCTGAGCGCTTGGAAGAGACATCAAGTCTCACTCCCAACCATCCTCCCCTGGATATGGGGCTGGACCTCGACCAGCAGAGGGCAGCAGGGCCCAGGAAGAGGAACATTTCTCGGCTCCACAGGGGCAGTCTCCTGCACCCCTGCTTGGGGCCCAGAGAAGGACGTGTCAGTCACCCCCATGAGCTCATAACTAATAAGCCACTCTCACCACGTCCCCCAATTTTTTTTTGCAGACAGGGTCTTGCTATGTAATTCAGGCTAGCTTTGAACTCACTGTGAACCCCAGGTTGGCCTCACACAGCAATCCTCCTGCCTCAACCTCCCAAGTACCATGATTATAGGCCCGAGCAATCATACCCAGCCCCCCAGTTTTTTGTCACTGGAGATCAAACCTGAAGGTGCTCTGCCACTGAGCTGTATCCCCAACCCTATTCTTATTTATCTATTTATTTATACTTTGAGATGGAGTCTTGCTAAATTGCCTAGTTGGCCTCAAACACATGGTTTTCCTGCCTCAGTAACCTTGCTAGCTAGATTTACAGGCCTGTGCCTCCATATTGAGCCACTCCAACAATTTACTGAATAAAAACAGAGCCTCAGAGTGGTGAATGACTTAACTGTTCAGCAGTCTGGCCAAACCAAGAATGAGAATCATGCTGTCTTAAGTTTGCAGTGGTTCTAAACAGAGACAGACCTGAGTTTTGTTTTGTTTTGTTTTTCCTTTTCTTCTTTCTTTTTTTTTTTTTTTTTTTTTTTGCAGAACTGGTGATTGAACTCAGGCCCTTGCATTTGCCAGGGAAGCACTTATTCCACTGAGCCATTTCCCCAATTCCCTGGGATTCAATTCAGACTCTGCACTCACTGATTCACAGGATTACATCAAATGCACTGTCTACAAAAAGATCAAACGAGACAGCAGGAGCACACTTCTTCTTCCTTGAGGTTGCCACATTTCAGCCCAAGTAACCCAAATTAGTTTGAGTTTATCTAGGAGAAGCAGGCTGGAACGGAGAGCCACCAGCCCTGATGTCTCCCAACTCACTCCAGAACTTGCAGCCCCAGATCTTCCAGGAAGTGAAGTGGGGCTCTGTGAGTGAGCACCAGGGGCACACCCCATGGGGACAGAATGATCTGGGGGCTGGTGGGAGGCAGAGCAAGAGCTGGAAGTTTGCCTGAGGTAGAGCTCCCACTGGCAAACAAACCAGGGCAGAGACCAGGCTCAGTAGGGGTTGCTGGGATAGGTCTACTGGGCATGGAGCTCTTTTCTCCCTGTTCTCCTGCCAAAGGTGGCAAAGGGCACCTCCATGTCTCCAGCTGACTCAATCTGACCACTTCAGAATCACCTCTTTACCTTTCACTCCACTTCAGTGCCCTCAGCCTTTTCTTTCTTTTCTTTCTTTTTCTTTTCTTTTCTTTCTTTCTTTCTTTCTTTCTTTCTTTCTTTCTTTCTTTCTTTCTTTCTGTATGTGTTTTGAAACAGGCTGCCCTTGTACTTACTCACTATGAAGCCATAGTTGCCTGGCCTTGAACTCAGCAATTTTCCTACCTCAGCTTCCTGAGTTCTTGGATTACAGGCATATGGCACCATGCCCAGCTACATCTTTTCATCAAAACTAAGAAATTAATATTAATACTGTTAACTAAACCCTAGATTTTATTTGGTTTTCACCCTTTTATTTCTCGCTAATTTCTTGTATCTGTTCCAAGATCTAATCCAGGATGCTGTGTTACATTTAGGTGAATATCATTTTTTTTCTTTTTTTTTGCCCCCCTTTTCTTTTTTAGGTACCAGGGATTGAACTCAGGACCTTGCACTTGCCAGGTAGGTGCTTATGGAATACCATTTTTAGTGGCTGAATATTACATATATATTCTAGTGACTATCTAACAGATGTTTTGTTTTTTGTTTTGCTTTGTTTATTAAGACAGAATCTTGCTGTGTATTTCAAGCTGGTCTTGAACTCACTATGTAACTCAAGCTGAACTTGAATTCATGGCAGTCCTCCTGCCTCAGCCTCCCAGAATGTCAGGATTACAGGCATGCACTATCATGCTTGAAACTGAGGCAAGAGGATCACAAGTTCCAACTCTGCCTGAACAATTTGGTGATTTTCAAGACCCTGTCTCAAAATAAAAAATAAATAAGCTAGACTGGGGAGATAGCTCTGTGGTCTAAGCACCCATCTGGAAAGCTCAAGAACCTGAGTTCAATTCCCAGTACCACACGTTGGCCCCGGAATCCCCCTAGCAGGCTGTGCCAGTCACACAAACCAGTCATGGTGGTGTTATGCCTTTAATCCCAGTGCTGGGGAGACTGAGACAGGAAGATCACTATGAGTCCGAGTTGCGTAGCGAGACCCTATGCCTAATTAATTAATTAAAATAAAGTAAGCTGGGTGTGGTGGCACACATCTATAATCTTAGCATTTGGAAGGCTGAGGCAGAAGGATTGCTGTGTCTAAGGCCAGTCTGGGCTACACAGAAAGGCCCTGTCATAATAAGTAAATAAATGTTAGGCATGTAGCTCATTATGAAGGCCCTGGGTTCAGTTATCAACACAAGGAAGAAAAAAAAAAAAGCAAGCTAGGTATGGTGATGTTCACCTGTAATCCCAGAACTCAGGAGGCCTAGGCAGGATTTCTGGGAATTCGAGGCCAGCTTGGACCACAGAGTGAGTTTAAGGACAGCCTGAAGCACATAACAAGACCTTGT
Organism: Octodon degus; assembly: GCF_000260255.1. Classification (NCBI taxonomy): domain Eukaryota; kingdom Metazoa; phylum Chordata; class Mammalia; order Rodentia; family Octodontidae; genus Octodon; species Octodon degus. The sequence goes on along the minus strand of NW_004524594.1, from coordinate 21,235,514 downwards.
CTCAAAAAACAAAACAACATTGCATTTTTTGTATTGCTTCTAGTTTTTCTACTATTAGAATTACCTAAAACACTAGTTCTATTTATACAGCAGCCATGATGATCAACAATATATATTTACTACACAGCCCTACCATGTAAATCTCTCTCACTCTCTTGCTCTCTTGTTCTCTCTCAGTTTGCAGACAAGGAAGCAAAAGGAGAAGGCCAGCTCCAGGTTAAGGGTGCCTGGAAGGCATCAGAGCAGAACAAAGACTCAGATCTTCCTGATCCTGAGCCCTGACCAGAGTGACCCATTGTCCTCTAGCTGAAATGCCACTAAATCAAAGCAGCTTCACTGCTGAAGTTTTTATTTAGGGCTATCAAAGAGTCCACGAATCTAACAGCCTGGTGTGGTGGCACATGTCTGTAATTATAGCACCGGGGAGGCTGATGCAGGAGGATCTTCATGATTTTAAGGCCAGCCTAGATGACATAGTGAGATGCTAGCTCAGAAAGAAAAAGAAAGAAAGAAAGAAAGAAAGAAAGAAAGAAAGAAAGAAAGAAAGAAAGAAAGAAAGAATCCAGGAATCCATAAACTAGAGGAGAGAGGTATTAAGGAAAAGAATTGGCCAGGCATGGTGGCACATATCTATAAACCTAGCATTCAGGAGATTAAACCAGGAAAATTGCTGTGTGTTCAAAGCCAGCCTGAACTACATAGAAAAAAAAGTAAAACTTCTTGGATTTTCCCATGATACTCTTGGCTTTAGGTACTTGGACTCAACTGTTGAAGATCAGTAAACCCCACTAGTCTGGTGTTGGGTGTGGTTTGAATGGTATCTCCTGTGAGACAGACACAAGTTCTTTACCCCAACAAGACAGCTGAGAGAGGTCCTCCTGCACACCCTGTAGCAGCCACTTTGATGTCAGGGACATCTGTGGAACCACAGTGCAAACCCAGAGGGCAGCTGTGCCATGCAGCTACCAGCTCTTTCCTGGGACCTTTTGGAATATAGCTTCTCATTTCTGGCTACTCCAGTCATAGAAGAGAGTTTAGGCTCAGCCTATGCAGCTCCTCTGCCAGCTTGCTTAATCCTCTCACAACCGTAAAAGATGGGTCTTCTTTTTCCATTTGTGTGTGTGCATGCACACAGGCGCATGGTCCTTGTGTAAGTGAAGAACTTGCTCTACAGCTGAGCTATACCCCAAGTGGTGCTCTTACCCTAGATCTGACATCTGAAGCTGAGCAGTCTATTCAGGGTTTGGAGTCCATGACTTTAACCACTGCACCATGCTGCCCCCCCCCTTCCTATTCGCCCATTGCTCTTTTTATCCTCTCCGGGCCCTGCTCCCTAGATTTCTCTGCCTCTGGTGGCCAAGTACAGTATTCCTCCACCCAACATACCAACAGGGGAAGGGGTGGCTAAGCAGGTAAAATGAGGTCAAAAAAGAAACAAGAAAGAAGGAAAGGAAGAAGGAGAAAAAGAACAATTTGGGAAATAACTTGACATTTCTAGTAAAAGCTAAAGTACTTTGCCCCTATGTTCTTCCTCCGCAAAGCTCACAACCCCAGCCAGGTATGGCAGAGCACACCAGTAATACCAGCACTCTGGTAGGCTGAGGCAGAAGGATTGAAATCATAAGCCCTGCCCTGGCAATTTAGTGACTTACTGAAATCCTGTTGCAAAACAAAAAATGGAGGAGCTCCAGTCGTGCAATCAGTTAGCACAAGGTACCTACACAAAACAAAGAATGGAGCTGTGGGTGTTGATTCAAGTCTGTGTCCCAGCACTTGAGAGGCTGAGTCAGGAGGATCACCATGAGTTTGAGGCCAACCTGAGCTACATAGTGAGTTCAAGACCAGTCTGGACTACACAGCAAGACCCTGTCTCAAAAACAAAAATAAAAATATCTGGGAGTGTAGCTCAGTGCAAAGGTCTTATGTTCAATCCCTAGTACTACAAAAGGAAACAAACAAACAAACCCTGACAAACTGACATAATCAAAAGAAGCCTAAGTGTGGTATAGAGTCCCAGATGGGATCCTGGGACAGAAGAATAACACTGGATGAAAACTAAGGTAATGTACGTGCAATAATAATCTGCACTATTATTCACTTTACTAATACTAGGTTTTTACTTATAACATCTATACACACTAAATAAGGTGGTAACGATAGGGCTTTTGCTTTTTTTTTTTTTTTTTTTTTTGAGATGGAATTAAGATAGAGTCTCACTCCGTAGCTCAGGCTGGCCTTGAATTTGTAGCAATCCTCATGCCTCAGCCTCCCAAGTCCAGGGAAGGCTTGGGTGCAAGGCCGTATAAAATCTGCAATTTTTTTGGTAAATGTAGAAATATCATTTAAAAAGTTAATAGTGCATACCTGTAATCCCAGCACTCAAGAGGCTGAGGCAGAGGATCACAAATTCAAGGCCAGCTGAACTACTTACTGAGAACCTGTCCCAAGAAACAAAAAAAGTTGTTTATTTAGTTACTTATCTATCTTTATTTATTGTTGCAGTGCTGAGGATGGAACCTAGGGCCTCACACGTGCTAGACACGTGTTCTACCATCAAGATACAGCCCAACCCAAAGAGGTTGGGTTTTTTTTTGTTTTAATTAACCAAACAGTCACTAGAAATCCTGGTTGTTGTAATCAGAAGTCTTTGGAGTTAAGCCCTGTTTTCACGTTCACGTTCCTGGGCTGGGCTGGGCTGGGCTGGGCTTGGAGGGCCTCTGCAGGTCCTAATGATCTACAGGCCTCAGCCTGGGGCACTGGAGCATCCATTCCAGCTGCTGCACAAGGCTGCCAGCGTGGGCTGCCTGAGGGCACTGGCATGCACGCAGCCCATGGATGGGCTAAGGACAGGTCCCAGGGATGGAGGACGATGTTTTCCAGCCTTCCTGTTTAGTTAGGAGTCTTGATCTGGGCAAGACCCACACTGCCCCAGTTCCAGGCAGATAGGACAGGTGCAAGTCACAACTCCTGCAGCCTTTTAGTCCTGAGGGCAAGCAGCAACCTGCAGAAATGGGGTGGACTGCTGGTGGTGTAAACAAACAGTTCTGCCATGCTTGGAACTGGCAAGAGAAATGTAAACTGCCCCCGGTGGTTTCCTCTCTCCTTTTCCCTCCTGCTTCCCTTTGCCAGGCAATTATAGGGAAGCCACTTAACATCTATAACTCATCCAGTTTCAAACCAGATTTGCTTTTATCCCAATAAGCTCAATTCAGAATCCCAGGAGCACCTCTCAGGCCCTTGGCCTGACAGTGGACTCAAGACACAGCCTCCCCTTCTTGGGTTCTGCATTGCAGGCAGAGAAGTCCAAGGCCCTCTGAGCTCTTGGCATCTCACTCTCTCTCCAAACCTGCCTCCTCAGCAGAAGAGATCACACGGCAGGTATTAAAAGCTGTTAGAGTTGGGATGGTGGGGGAGGGGAGGAGTTTCAGAGCCCAGATGGTAGAGGCCTGGCACCTGCAGTGCACAAGGCACAGCTGCCGAGCCACCAGAAGGGGCCCCAATCCCCTCTGTTCACTTGGCACTGACACTCCCCTCGCCTCTAGCCAAAATTTTCCCCAGTCCAATCTCACAGTGGCCATAATCTGTGGCCACCTGTGCAGGGGCTGGGCACTGAGATATCAGGTGGTGGTGGAGGTGAGCAAAGGATTAGTAGCTAAGCCGGGTGGGTTAAAGATTTTCACAGCTGGGCTGAGAGGGGAGCAGAGTGAGAATCAGGGGTAGGCTGGGCAGGAGGCTGGACCTGTGGAGCCATCTCCATGGAGGATGCCTGAGTGCATGCTCAGCTTGAAGACCTGTTCGGGTCCAGCACCTAGAGAAGCAAAGATCAGGTTTGCCCCTTCCCTCCCTCTGCTTCCAAAGGTGCTCCTAAATCACCCTCTCCAGAGAGGGATAAGTGCTCAGCAGCAGTGGAGTGGAGTGGGAGTCCAAGGGAAAGTGGGGACCACCCTCCCTGGTGAGCAACAGGAGGATCCATATGGCCGTGGTCCACAGGGAGCAGCCTTCCCGTGGCTGATACCCCATGGCTGAAAACTCTGCAAACCCCCACACTCTGGGCATTACCTCTGAGGAGGTTAATTTGAAAAGTTGTTTGAGCTGAGCTTGGTGTCACACGCCTGTAATCCCAGCACTAGGGAGGCTGAGGCAGGAGGATCACAGGGCGGTCAGCCTAAACTACAGTGAGACAGACCAAAAAGAAAGCATGCTTGTCCCTGTGGGAGGTCCTTCTTTGAAAGTATCAGAATGTATGTTGAACAAAGTTGTCACTTCCCCACTGTGGAGAATCTCAAAATAAAACAAAGCTTGACGTTGACCCTGCTGGTGCATGCCTGTAATCTCAGCACTCAGAAGGCCTGTGAGTTCAAGGCCAGCCTAGACTACATAGTGAAACCCTGTCTCAAAAGGAAAAACCCATACCTGTGCACACATACACTCCCACACTCATGCACGCGCACACACACACACAGACACACACACACACACACACACACACACACCCCTCAAAGTTTAAGGTGTGCTGTTCAAAGTTTTCTTCATAACAGGTCTCCGGGAGGGGGCGCTCTCTTACCTGACGCATCACCTGAATGCCTCAAGAACCAGCGGCAGCTGCGGACCTGCCAACACTAAGAAGCTTCAGTACTGTGGCCCAGTGAGCCAGAAGAGGTCGCATCGTCCTGCTCTTTGCAAGCCTAATGCTGGTTGTGCCTGGCACACAGTGACTTCCACACTGGGAGTGGACAGGTCTTGTCCCCCCCGCCAGCAGCAGTGCCTGCCTCCTTCTCCTTTGCTGCCCCTATGCTGGCTATCAGGAAAAACTCTTCCTCACCTGCTGGTCCTTCCACTCTGAAGCCAGACATTCTTTTCTTCTTCTTTAGATTTTTCTGTAATCTTGTTTTTAGTTCCTACTTCCTAGTAGTGTATGCTTGCGGTACATAATAACATTCATCTTGGGGAATTGGTACATATCCATGTTGGGTTTTTTTTTTAACTTTTATTTATTTATTTTTCCCATAAGTTTATTGAGAAATAAATAGCAATGAGACAGTTTCAAACCAAATTGGTAGGACAGTTCCAATAATTAACACGTTGCATACTGTCTTCCTAGGGTTGTTGTACAAGATGCAGACATGATATCTTATTTACAAACACTATTAGAACAAATCCCTCTATTCATTAAGAGAATGTAGCTTGGTTTTTTTGAGGGGTGGGGGGTGGGTTTTTTTGTTGTTTTTTTGTTTTTGGTGGAACCAGGGATTGAACTCAGACCCTTGAGCTTGCCAAGTAAGCGCTTATTCTATTGAGCTGTCTCCCTGGCCTTGTACATATCTATGTTGAATCTCAACCATTTCTGCTTCCTCTTCTCCTCCCTTCCCTCCAGACCCTCTCACCATCCTTCAAGTTCTCCTTCCTGTGGGAAGCCCACAGCACCTTTAGCATTTGTGTTATGTCACATGTCATCTAACACATATGCCTTCTGTTTAACAGAGCAGGAACACCACCTCATTTGTATGTGTGCATGTATGTGTGTAGGTAGGTATGTAAAGAAACAGGGTCTGAGCCAGGCATGGTGGCTCATGCCTGTAATCTCAGCACTCAAGAGGCTGAAGCAGGAGGATCATTGTGAGTTTGAGACTAATCTGGGCTACAAAGTGAACTCAAGGGCAACCTGAACCACACAGCGAGACCCTGTTTCAGAAAGACAAAAAAAAAAAAAAAGAAAAAGAAAAAGAAAGAAAGAAAGAAAGAAAGAAAGAAAAAAGAAAGAAAGAAAGAAAGAAAGAAAGAAAGAAAGAAAGAAAGAAAGAGAAATGAAAGAAAAACCAGGGCCTTAGGCTACATTGTAGCTCAGTGGTAAAGCACTTGCCTAGCATGTGCAAGGCCCTGGGTTCCATGCCCACTACTACTACTACTACTACTACTACTACTACTACTACTATTACACACACACACACACACACACACACACACACACACACACACAGAATACAGTTGGTTGTGGTGACACACACCTGTAGTCCCAGCATTCATGAGCCTGAGGCAGGAGGATTGCTGCAAGTTTGAGGCCAACCTAAACTATATGGTGGGTTCAAGTCCAACCAGAATTACATTGAGACCCTGTCTCAAAAAGACCAAGGGAGGGGGAGAGAGAAAGAAGAAAGGAGAGGAAAGTAAAGGGAAGAAGAAAGGAAGGAAGGAAGGAAGGAAGGAAGGAAGGGAAGGAGAGAGAGAGAGAGAGAGAGAGAGAGAGAGAGAGAGAGAGAGAGAGAGAGAGAAAGAGACTATGCCAAGTCCATGCCTGGGATTGGACTCCTGGCTCAAAGATCCTCCTTCCTCAGCCGCCTAGTAGCTGGGACCATAAGTACTTGCCACTGTGTCTGCTTCACTTGTGTTTTAAAATAATCTTGTGGGAGTTTGGAGTGCAGCCTTGGGAACTGTGCTGTCTGGGACCAAAACCTAGTTCTGCCTCATTCAAGTCATGTGACCTTGGACAAGGGCTTTGATAACCTCTCAGCAGTACCTCCTCAGCTGCCAAAGTGCTGAAATAATCACAGCTTCCTCAGAGGGAGGCCAGGATTCAGTGGGATGGGTTTGGGACTCATTGGGCTGTCATTGAAAGGAAATCATTCTCGTGGGGTGGATACCTAGAATCACAGTACTCTGGTAGCTGAGGCAGGAAGATCATGAGTTTGAGATCAACCTGAACTACATAATGAAATTTTGTCACAAAAGAACCAATAATAATAATAATAATAATAATAATAATAATCCATCAACCCTTAAAAGCTGCAGGAAAGGACAATTCGAGTGATAACTCAAGCTGGAATGGCACTCTCCCTGGTCCCCACTGGACCTTGCCCTGTTCTCTGAGTCCCTGTGGAGCTGTCTAGAGCCTAGAATGCAGTGCTCCAACGCTGGCCTCAGGGGTGGTTCCTGCTCCTCTACTGGGGAACTGCTTGGGCCACCAACTCTGCACATGTGCAGGGCATTGAAAGTGCCAGGGAGGGGGCCAGCGAGATAGCTCAGCAGTCCAAAGTGCCTGCTTAGCAAAAGCAAAAGGACCATGTGCCATGCCAGTCCTTCCCCCATAGTGGGCTGACCTGGCCACAAGAAGAAAGAGAGAGAAAGAGAGAGAGAGAGAGAGAGAGAGAGAGAGAGAGAGAGAGAGAGAGAGAGAGAGAGAGAGA
>NW_004524594.1:21221800-21227923 GCF_000260255.1 Octodon degus | reverse complement strand
ATATATCCATGGGATTTTTTCCTTCCTTGTCACAGCCCTATTAATGTTTCCTAGGACCACCTTCCATGCAAGATACAGATGGGCCCTGACTTAGAATGCTTTTGCTGTGTAAAGATTTTTCATCTTTACAATAATATGAAAGTGATGGGCTGGGGAGATGGCTCAGTAGGATAATCACTTGACTGGCAAATGCAAGGATCTGAGTTCAATCCCCGGTTCCGCCAAAAAAAAAAAAAAAAAAAAAAAAGAAAGTGATACTCATTCAGTAGAACTTTACTTGGGTGGATGGATGACTAGATAGGTGGGTGGGTGGATGGATTTTGGTACTGGTGCCTTCACACTGAGCTACATCCCCAGCTCTTTTTAAATTGTATATTGTGAGACAGGGTCTTCTTTATAAATTGTTAAATTGCCCAGGCTTAACTTGAACTTCTGATCAAGTACTCCTGCCTCAATCACCCAGACCAGTGTGATTACAGTCGTAATCATGCCTCAATTTGTACTTTGGAGTTTGAATTTTCTTCTTTTTCTGGAGTAACAATGTATCATAGGAAAATCTCTTGCTACCCAGGCATGGTGGCACGTGTCTGTAATGCTAGCACTTGAGAGGCTGAGGCAGGAGGGTCACCATGAGCTCAAGGCCAACCTGGGCTACATAACAACATCCTGTCTCCAAAATAATAAAAAAACTCTTGTAATTCTGAGCCCCAGTGAGTTGCAGCATGGGACCAGTTGCTTAATCATGAGAGCAGGCAACACATACTTAACAGTATACCATGGGGCTAAACTGTGATGTTTAGTTACGTATATTAAATGTATTTTCAACTTAAAGTATTTTCCACTTACAATGGTTTCATTAGTATGCAACCCCCATCATAAATTGAAGAGCATCATACAGTACTTGAATCTTTATCTCAGGATTGCTTCTGGACTTGCTTATTTGTGACAGAGTTGCACTACGACGTTCAGGCTGGCCTCCAATTTACAGTTATTCTCCCTCAACCTTCTGAGTATAAGGATTGCAAGTGTGGGTCATTGTGGCTTCAGGATTATTTTGGGGTAAATATAAAAAACTATTCACTTAAGCCATGACTGGTGGCTGGTGCATAACTGTAATCTCAGTACTTTGGGAGGTTGAGGCAGGTAGGTCACAAGTTCAAACCCAGCCTGGGCTGAGTTACTAGACTTGGCAAGACCTTGTCTCATAAAAAGGTGAGGGGGCTATGGATATAGTTCAGTGTGAAAGGCCCTGGATTAAATCCCCAGTATGGGGGGGATACACTTATTTGCCTACATTAAAGCCAAAATTTGTTGTATCCAACTTTCTTCCTCAGGTTCTCATTGTGTAGCCCAGGTTAGCCTCAAACTCAAAGGAATCCTCCTGTATCAGCCTCCTGAGTTCTGGGATTACAGGCATGTACCACCACACCTATCTATATTTGTTTTCTATCCCCAGCATCTGATATATAATAGCTGAGACATCAGAGAGTACATTGATGAGTGAAAAAAGCTGCGGTGGCTCTGTGTTCTTCCACTGACTCAAACTCTGCAGAAGAATCTAGCCATGTTTGATAATTAACCTTCAGTTAATATGGATTAATGCTTGTTTATAGAGTTCATGGTTACAAGTGACAGAAACAGTCTTTAGTTAAGCAAAGAAGCTTTTGTGGGTACATGCACAAGAACATGTATGTGGGTGTTGGGGTTAGAGCTGGCTTCCAGAATTTTCTAGGGCTGAAGAGCACCAGGTTTAGGGCAGGTAGGAAGCCAAGGAGTTCTGTGGCCCCACTCCTAGTGACTTAATATAAACAGACTCATTGCCAGGTAGGCAGGACCTTGATCTTCTCTCACCTACTCTGGAGTCAGCAACCTGAAAAGAAAGCTTGACTGGGCCAAACCAAAGTCACACAGGCTTCACAGGGCAAGGTAAAGGGGTGCCCACCCCTTCAGCTTCCATCGAAGGGAAGTGACTGTACTCAGCTCTGAGACCACCGGAAGGCATCTTTCCACGGGGGGATAGGGCACCTAGCAGAACTATCCACTTAATGGGACCTCCAAGTAATGCAAATGTTCCCTACCCTTTCTTGATCCTTTTTCTCCAGATCAGAGGACAAAGTTTAAACTGAGTGACCACGTTCTTTATTCTGTGTCCTCAACCAACCTCTGTGTGTTCTCTGCCTCACTTGGACTGCTCTTCCCATTCCTCTGCCACTAGAGTGCCTCTGCACTCCAGTCTCTGACCTTCAGCCCTGCCCGCTGCCACCTCCTCCCCCAGGTGTTCTGCCTCCAGGAACTCCTGCCAGGTGCCCAGTGCAGACCAGTGCCACTCTCCGCACCTCTTGCACTGAGCACCTTTTCTAGCGCCTCTGTGGTAGCCAGTGGCCAACCTGTTTCCGTGCTGGGCTCCAAACTCACCACCAGCTCTTTCTCTCCAGGCTTTCTCTTCTTTATTCCAATTTCACTCATACTAGCTGAGGCTTCCTGGCAATGACTCAGTGTTCTTTGTCTCCACCTTCCCAACATTTCATTCCCATTTGAGTATATGCTCACATGCAAATGCTTAATGTGCCAGCAATATCCTCCTCCAATCACTGCTTCTGCAAGTTCCTCCTCTTTTCTTGGCAAGCCCTCTCATCTCTCCTTAGGCTTCTGGCTACTACTCAGTGGCCTACTTTCATGTTACCCTTCAGGAGTGGTTAGTGACTGAGTAAATGACCAGTCTTGAGGCTTGATTCAGACATGGTGGAGAAACAAGCACAAGATAAACTCCAGCTTCTGGAGGTGACTCCATTTGAGTGACAACTCAAGAAGATTTGAAACACAAGCCAGCACCCACCGAGTGCCAAACTGGGTAGATGGTTTTGCTGTGCTGCAGGAACTCGTGGGGGCTCTGGGGAAGATCAGGTATAGGGGTACCTAGGTTCATGAACTTAATTCTTTCCATGACTGTGGTCTCCAACTGAGTTGGACAGGAACCAAATCAAATTTAATGGTTAGGTTCAATGTCGGGGAAATTTAATTCGGATCTCATCCAGTTCAAATGGCAACCAGAATTGTGGAGAAAACAGAGTTTGTGAACTGAAATACCACTCTGCTGGGGTTTGGTGGCAGAAGATATAGGAAGGACAGAGCCTGGGAACAGAGACTTCTGGTCTAAAATAAGAGTTAAGGAAACTCCATCTCTCATACAAGTCATGGTATCCAAGGTAGTTGGCCACTTGGTGAAAGTCAAATCCACAGACTTTTGTTGTGTGTGGCAAAGGAGTTTGAACCCTGACCTTCACACCAAGCCATGTCTTTAGCCTTCATTTTAAAATTTTGAAACAAAGCCTTCCTAATTTGCTAAGATGTCTGGTCTGGGGTCAAACTTGTGATCCTCTTTCCTCACCCACTCCCCACAGTGTGCTGAGATTTCAGGCATGTGCCAACATACTTGGTCAGAGATGATATATGGAATTGATAGAATAAATGAGAACCTCAAGGGAAAGAAGAGCTGAGAGCTAGGGACTAGGATTTGCAAAACACAGAGGCTGAGTCAGAAAGCAGCAAAACTCCTGTTTGTGGTTCAGTGAAGACCAGTTTCAGGCTATAAACTCTGGGCTACAAGAATGTGGACAGAAAACTGGAGCTCCTGACTTCCGACTTCCGTAGGAGAGAAAGAAATCACTTCCTGTACTCCTGTCTCAGTATGGTTGAGCTGCTGTAACAAAATAACTGCCAAGAGTGGAGGTAAACAATCTGTAATCACAGCATGTGGGAAACTGAGACAAGAGAAGCACCAAGAGTCCAAAGCAGCCTGTACTGCATAGCAATATCCTATCTCAAAAAAGAAAAACAGGGGTCAGGGAAAAGGCTCAGTAGAATAAGCGTTTGACTGGCAAGCACAAGGGCCCGAGTTCAAATCCCTGGTTCTGAAAAAAAAAAAAATGAGTCAAAAAAGAAAAACAAAGCAAAACAAAACCTGAGATTGGGAATTTATAAAGAAATTCATAATCTGGCAGTCTGGAGGCTGGGAATCCAGATCAAGGTGCTAGCATATGGCAAGGGCTTTTCTGTTCTGTCTTGCATGGCAGAAGAATAGAAGAGAGTGGATTTTTATTGCTTTTTGTTACGTTTTTGTTACAGGATCTCACTATGCAGCTTGGACTCATAGTGACCCTCCTGTTTCAGCCTCTTTAGTACTGGGATTATAGGTGTGCACCGCCACACCCAGACTTTGTTGCTGGCTCCACGTGCCCTGGGGGTGAGCCAGCGAAGTATATAGTGCCTGGGATCAAACTCTAGTCCCTGCACTTGCGTACACAGGCACTTAGTCTGCTGAGCTATTTCCCTGGCCCTTGAACTTTTATTCCTGAGGGCAGTTTTTATACTGACATTGATCCATCCATTAGGACTTTACCCTCATGACCTATATCCCGCCCATTACACCGCATTTCCCAGCATTGTTGCCTTGGTGATTAAGTTTCCAATGTATGAATTTTGGGGGGACACATGTGGACCACAGCACTTCCAAAGAATATTTAAGAAACGTACAAGAGCAATTTCTTGCCAGGCATGGTGGCACACACCTGTAATCCCAACACTTGGGAGGCTGAGGCATGAGAACTGCTGTGAGCTTGAGGCCAGCCTGGGCTACAGAGTGAAATCTTGTCTGAAAAAAAAAAAAGCAGTATCTTTCAATGTACAATGTCCATATCTTCAAAATGATCTCTCTGTACTAGCCAAGCAACTTCTCCCCAGGCTCAGCAGAAGACATGTCCTTTGCTCTCCTGGCTGCTCCAGCCCTGAAAGCCTCCAACTCTAACCTGCATCCCTTAGTTCCAGCCTCCCTCTCTGCTGACACCTTCTTACCAGTCACACATACTCTTTTCTTTCCCATCATAAACCCCCATCTGTCTTCCTTCTGCTCTGTTCTTCACAGCCAAGACCTTAAAGACAGGTATATACCCACTGTCTCCTGTTCCCATTCCTTCTTGACTCATTGTATTTGATCACCCCACCCCAACTGCAAAGCCAAGGTCACCAGGGTGTGCTAATGATTCCATCCACTGGTATTCCAGCTGCATCCCACCCTTTGACCTTTCCCTCTTCATCCTCTGTTTATGTAGCTTTCATTCTTTTTGGGGGGTGGGGGCATCTGTTTTGAGACAGGGTTTTGCTATGCAGTTCAGGCTGGCCTTGAATTTACTTTGTAGTCCAAACTGCCCCAGCCTCCTGAATGCTGGGATTATAGGTGTGTGCCACCATGTCTGACTCAAGCTTTCCTTCATCTCTCCTGGATCTCTGATCTTTTTCTTCTCAGGCTTCTCTATCTCTGGTGGCCACTTTTACTGTTCATTAATTCCTGAAGTGTTGACTGGGCACTTATTGAAGGCCAGGAACAGTTCTCTCTGGGATTCTGGCCTCTGGGATTCACACTTCCATCCTGGGATTCTTTCCTCCACACTTTCCACAAACCATCGTGTTCTGTCTCAAGCCTCACCTGCTACTGCTGCTGCTGTTGACTTTCAGATCTCCAACTCTGGTTCACAGTGACCCTTTTCATCTCAGTCCCTACAAGGCCAGCAGGTGCCTCATTTTCTCAGACTCAATGTATAAGAAGTTACTTCAATCTTTTGGGCAGACGCAGTGTAATGGCTTGTGCCTAAGTGTCCCCCCTAAAGCCTCACACAGTCACAGGTGGGGCTTTTCAGGGGTGGCTGGATCTACAGTGTGTGATGCTGGGATCAAGGGTGTGTGGTTACTAAATTAGTCTACTGATTGGTTTGACATAGTTCTGGGTAGGACTAAGGGTGCCTCACCCTGGGTGTGAGCATAAATGTAAGGGTCAGAGGAGGATTGCTGTGGTCGCTTGCTGCTTGCTGCTCTTGCTGCTTTTGCTGCCCATCATCAACTGTTTTTCCTCTGCTTTGGAGCCAGCCAACTATGAACTGTACAACTGTGAGCTAAAGAAACGTTTCTTACGTTAACTTTGGGTGTTGGGTATTTTCTCTTAGCAACAAGAAAAAGAACTAAGACACATAGCCATCATCCATGACCCCTCCCTCTTACCTCAATCTTCCAATTTGCTAGCACTAGCAGTTTGTGTGGCCTCACACATCACTTTTTTTTTTTTTTTTTTTT
>NW_004524594.1:21220680-21221700 GCF_000260255.1 Octodon degus | reverse complement strand
AGAAGTACTAAGAGTAAAACATAAGATAAATACTGGAATGGCAAGTAAATGACCAGCACTTCTAACAGTTTGAGGATAGGATATCACACAACATCATTGTTTTAATTCAAAGATATAGTAGAAGTTTTCAATAAGCAGAATGGGATTTTTTTTTTGCTCCGAATGCCTTCAGGGCAGGTTTGGCTGGCTTGAGTTCTGGGGATCGAACCACAGCAACCTGAGCCTGACTGCTTTGTTAAAGCAGGCACTTAAAGAGCTGAGCTAAGAGGCAGGCCCCCACACATCACTCTTTTCTTTCCTTTATCTTTCAACTCCCTGAGGATGGCTCTCACTGGCATGAACAGAACACCTAACTTTCTCACCAGCATTCTGATTTTTTGTTCAGTCCTAAGAATTGAGCCCAGGGCCTTCATACTGAGCTACATCCCCAGCTTCCCCCTCTTTTTCTTTCTTTCTTTCTTTTTAAAGAGTGATTGATTTGGTACAGGGTCTCACTACACAGTTAGGACTCATAGTGATCCCCCTATCTCAGCCTCTCCAGTGCTGGGATTATAGATGTGCACCACCACACCCACTTTCAGTGGCCAGCTCAGTCCCTGGGACTGGCACCACATGCGGTACTGGGGATCAAACCCAGATCCTTGTGCTTGCCAGGCAGTTGCTCAGATGGCTGAGCTATCTCCTCAGCCCCCCTCTTTCTTTTTAAGCAGTGGCAAAGTTTATTTGAAAAAGTAAAGGTAAAGAATAAGGGAGGTCTGAAGAGTAAGCTTGGGCTGAATAGAAGAGGAAAGCTCAAGTTAAAAGAACACCCTGAAGGAAGCAGGATGGGCTGTGGTAAGGAAAGCTATGATAGCCCCAGCCCTGTTTTTATTTTGAGACAGAATGTTAATAGGTTGCAAAGTGTCCCAGACTGGGCTCAAATTTATGATCTTTCAGAGTGTTGGTTGTGATCCCAGAGCTGGGGAGGCTAAGACAGGAGGATCACTGAGTCTGAACTGCACAGTGAGACCCTGCATCAAA
>NW_004524594.1:21205007-21220580 GCF_000260255.1 Octodon degus | reverse complement strand
GGTGGGCTGAGCTGGCCACACACACACAAAATAAATAAATAAATTAAAAAAAAAATAATAAACAACTTATGGTCTTCTTGCCTCAACCACCAGAATGCCAGGATCAAAGATGTGTATCAGCACACCTGGCTAGCACTCTGTTTTTGCATTTCTTTCTTTTTTTTGTTTTGTTTTTGGTGGAACCGGGGATTGAACTCAGGCCCTTGCGCTTGCCAGGCAAGCACTTATTCTACTGAGCTATCTCCCCAGCCCCTGCATTTCCTTCTGAAACACAAACAACCCAATCCTTCCTCTGCATCTAGGATCACCACAGGTTGTCAGGCATAGAGAGTACATGATTAACTCTTAATTTACCAAAAGCGTTGTGTGACCCAGCCAGGTGACTACCTTGACTTCTGTGTTTCTGCTCTGCCACTGTCTGAACACACCAATCTTTCCTTGTGGAGGGTCTTAAGGGCTTTCCTCTCCCTGAACTATTCCTTTTTGTCACCCAGTCTTATCTCCAATGTCATCTCAGGGAAGCTGTTCGTATTTTCCTCATAGAATCATCTACTACATCATTTTCTGTAGTGTTCTCAAGTAAACCAAGGCCAATTCTATTTTACAACTTTGCTTACAGACTGACAGCACTGTACTCTGAGATCTGTTCTCCCATCAAGGCTTTTTGCTCATTTTGTCCCCACAACAACTACCTAGGAAGAGAGACTCTTATTTCCATCTTGTGAGGAAACCAAAATCCTGACAGTGTCATGATCTCAGTAAGGTGACATGTTCACTGTGGAGTATAGCTGGACAGAGGCCACAGTGCATGTCTAGTGTCCCTGCTGGGCCATTACACTATGTTGGTGTCTCTCAGAGAGGGTATCTCTCTGGTGGACATATAGTGTTCCCAGTGCCCACAGCAGACCCTCAAGAAATATGTCGTCTTGCAGACTGAATACTCATAGTCTGTAAGACAAAGCCTCATCTACTTGCTGAATATCATGGGAGCAGGCTTTCAGGGTAGGCTCTTCCCTGTCCTCGGGCTCAGCTTTTGTATGCAGACTGGACTCTTGCTGCAAGGATGGAAAATACCTTCCCCCATTTTCTGTAGGAGAACCAGAAATTTTTAAGTCATTCTTCCTCCAGGATGCCTTCCCTGATTAGACACTCCTCATCCATAGCACAACTGGCCCTTCCCACTCCTATGTAGATGGAGCGTGTGTGTGTACACATGTATGTCCTATGTAAACCTGAAGTTCATCATGGCAAGCTGTCCTGATTTACATTTGATGTGCATAACCCATTAGTAGAGCCAGTCACTTTTTCCATGGGTCTCAGTTAGGAGGCTGATTTTGCTCGTTACCTTGCGTCTTCTGACAATGTAGCCTCCTGTCACTCTTGTTGCAACTCTGGTGCCAAATAAAGCACTCCACACAGCTAGTGCTTTCTTGGGAAGGGATGAGCAAACCAAGTTCTAAACTGACGGTAAGAAAATGCCCTCTATTTGAAGCTCAACAAAAAGTGCACAGGACCAGCTTGCAGAAAGCATTGTTTATGGTTTCAAGTTCTTTACCAAGCTAGCCACATGACTTTGGCCAAAATGCTTAACATCTTTTGGGCTCATATGGCTGGGTTTTTTATAATAAGCAGCAGGATTTAATGACCTCCAATCTCTATGTCAGCTCTAAGGTTCTCTGATCCAAAGCTAATACCCTCTTAATGGATGAGGATCCAGGAGACACTGTTTGGAGGGAGTTAGTGTAGCAGTTAGCAATTGGCATGTTTTTCTGTGACTGATGATAATGATCATTAGGAACTCAATCAAACAGGAGGCAATCGCTGGCAGATCTAATTGAAGTATAGTAGGGAACAAAGAAAAGCACTAGAAAAATAAGATTTTTTTTTCTTTTTTAAAGAGAATACAAAGTAATTATAATAAAACTAAAAAACATCAAAAACAATACAGAAAAAAAATTTTTTAAAGGAGAAAAGCTAGGCATGGTGGCACACACCCATAAGCCCAACAGTCAGGAAGCTGAGACATGAGTATCACTTCTAGTTCAAGGCCAGCCTGGGCTACAAAGTGAGCTCAAGCCTGATTTGAACTACATGGCAAGACCCTGTCTAGGGGGGAAAAAAAGAAAGAAAGAAAAAAAAAAGCAGTGAAAATTAGGAACATTTTCTACTATCAATGGCTTCCAAATTGTCTTTATTTTGAGGAGCAACTTAGTCACATATACATTGCATAGAAGGAAATATGGTCTCACCCCTCCAAGAGGAATGATATGGATTTAGATAAAGCCAATGCAGATTCTATATTTTCCAGCAAGTTGGAATTATGAATTCTATTTGCTCACTTTTCTGCATTTTTGGCACTAAAAACATAAAATACACTACATGGTACACCACATGAGTATTAACTCTCACCCATAGAAACACATGCATTAGAAACATAGATAGTTAAATCTTGCAATCAGTTCCAAGAAATAAGGTATAGAAGTAGGGCTCCAACTTTTTTTTTGTCGGAGCTGGAGATTGAACTCAGGCCCTTGTGCTTGCCAGGCAAGCGCTTATTCTACTGAGCTAACTCCCTGGCCCCCTGAGCTATCTCCCCAGTCCCCCACATTTCTTAAAGTACCAGTAAAATTATGCAGGAAGAGAAAGTTAACTAATGATTTACAGTTCACTGATAAAATAATTAGATCAACAGTAGATGCCACTCTAATAAGCATGGCCAAATTAAAACATGAACTCCAAACTGTGGCAAATCAAGTGTAACTGCAAAAAGTATAACATGGAAATTTTACCTTCCACATAGTCAATACTGTCCTGTTTTTTCTCAGAGAGTGGGAAAATAGATTTTGGCAGAAAGAAGAGGAAGACGATATATATCATAGTTCAAATATTTAGCAAGCATTTTGGGAAAAAAAAGATTTGTCACTTAAAAATTACTCATATAGGGCCAGCCAGATAGCTTAGTGGATTAAAGTGCCTGCTTAGGCAGATGCAGGGATGGGAGTTTGGTCCCTGGTGTGCCTTGTTGGCCCCGCCCCCATTGCACGCTGAGACAGTAATTGAGACTGGGCATGGTGGCATGTGCCTGTAATCCCAGCACTTGGGAGGATGAAAACAGGAGGATCACTACCACTCCTATCTGTGTAGTGAGACCCTGTACTAAATATATTTTAAAAAGAAAAAAAAATACTCATATAATGAAGAGTATAACTAAAGAGATATTTTGGGGAACAAATTGAGATGTTAAATTTATCCTACCACATCAAAATCTGTGCTCCTAGGGCCAGCCAAATAGCCCAGGGGATTAAAATGCCTGCTTAGGCAGAGGCAGGGGCGGGGAGTTTGATCCCCCAGCCTGCCCTGCTGGCCCACTACCCACCGGGGTGCTGAGACAGCGATTGAGACTGGGCGTGGTGATGTGCAGCTGTAATCCCAGCTCTTGGGAGGCCGTAAACAGGAGGATCACTACAAGTTTGATCTACCCAGTGAGACCCCATAGACCCTATCCTAAATACAAAATAAATAAATAAATAAATAAATAAATAAATAAAAGAGCTGTGCTCCTATGTGGACTCTTTAGATAACATCTAGAACTTGGAGAGAGAGGAGAGAAGTGGAACTGAAAGACTAGATCCATGAAAGAAGCTAGACGCTATGGGTAGTGACACACATCGAGAAGCCTAGTACTTGGGAAGGTGAAGTAAGAGGATCGTTATGAGTTCAAAGTCAGTCTAGGCTGCAGAGTGAGTTTAAGATCAACCTGGACTACATAGCAAGATCCTGTCTCAAAAAAAAAAATTTTTTTTTTTGGAATCCAAAGAGCAAAATTCAAGTGCAATGGGATGCACCTATAATCCTAGCACTGTGGGAGGCTGAGGTGAGAGCATCTCAGGTTCAAGCCCATCCTCAGCAACTTAGTGAGATCTTGCCACAAAAATTTTAAAAATGAAAAATGACAAAAAAAAAAAAAAAAGACAAAAGACTGGGAAGGGAGCTCCCTGCAAAGGCCCTTAGTTCAACCACTAAGAATGGTATGGGGTGGGGAACAAACTTGGTCTAAAATACACACTTACTTCCTGGCTTGGATTTGCAGCGGTGGGAGCTTTTGTTGCTTTTACCTCTATTCCAACTGCACGTCAGCTTCAAGGACAGTTTACTGGGAGTAATTACTATTTTATTAACCTTATGTGCTAAGATATATGTGCCTCTCTTACTCTTTCAAAATCAAACTCTGCAAGCCCGCCAGCCTTCACACTACTGCCTCCTTCAAAAGCGCCACTGCATTATTTTATTCATCCATTCCACAAACGTACACAATGAGTGCCAGCACTCCTGGCACTGTTATAGGCACTGAGCACGCACGAATGAACAAAATGAACAAAACTTCCTGCCCATGGGGCTTAAATCCAAGTACAATTCTGCGTCCAGTTCTTACTGTCTACATTATCTTTCCATGATTCATTGTAAAGAGGATTATTCTCTAAATGTGTCGTGTCTTTACAGGGTCTTTTCCATGATGTGAAGTCTTCAAGGGTAAAAAGCAAGTCTAATTTCTCAAATCTCCTTTTTCCAAGAACTTAATTTAGTGCTGGGCATAAGGTCCTCAGCAACTATTCAAATCTTTCATCTAGGAAAAAGGAAATAGGAAAATGAACTGTACAGATCTAGACTGGTTAAGGGGATAGAGCTGGAGTGGAGTTCAATGGTAAGTGATTTGTCTAGCATATATGACACCCTGACATCTGATCCCTTGCACCAGAAAAAAAAAATAATAGGGAAGCTGGGTATGGTGGCTCACAGAGGAAGATCTCAAATTCAATACTAGTCTGGACTACCTAGTGATCAAGGCCAACCTAGATGACACAGTGAGACCCTGTCTCAAAAAAACAAAATGAAAAGTTTATATTAAATGTTCTTACCACAGCAAAATAAATTTTTTAAAAGGGAAGAATCAGCAATCTTCTTCTTCTTTTTTTTGCAATAACCTCATTATGTAGCCAGGCTGGCCTATAAATAAAATCTTTCTGCCTCAGCCTCCTGAGTGCAAGGATTATGGGCATACACCACCATGCTGAGATAGCAATCCTTGTTTTCTTCCAGCTTCCAAAGAGTATTCTTACCTTTAATCCATTTGAATCTATAACAGTCCTAGGAAGGAACAGCATAAGAATCTGTGCTTTACTTATTTTAAAGTTGTTTATTTGATTGAACACAGGGGTCCTCTAGCAATGTAGAGGTGCTAAATCCTTGGTCCTACTTATTTGGTTTGTCTTTTTTTTCTTTTCTTTTCTCTTTTCTCTTCTTTTCTTTCTCTCTTTCTTTCTTTTCTTTTCTTTCTTTTTTTTTTTTTTTAGACAGTCTAGATAAGTTACTGAATTGCCCAAGCTGGGCATGAACTTCTGATCCTTCTGCCTCAGTGTCCCAGCAACAGAGATGTTACCACTGTACCAGGCTCTCTTTTTCATTAGAGAGAAATGAGTTTCTGACAGCTTAAATACTGAAACATTTTTATTCCAAACTTTTCTTAAAACTAGAGGTCAGAAGTATAGCCAATACCTGTTGTCCTGGCTGCTGGAGGTGGTGAGACAGAAGGATCACTTTAGCCCAGGAGTTTGGAGCCATCCTGGGCAACACAGCAAGATTGTCTCAGAAATGGAAAAAGAGAGCTGACCAGATAGCTGAGAGGATTAAGGCGTCTACAAGCATGCACAGAGGATGGGGGTTCAATCCCTGGGCCTGCCGTGCCAGCCCCACCCCCAGAGCACTCTGCAACAGCAATTGAGACTGGGCATGGTGGTGCACGCCTATAATCCTAGCTCTTGGGAGGCTGTAAACAGGTGGATCACTACAAGTCTAATCTAGTAGTGAGACCCTGAATAGCCGGTAGACCCTTCCCTAAAATTTAAAAAGTTCCAGGTCAGCCTGGACTTCATAGAGAGTTGAGGGTGAGCCTAAACTACAAAGCAAGACCCTGTCTCAAAAAACAAAACAAAACAATGAAGTAGCCAGAAACCAGCAGAACAGCCATTCGGTTTCTGCTGCCAAAGTTCTTCAACCACTGTTTATGTGGTCTCCTGGTGCATCCTGAAGACCAAGTTCTTTATTTTGCTTTAGACCTACACCCTTTGGGACATCCTTACTTCTTCTTTAACAGCTGAAGGAAAATTGGAAACATTTTAACATAATGAACAAGGCTAGAGAGTTGTCTTCCACATAAAACCTCTGCAAAGAAGTAGGTGATGTGAAAGCAGAGATTAGTTTATCAAGACATAAATTTATTCCAGCCAGGGAACTTCTCAATGCTTCTAGGACTTTTTTCCCCATCCCTTCTTGCCATACATCACACTACCCTCCTCATAGCCACAGTTGAAACCATGTAGTTGATTCATAGTTCTAGTGGTCTTCTTCAGAGTTCTCCCAAGCTCTATTCGCTCTGAAAATGGTTCTTTCAGGGCAAAACAGTGAGCCTCACAGATCTTCCCTTGCCAATCACAGCCATTGTGATGGGGGGGCGGTGTGTTACTAGCCATCTGCCTATCTCTTATCTCACTCTGCACATCTGCTTTGGTATATTAACAAAGCTGTCTGTGGGAAAACCATTGTGTATACATCTGTTTAAATATCCATGTCCCTTACTGCAGACCAACTACCAAAAGATTTTCAAGTGGGAAGGAGCAATCTAAAGTTTGACAAAACTGTTGCACTTGAGGTCCCATCGAAAATAAGCACTGCTGCTACTTTTCTGGAGACTTTCTGTGCCTCCACCCAGCACACCTACCTAAATTAAACTTGGAGGCAGTCCCTACAAGTTTTACTGAAGACCACAAGTATAGTTTGTTAAGGGTTAATCACTTATTTGAGCTACTGCTACAGATCTCTAATTCTTTGCTCCTGAATATTCCCTGAGTTATAAGGAGTGGGAAAGAAATACAAGCTATTTATTTTGCAAATAGCAAATAAGACCCAACACTTAACTAATCTGACAGCAGCAAATCTTTTTTTTTTTTTTTTTTTTTGCTTTTTAAAAAGAGGGACAGAGAAATAGGATCTCACTATGCAGTTCAGGCTGGCCTTGAGCTCACTCGGTAGCCCAGGCTGGTCTTGAACTCAAAATGATTTTCCTGCCTCAGCCTCCCAGGTGCTGGGATTATGGGGAGGTGCCACCACAAAGGGGTGCAAATCTTTGAAAACAAAGCAGGCTGATGATTTTATAGAGAGCGAGATACCTATCGGGGATTGAACTCAGGCCCTTATGTTTGCCAGGCAAGCGCTTATTCTACTGAGTTATCTCCCCGGGCCCAAGACTACTGCTTTTAAAATGTATTTTACTGTAGTCTGAAAGATTATAAAAGGACTAAGACCTGATAAGATTTCAATGATTAGTCTAAGAGCAATTGGTATCAGAATAAAGAATACAGGGGCCGGGGAGATAGCTCAGTAGAATAAGCATTTGCCTGACAAGTGTAAGGGCCTGAGTTCAATTCCCAGTTCCGCAAAAAAAAAAAATAAATAAATAAAATAAAAATGAAGAATACTGGTCAGTGACTGGAATTCAAGATGATGAGACCATAGGAATGAACCTATTTTGTTGTTTGTTGTTTGTGGTACGTTTCAGTGAGCAATAGAAGAACACTGGACTCCTCTGTTGGAGTAACTATGTAATAAAGTCTTTAATCTTCTACTTCAACTGTTTATCTTTAAAATGAATATAAAAGATACAAAGCACTTTGCCTCCTAAAGATGTGAAACAAAACAGCAAATGTCAAACTCTAAGTCTGTACATAGAAAAACCTTGTGCTAAATGATATCCTGAGCTGATGCAGCGCCTTTACCCTAGAGTTCAAACTCTGGTAGAAACAGAAGATATTATTTCAATTGTCTTTCATTCACATCTTACTAAGGGTTGAAGGCTGTTTATGCACATTCTATGATTCACCATGTTCTCTCCTCCATTCCTAGTTCCCAGGAATCAAGAGCTTGATGAGTAGGAAACCAGTGTAGTATAGGGAGAAAAGGACCTGTGTGACACCATTTAGGAAGAGTGCAGTGAAGCCAAAAGTGCCAGCCTCAAGCACTTGGATATATAATGCCCAAGCCACTGTCCTTTATGGGATTTATCATTTAAACGGGCCCCAAAGCAGGCGACTGGCTGTAAAATGCTCTGATCACAGCTGGGCTCCTTGCATGGCACTGCTTGGATACCGCTGGCCGAGCTCCGTCGACGTCCGGAGCCTGCTTGCCCGTCGAGCAGCTGTCGAGCCGCGGGAGCCCGTCTGCGGGCTGGGCCGGCGCAGCTCGGGCCGCCGCTGCCCCGTCGCTGACCCTCGCGCGAAGCTGCGTGCACCCAGAGGAGACATCTTCCCGGCCGGGCCTCCTTGACCGCTGCGGGCCTGGGCGGCTGGTAGGCCCAGGGGTTGGGGCCGGGCCGCGCACCCCTCTGTGGGGGGCGCCCCGACTCGCCGGGGGCGGGGTCACGCCCCACCCGGGCCGCCGGGGGCACCGGCGCTGCGGAAACCTGAGCGTGGCCGAGGAGCGGGGGCTTCCTGGGCCACCTCTCCGGGCGCCTTTGGCCCGCTGTGGGCGCGCCAGTCACCGCTGCCCCCGGGCCGTCGTCGCGGAGACCACTCCCGCGCCCCGCACCTGTGGACGTCCGTGTCCAGCGCCTGAAGCTCTCCTGAGCGAGCCGAGCCCAGGACAGACATGCTACTCCCGTTTCCTGCCCCTTCGGAGCGGCGAGGAGTGGGTGAGGCGAGGCCGGGCTGCTGCATCGAGGAGCCCCCGCGCCCAAGGCGGACGGGCTCGGCGGCGGGGCGCTGGGGCCTGTCCAGGGATGGCGGGCAGGCCGGCCTTGGCCCATGGGCCGGAGCGCAAGGGGTGGGCAGCAGGCTGGAAGGCACCGGCTGCCCGTGTCCCCTCCTCGTGGGCAGCCCTGAGTGGGACGTAGAGGTCAGGTCGCCCCGGCGCAGCAGCCTGACCCTGGGGTACTACGCTTTGTGGCGGGTGACGGCTGCCCTGGCCCAGGCCACCCGGCCCTCAGGTTATGTGACTATGACGGGATGCCTGGGGCAGAACGGCTGAAGGGGAAAGGGGGAGCCGTTCCCCAGAGCTAGGGGAGATGTGGTGCTTGGTGGGGGGTCGGGGGGTGTCACCAGCCTCCTAGGAGAGGTGGGGGAGGGTGGCCGGCGCAGCTGGCCGGCGAGGGGCGGGGTCACTGAGGCGGAGTGTGTGCGTTCGAGGGAGGGTGTGTGGGGGAGGGCGCGCGCAGATGAGGATGGCGCTCTGCGCGCAGGCGCGGGAAGCCGGCTGGGCCGGAGTTCTGGAAGAAGGCCGGCGGGGAGCGGGGGCGGGAGGCCGACGGGAGGGCGGGCTGGCTGACGCGAGAGGGGGCGGGGAGCCGTGTCGGCGTCTTGGGGCGCGGGCGATTCGAGGCCGACGCATCCGCGCGTGCGCGCGCCGGCTCTGTGTCCGCGTTAGAGGGGAGTGACGCGTGCGCGTTCACGTGCACCCGGAGAGCGGTAAGAAGCAAAGGGAAACTAGAAGGTGGTGAGGGTGGAGAGGCTGACCGGAGGAGGGGTGGAGAGGCGGCGCCTGCGCAGTGCTCCTCTGAGAGCAGTGTGTATGTGAGAGTCTGACGGGTTCAAAATGGCGGCGGCTGCTTCGGCGGCTCCTCCTGTGTGAGGGAAACAACACCCCTCCCCAGCAGCGGCGGCGACGGCTGCAGCTCCCAGAGCACCGTCCCAGCGGCTGGGGCTGTCGCTGCTCTGTCTGTCCTGGGCAGGGGGCTCTCTGGGAGGAGGGGCAACGCCAGGGGGCCCACTCCCTCGTCTGCGACTGGGGAGTAGCTGGGGGCTCGTCCCGCAGCACTGAGCCCGGGCTGAAGGGGAGACGTGAGGGTAGCCCGGGCCCCTAGCTCGGCGCGCCGTGCCACTCCCGCCCTCTCCGCCCCCCGGGGCCAGGGCCCGCGTTCCGGGGGGCCGGGCGGTGCTGGGAGCCTCGGCGCGGCCGGTCTCAGCTGATCGGCTGCCGCTTCTGGGCGCCGAGGCGGCCGGCTGCTGCTGGCCCAGGGTACGGCGAGGAGGGCGCTCCCCGCGGCTCGGCTGGGCCAGGCTTCGGACTGTTGACCGCCGGGCCGGGCCAGGCGCAGAGGGTCGTGCTGCCTTCTTTTGACGCCTCCGACGCCTGGTCTCCAAAGCCAGAAGAGGAGGTTGGATCCAGCAACTGTTTCCTCTTTTACGGGTCGCTCTGACCCTCTCGATACTTGGTTGATCCACGGAATATCCGAAGACGACGTTTGGGATTTAATTTTTCCTCTCAGTTTTTGGAATCTTTCACTTCTCACTTGGACAAGAACTCAAGAGCAGAATCCCCGGTGAGACTCCCCCTCCCCCCTCCGCCTTGGGAAGTTTGGTTCGCTCTGTTATCAAAGACTTAAAGTTTTTATTTCTTTTTCCGACGGGTGAACCATTGGGACGCTTTTCTTGGGGCGGGTGGCAGGGTTTACCGTTTTTCTCGTCCGGAGCAGGCTGCCCTCAACCAGGGGTGTACAAAACATACCGTCCCCGGCCGCGAGCTAAGGCTTCCTCCGGGAAGACACTGCCACGAACTGCTTTGGCAAACTATGTCACCGGGTCCTCTGGTCTCCTAGCAGTTCTGAAAGGATGCTGTTAACGTGCCCATACTGTAGTTACAAAAGGAAAAATTTGCATTCCCCGTGGAAGCCATTATCCATAAGAATATTTAGAAAAATGAAAACCCTTGCATGCTGTTACGGGTTGACTGTCGCGTCAAGCCGTTCTTTATGTTTTTTTGGAAAGGGTGTGTTTTGTTCTCCACAGATCCAGTTGTTTCATTTATTGCTTTACCCAAAGAGATTAGACTTGATTTTTGTCTCTGATTTGCAACTCTCGGATTTGTTTCAGAGTTATGCATATATTGTGTTGGGGTAGAGGGTAGGTCTGTGGCGACAGTTGTATATTGCTTTACTGGGGGAGTATGGGGAATCGTTTTGAGATCTTAAGATCATGATTTCTTGTCCTTTTTAAATATAGTGTAGTAGACAGTCTGCCCTTCTTTCCCTTAGTTTCTAATTACTGGTAGGTATAAGAACTAATTTGTTCAGAATCTGGATTAGTGTGTGCTTCACCTGGTCAGTTCTCTAGAGATAAAAGTCCTGAGGTGTGGGGAGTGTGTGTGTGAGTGTGTGTGTGTGTTTGGGCTAATGCAGCAGTAAAGGGAAGCTTTGGTAATTGCCATCCCGTGGGCAGAAATAAGTGGTGTGGCCTGTCCACAAGGAACTGAAACCAACATCTCCTTTTGCTTAGGCCTCGGACAGTTGTATGTGGTGACTAATGTTGAACGTGACATGGAACTACTTGCCCAAGAGCAGAGAGGTCCCAAACCCATGAAGAGGAAACTGATTCCTTAGCCTTTAATTTATACCTTAAATATAGTATTTCTTTCTGTGGAAAGAAAGCATAAGTTTGAGAATGAGTTCTCATCTCTCATATCATTATTCTTTAGTGTTGAAATCTGGTTCCTAAGGAGGAAGAGGAAGGCAGTCCTGGAGTGGTTTCTTTATAGTAATTTCAACAGAAGAGTGAGAGATGGAACCCGAAGAAGAAAGAATTCGTTACAGCCAGAGATTGGTTAGTATTTTCTTTCATTTTTTTCCTCCAGTTTTGAAGTAAAATATTTTGTTTTCATTTGTGAATTTAGTGTTACTAAACTTTTCAGTTGGCTTTTCTGTATACCAAAGAAGGACTATATATTACTATGAGGCATTAAAATATTAATATCTTATTTGGGTTTTGGCCAAGTAGAGCCTTAATATCACGTTTGAAATGGAATTATAGCTTTAACTTTTATAGAAACCATTGCAAATCAAAGGATACTTTAGATTACAATGAGACAAGGACTCCTAATTTTATAATACTGAGAGTGTAATTAATTGAATAAATCACATTAGGATGAATAAATCACATTAGGATGTAAGTTTAGGAGCAAAACAGTTTGAAGAAAGATAGTTCTGTTACTTTTTTTAGGATTATGCGATGCAGGCATTTGTAATTTTTGAGCTGGGGAGTAGTACTGTTGATTAATAAATTAACACTTTGATAGGTTTGCAGCATTGTTGAAGGATTGATTAAGCACAGAATTAAGGAGGTTGATGAAGTTTTATATTTGTATTTTGAGAGGAATGTATGAGCTATATTTTTTGTTGTTGTTGGAACTGGGGATTGACCTCAGGCCTTTGCGCTTGCCAGGCAAGCGCTTATTCTGTTGAACCATCTCCCCAGCCCCTTGCAAATTGCTTTTTCTTTTCTTTTCTCCCCCCCCCCCAACCAAGAATTGAACTCAGGCCCTGTGCTTGCCAGGCAAGCTCTTATTCTACTGAGCCATCTCCCTGGCCTCCTGAGCTATATGTTTTTGAAAGAAATTTTAGTCATGATTTGGAAGAATTTAATGTGTGAGCATATGCTTTATTCTCATTGTTTTCCTATTAGAGTTTAAGGTTTGATTTTTGTTTTCCTTAGTCACAGAGAACTTTATTAGTATTCTAACCATATATTCATTTCAAAAAAATTGAACTTGTGTTGCTGGAGTGGACTGTAAAGAAAGACATGGAGTTGTATGTGATCTGTAAAATTAGTTGAACTGAAAGGCCTAGAAGATTATTTAAGGAATTTATGGTGGTTTTATTGTGCTCTGCATTTTAGTCTGAGTTTGTGGAGGAAAAATGATTTTCTAATGATCATTCTTTTTGAGAAAGACCCCATTTTTTAATGTAGCCATTAAAAAGATTTGGTGTATATTAGCAGACATATGTTTTGGTAAGCCTCATTTCATTGATTTACCACTGGTTCTGTATCCATGTGTGGCAATTATAATTCTTTATGTCTTTTACAGTGAAGTTTATCAGTGGTGGATTTTTTAAATATAATTTTAGAAATTGTTTTGATATTCTAACATTTGAATTAAACTTTTCTTGGGAACAAAAAAAAAGAGGATACTGCAAAACTCCATCCTCAGTCAATTGTTATGTGGAATTTATGTTTGTGTCAAGTTTTTTGTTTTGTTCTTTTTGAGATAGGGTCTCACTGTGTAGTAGTACAGATTAGCCTTGAACTTACACTTACGGTAGCCCAGGCTGGCTTTGAACTTTCAGTGATTTGCCTGCCTCAGTCTCCCAAGTGCTGGGATTACAGGTGTGTGTTAAAACCTGGCAAGGCTGAATATTTTTGGACTGTTAAGGAGATATGAGGGATCTTAGGAACTAGTCCATAGAGGAAAGGTCTTTCAGCAGGCAAAACTTACAAGATAGGATGGAATATGGTAAAAAGACCCAAGCAAGGATTAACTTGTCCTGGGAAGATTTTTATTTTAATAATGGTTGCTGTTGGTTGCACACATTAACCTTTTCCTTATTTAGCGTATTTTTTCTTTTGGCAAATGTGCTTTTGAAAAATTTGGAAGTATTTTGGGGTACTTTCTCAGAATTTTGAGTGACAGTTTTGAAGTTTAGGGTAATGTCTTTTCTGTGATTTCATGACAAAATTATATCTCAAGTGTAATATCTTCTATAACAACTTTTTTTGTGTGTGGGACTAAGGATTGAACCCAGATCCTTCACACTGAACTGTATCCCCAAGCTAATTTATTACTGGGAATCAAACTCTGACCTTGCACTTGCCAGGCAAATGCAATGCCACTGAGCTATATCATCACTCCCTTAATTTTTAACTTTTGAGAGTGTCTTTGAGTTGCCTAGGCTGGACTTGAACTTGGGATTCTCCTGCCTCATCATCCCACAGTCCTATGATAAGAGACAATATGTTGGTGGCTTATTTAGATGTTAGTCTGTCTAGTAAACTTCTGTGTGTGGGGGGAGCTACTAGGGATTGAATGAAGGGCCTCAGGAATATGAGGTAAGCACTCTATCACTGAGTTATAGCCCCATGTATTTCTGTGTTGAGACAGAATCTTAAATTGACCAACCTGGCCTGGAATTTACAATCCTCCTGCCTCAACCTCTCAAGTAGGTGGGATTATAGACGTGTGTTACTGTGATTGGCTGAAACTCTTAATATCTCTGTGTAGTGAGTAATCATATCACACCCTTTTTTGTTGATTAAGTGAGGTCTTATATGAGGACCGTTAAGACTAAGATAAAGGAAGGGTGAAGAACTTCCATTAAATGAAGTACTAAAAGGCTCTTAAAAATTTTTTTTTCCATTGTCCTTAAAGAGTTGTGGTCACTTTTTATTCTTTTTCTTTCTTTTTTTTTGGTCTTTTTGAGGCAGGACCTTAACTGCAGTTCAAGCTTGCTTTGAAATCAAGTTACAGCTCAGGCTGACCTTGAACTAGTGATCCTTCTGCCTCAGCATCCCAAGTACTGTGATTGCAGGCAGGTGATACAGTACCACACCCAGCTATGGTCATTTTTAATAGTTGCTTCTCTCTCTTTCTCTTTCTCTCTCTCTCTCTCTCTCTCTCTCTCTCTCTCTCTCTCTCTCATTGTATTCCTTTTTTTTCTTTTTGTATGGTGAGGGGTTCCTTAATGTTAGACAAGTGCCCAGCCACTCAGCACTATACTGCTAGTTTGTGTGTGTCTTTCTCTTTTGTATTGTTTGTAGTTACTGACCAGGGAACATAAAGTTGAGAAGAGAGACATAATACAAGGTTAATTTAACTTAATGGTTAAAGTTTGTGTAGTCCCATGCTATATACCGTTATTAAATTTGATTGAATTACAAAGTACGTTGCATTATAGTGTTATTGACTATTACTTCATGTATTAGGGCATAATTTTTTTTTTTTCTTGTACTGGGGATCAAACTTGGGTCCTTGTGCTTGCCAGACAGGTGCTTATGCTGATGAGCTATCTCCCCTTGAGAGCACAAAATCATTTAGTTAGTTAGTTAGTTAGTTAGTTAGTACAGGGTCTCGCTACACAGCTTGGACTCATAGTGATCCTCCTGTCTCAGCCTCCCCAGCACTGACCTGCCCAGTTTTGGTGGCCAGCACGGCATGTGGTACCAGGGATCAAACTCAGGACCTTGTGCTTGCCAGGCAGGCACTTATGCCACTGAGCTATATCTCTAGCCCTTTGTAACTTTGAAGGTGATAGATAAATAGATCAATTGATTGATGGATTGATTGATTTGGGCCATAAGTTATACTTTCTGGAACTAGGATGCTTATTTTAGAATGTTGGAGTTGAACAGCTAGGAAATGACAGAAGTATGTAACTAATGTTTTTGTTTTCTAAAGTAAGACTTGGCATTGTTTGTTTGTTTAAATGAAAACTTTAGTCCCTTTATGGATACATTATTAAAGCCAGGTCTTCTGAGGCAGGCCTTTGTACCTGGGAAGGTACTTAAGTGAGAGAGAATAGAAATTTTATTTTGGTGATGGTGTGCATATTTGGTTGTCCTGAGGTAAAGATAATTTATTTCTGGTAAATTTGAATATAAGATCTTATTAAGAAACACTGGCATATACTAAGGATGGAATGTTTTCGTCTGTATATATTTGATTTCAGTAGGCAAGTGTTAGAATGGTTTTGGGTTTTTGTAT
>NW_004524594.1:21184453-21204595 GCF_000260255.1 Octodon degus | reverse complement strand
ATATGTTATATGGATATAGTTACATTTAGAATAGGGAATATTCACTATCCCTTGCCAAAGATAGTTGTAGGAAAAACCCTAAATCAATATAAAAATAAGTACAATATAGTTTAGAGTAAAGGAGTTATATATAACTAGATTTTTGTTTTGAGACAGGTTTTCACTATATAATTCAGGCTAGCCTTGAACTCACTTTGTAGCCCAAGCTGGCCTCCAGCACCAGCCTCCACCTCCAGAGTGCCAGGATTACTAGCTCATCATTTCCAATAAATTCATCTAAACCTGTTTGTGTCATCTGAAGGGGAAGATGTTGAGAATCCAGTTTGCTTGTGAATCTTCATGAGATTAAGAGATTTTCTAAAGTATATTATTAGCCCGTTAGATGCTCAATCCTGATAACATTGGTAACATGAGACTCTGTAATATAGCTCAGTTTTTAAATCTATTGCTGAGAACTGAGTGCACTCAAGTCCTGGTGATAGTCCCATTTTACTCTGAAATTGCCTTCAAATTCAGCAGCAATTACCAGATTATTCCTTTAACAAACATTGTTGCTTGAATGATCTCAGTCTAAGATCTTTCTGACTGGGAATAGACTAGGTAAAATGAAATACTTATTTTTAAGTCTTGTTTTTCCTAGTATGTACGTATCCTTGGTGTATGTATATATGTGTGTGTTTTAGTTGTTTGTTTGTTTTTAGAGACAGTCTAGTTATCTAGTCCAGGCTGGCCTTGAACTCACTGTGTAGTTTAGGCTAGCCTCAAACTTGCAGTGATACTTCCGCCTCAATCTCTGATCTTCACCTTCTGGGATTAGAGGCATGTGTGACCACTTTAGGCTTTCATATTGCTAACTAGAAAAAAATTATAGGTGTATAAATCGTTGTTTTTGCTTATTTATTTTATTGTTTGTTTGGTTTTTTGTTTTTTTTGGGGGGGGGGTTTGGCAGAGCCAGGGATTGAACTCAGGCCCCTGTGCTTGCCAAACAAGCGCTTATTCCCCTGAGCCATCTCGCCAGCCCCCCTGTTTTTGCTTATTTATAATAAATATTCCGGGGCTGGTGAGATGGCTCAGTGGTCTAAAGCACCTACTTACAACAAGTTTAGCAAAGCACGGGGACCGCTGTTCAATCCCCCAGCACCACATGCCAGCCAGCCCCGCCCCCTGGTGGGCTGAGCTGGCCACACACACAAATAAATAAATAAATAAATAAATAAATATTTGGTGAGGACCAGGGAGATAGCTCAGCTCAGCAGTATAAGTGCCTGCCTAGCAAACACAAGATCCTGAGTTCGATCTCCAGTACTGCTAAATAAATAAACAAATATTTCATAAGCTATAGCCTTCATTATGTATTGGTAGAGGAAAACACTTTGTCTTTTTGAGAGAGGGGTCTTGCTATGTAGTTCAGGCTGGCCCTGAACTCACTTTGTAGCCAGGCTGGTTGAATTTACAAAGTTCTTCTGCCTTAGACTACTGACCATTGGGATTACAAGTGTGTGTCACCACGTCCATCCACAACACTTCTTTTGAGACAGGGTCTTACTGTGTAATTCTGGGTAGCTTTGAACTCACTATGTAGCCCAAGCTGGTCTTGAGCAACTGCAGATCCTTCTGCCTCAGCCTTCCAAGTGCTAGGACTACAAGTGTGTACTGCCACACCCACTAACACTGTTCTGATTGTTGCAGTTTCCTTCCTGATGATGTAGGTGAAAAACTTGTTTTCTGGTAATTTAAAATGCAGATGAAAAAGCTGATTATTTTTTTATACAATACAATGTATTTTGGGCATCCAGAGTGAGGACTGTAAGCCTTTTCTCTTGTTTTGCTGAGTAGTAATCATTGGTGTACTTACTGTTAGTGCTTAATTTTCTATTTGAGTGTACACTATGAGAATTAGAATGTTTTTGTTTTGCTTTGTATTTTGTTTCACTGAGATAGGGTATCGTTATGTAGCCCATGCTGGCCTTGAACTTGAAGCCATCATTCTGCCTCAATTCTCCAAGGGCTAGGATTACGGATGTGCCATCATGCCTAGCTCAGGCTGATTGTTGTTGTTGGTCATGATTTATACTGAATGCGTCAAATAGTGACTGACATAGAGCATGTGTTAAAGTATTAGTTTTTGTTGATATGATTGAAAGCCCTAAATAAAGGCATACTTTTATTTAGGTTTTTTTTTTTTTTTTTTGTCTTTTTGAGAGAGTCTCAATATGCAGTTCAGGCAGGCCTTGAGCCACCATACCTGGCCTGGAATCTTTTTATTGGAGATAGGCTCTCTCACATTATGTAGCCCAGACTAACCTCAAACTCACAGTGATCCTCCTGCCTCAGCCTCCTTATTGCTGGCATTTCAGGTGTGCACCACCACACTTGGACACTATCTTGTTTGCATTTTTGAGACAGAGTCTTGCTTTAATGGTTCAGGCTGCCCCTTTGTAGCCCAGGCTGGTCTCAAATGTCCAGCAATCTTCCTGCCTTAGCCTCCTGAATGCTGGGATTGCAGGTGTGCACCTCCATGCCCAACTTAGTTTGAGTGTTAGAATTAGGTCACTGGAGTGAAGGAAAGTTTGGAATACAGGGATGAACATCGTATTTGAGTTTTGAGTCTAGCAGTGTAGATAAGAACCAGAAGGTCTAAGATGTAACAAAGAAAATTTAGGTTTAAGACCTGGAGCACATACCTATAATCCCACAACTTTGAGAGGGGGAGGCAGTACAGTGTATCAAATCTGAGTCTAGTCTGGGCGGTTTTTCTAGTCAGTGACAATGTTCAGAATGAAAAGGAATGGGCCTATAACTCAGTGCAATGGCTCTCAGTCCCTGTAGAAATTAATGCTTAGATATAGCATATATGTCAGGTAACCATGTTTAAAGTAGCTGGGCCACTAAAACAAACAAAATGTCTAATTGACTTTTTTTTTATAGTTGACTTTATTTATTTACTTTATAAATAGGGGCCAGGGATAGAGCTCAGGAGCACCTGCATGGCAAGCGCAAGGTCCCGTTTGATCCCCGGTACCACACAAAAGAAAGATCTTTCTAAATTAATTAATTTTATTGGTACATTCTAGGTATACTAATGATCATATTCGTATAGGGAATTTGTACCTGTACACAATATGCTTCCCCCCCATTTCCATACATGCATACATTTATTTATTTATTTATTTATTTGTTTATTGAGATAGGTCTTGCTGTGTAAGTCTGGCTTTGAAGTTACTATGTAGCACAAGCTGATTTTGAATTCACAGCAATCCTTCTGCATCAGACTCCCAGGTGCTGGGATCTTAGGTATGCTTCACCACACCCAGATTTAGGTGACTTTAAAAGTATACTCTCAGTTGGACACAGTGGTGCTCACTTGTGATAATTCTAACATTGTGGGCTAGCTGAGGCAGAAGCAACACAAGTTTGAGTCCCATCTGGGCAATTTAGCAAGAGCATTTCAAAAACAAAAAAGTGAGCATGGAATGTAATTCAGTGATAGGGTGCTTGTCTAGCAAGTAAATGAGGTCCTGGGTTACATTCACAACATTGCAAAATAAAA
The DNA here is from genome assembly GCF_000260255.1 of Octodon degus. Lineage (NCBI taxonomy): Eukaryota > Metazoa > Chordata > Mammalia > Rodentia > Octodontidae > Octodon > Octodon degus. Next base: position 21,201,044 of record NW_004524594.1, on the reverse strand, counting down.
CAGAAACAGTAAACATTTTTTTCTTTTTTTAAAATAAACATATCAAGTAGTGGGTTAAATTGTTATATATGTGTTACCTTATTTAATCCTCAAACCAGCTCTGTAAGGTAAATGGGGTAGTTTTTGGTTGGTTTTGTTCGCAGTACTCCAGATTGATCTCAGGACCTTCTCACTAAGCCACCTGCCCAGCCCTTTATTTTTTGAGACAAGGTCTTACTAAGTCACTAAGCTGCCTAGGCATCTTGCAGTCTTGAAACTTTTATCAGCCTCCCAAAGTGCTGGGATTATAGGTGTATACCAGCATGTCCAGCTTTATGTGTTTGTGTGCCTTCAAGTGTGCATATGTGTGGTCTTACACCTTAAATTTTTTTGATTATAGAAGTAGAGGCTCAAGGGGAGGCTTGTCCAAGATTATAAAGTTAGTGAAGAGTAGTTGAATCAGTCTTTAAACACAGGTGCCTTAACTTCGAGCTCCAGATTAGCCTTCTCTTAATCTGTCTGTTCTTTTCTGTTGTATATTTCATGCAGAAAATAAATGATAACCACTCTTAATGTATTAAGTTGTACACTGAGTACTTTACTTTTTTTGAGGTTCCTTTTCAAATTTTCCCCCCTGACAACTATCCATATATCTAAATGAGATCCTTATACATATTTGATAGTGTTTCATCATGTGTTAAAAAATTGGCAAGTTTTTTTGGTCAGCTTTGAATTTATCACACTTTATTATTTAAATGAAAGTGTCATGTAGTTTGTCGATATGTTAAGCTTTTTATTTATGCATGCCATTCATATCCTTGTTTTCTGTTTTAAATTTTAGGTTCTTGGGGGTTTTCTCTATCTGTGAGTACTTGGTTAAAACTTAAACTAAAGATAAAAGGCAGAAAATAGTGACCAAATGGTTTTGGCACATACAGTGGTGAAGGCCTCCTTCAGGTAGGTAGAGAAGAGGAGGGATGAGGGTGGCCTTTTAAAGTGGTACAGATAGCATTTTGTGTTACTGTGGAGCTTGAACTTTGTAAAGCCTTTTTATGGATATCTAATAGATTGTTAGTAAAGTAGATAGTTTGTTTTGGAAAGCATTGCTGGCAATTTCAGAAATACCCTAAACAGCTTTCAAAACCGAGTGTGTACAACAGTCATTAGATATTATGATGTATTTTTAACTTAGTGGAATATAGGGATTTGATCATTTGTGTTTTAGGAGTAACTTCTGCAATTTCAAGTCAAAAGGCTAATACTAAAATACAGTGATATCTCTGTTTGTTTACTATTTTGGAAAAGATGACCCTGTTTATCTTTGTGTGGGAAAGATAGCCACAGTTATGTTTGTCACCTGGTACAGAGTTTGCAAACAAAAGCAAAATCTTGCCAAATGCTTCTGTTTATGAACCAAATTGTTTACAAACAAAAACTTTAATGAACCTAGGTACCATCTTTTCAAGTGATAGATACTTGAACTTTATCTGTTTTTATTTTGAAGCTAGGGATCAAACCCTATCCCTATCCTGCCTGCATTTATTTGTTTGTTTATTTATTTAGACAGTATTACACTTTGTAGTGCAGGCTGGCCTTGAATTCATGGGTGTCTTTCTGCCTTTGCCTCCTGAGTGCTGGGATTACAGGTGTGCACCATTATGGTTGGCTTCCAGCCCTGCCCCCCCTTTTTTTTTTAGTTTTGTTGTTTGAGACAGGGTGTCACTCTAGTTCAGGCTGGCCTCAAATTTGCAATGGTCCTCCTGCCTCAGCCTTCTGAAAGCTGGGATTACAGATATGCACCTTCATGTTGGGCTGGTACTTGAGCCCTTAAGGCTGTGGTTTTGAAAGTATACTTCTTTTTACAACACGACCATTATGTGAGAATCAGGATACAAGAAGTACAAGATTTTGACATCCAACTCAAACTTACTGAATAGAAAATCTGAGGGCAGGTGTATTACGTATTTTAATAAGCCAGATTCTGACACATGTAGACATTTGAAAATTGCTTCTGTGGGTATAAGTGAGAGAAAGATAGAGTTAGAAGCAAAATACACTGGCAATAAAAGTCTTACAGAACTGAGTAATGGGTAGCAGCATGTTATGACGGAAAGAATTCTTAATTTGGGATCATGAACCTTGAGTTATAGATCAACTTTGTTACCAATAGTAGTTTTTGTTTTGTTTTGTTTTTTTACTTTTCTGTTTTGATAGTACTGGGAATAGAACTCCAGTTCTTGGCACTGAACTGTAACCCCTGTCCTCTTTATTTTTTTATTTTGGGATAGAATATCACTAAGTTTGCCAGGTGGGACTTGAACTTGCAGTCCTCCTGCCTCAGCCTCCAAAGTGCTGGAATTACAGTCATGTACCATCATGCCCCCTGGCTCTCCAACTGTGATTTTAAAACAAGAACTGATTTTGGAGACAAAGATAAATGAATTAAGGTGTACTTGGGGATTAAACCTGGGTTACCAAAAAGACCAGAATTTTTGAAAAGAGGAGAGAATGTGAGATGTTTTAAATAGAGATGTTAGCAGATTTATTTATAATAATTCACTTATTTTGTTTTTTTGAGATAGGATCTCACTCTGTGGTTTAGGCTGGCCTTCTACTCATTATATAGCTCAGGCTAGTCTCAAACTTGCAGTGATCTTCTCAGCAGTCCAACTCAGCTTCTCCAGTGCTACATTTTTCTCAGCCAAGGGTGACTTTTTCCCACAGGAAAGGTATGGTAACATCTGGAGATCTTTTTAATTATTAGACCTGGGAGAGTGCTTTAGTTATTAATTTTGTGTGTTGAAGTTAGGCTGCTAAAAACATTCTACATTGCACGTATGAGTTCTCCACAAAAAGAATGGTCCAAAATGTTAAGTGTGAGATTGAAAAACCTTAATAAAAAGGGAAATATCTGTTAGATAGGTTTGATCTGTATTTTCTTCCTGATTGTCTCCTGTTCTTTTAGAGTTCTAAGTCTAACAAAAAACATCTCAAAAAGCAGTCTCAGATTTGTTGCCTAGGGTTTTGCCTAAAAATAAGAAATATTTAATTTTCACAAAACTTCATAGTAATTACAGCCTTCAATCCAGCTCCACATTTCTTCCTTGTTTACTTTTATTGATTTACATGTATACTGTGTTTATGTTGGCATGTGTGGCTTGGGTTATTTCTCCTTTCATTATACCCTGCTGGATGTGGTGGTGCATACTTGTAACCCCATCAGGAGGCTGCAGAAGAAGGATAGAACAAGACTGTTTCAAAAAGCCAGAGAACATATCCTTTTTTACCCCGAGACTTACTGAGTGGCCCAAGGCCTCCTGAGCCCTGGGATTATAGGTATGTACCACCACGCCCTGGCCAAAAACCGTATCCTGAGAGCTAAGTAAGAGCTAAATTAATTTAAAAAGGCATTTGCATTAGCATTCGCATTCGTATTCGCTGTCTGTCTGCCCGTCCATCTGTCTGGTCCGTCTGTCTGTCTCTGTCTCTCTCTCTCTCTCTGTCTCTGTCTCTCTCTCTGTCTCTGTCTCTCTCTGTGTCTCTCTCTCATATGTATCTTTAGGTAAAAGATATCCTTAGACTTCTATAGTCTGCTGCCTATTTGGCTGTATGTGGTGTTGATCCTTTTTGGAGGAAAAGAAAATATGAAGGAAAAGTCATTCTGTGTATTTGAACTAGAGGGAAAAAGTCCAGTCTGATGGGTAGCAATGTACTTACGTAATTTTTTTGGCTTTGTTTGTTCTTGTTTTATTTTGTTTTGTTTTGAGATGGGCTCTAGCTATTTAGTTCAGGCTGGCCTTAAACTCAGTATCATAGCCCAGGTTGGCCTCAGATTTGAGGTGATTCTCCTGCTCAGCCTCCTCTAAGTGTTGGGAGTACAAGTGTGTGTCACCATTCCTGGTTCTTTTTTCCCTTTTCTGAGATAGTATTGCTAAATCACTATGTTGTCTACAACTGGGCTTGAACTTCCAATCTTCCTGCATTAGCCTCCCCATTAGTGCTGGGATCGTAGACAAATGCTGTACCATGCACAACTCAAATTATAAGATTTTTAAAAAAGGACAGAATGATATACAGTGCTATTCATATATTACACAGGGTAGGTGATAAGGATGTTGTATCATATAGGTTTTGCCCAAAAGTGTGTGACATGCTCTGAGATAAGAGTTTCACTATATTCTCCAGGCTGGCCTTGAACTCAGGATGATCCTCCTGCTTGAGCCTCTTCAGTACTGGGATTATTCAGTACTGTGTGCCGCTACCACACCTGGCTATATCTAGGTTTGTAAGTTTGTTTTCAGTATGATGAAGTTACCTAAGGACACATTTCTCAGAATATATTTCTGTTGTTAAGTGATACATAACTGTATTTTCTAATTTATTTTTCAAAACCCTTTAGGGTAGGTTCTATGATTCCCACATAACAGCCTTGGAGCAAGAGGCATAGTGTAGTTAAGTGAGTTGCCGTAGGTTGTTTGGCTAAGAAGGCATACAGCCATGATTCAAAGTAGATTGATTTCCAAGTGGTGCTAAGTAACCTATACTGCCTCTTCAATCTTATTTTGGTATAGCTTACACGTTTTGCCGATGAAGGTAGGATGATTCCCCCCATTCATATTTTCTCTCTCAAGAGTTTCATTTACTTAAACAGATGCCTGTTGAGTACTTAATGTGGTCCAGACACTTTGTTTTTAATTTTGTAATAATAACAGCAACATTGTCATCATCATCATCCTTTTATTTTTACATCGTCATTCTTACTATTTTATTTTGTTTTTTCCAGTTTCTTTTATTTTATTTTTAAGATGGTTTCAGTTCTCAGGTAATTGGAGCTGTATTTATTTTATTTTTTCTAAAATCACTAGCTCAACCCCTCGAAAAAGGAATGCAAATTAGGGAGAATGTAGTGAGTCTAATTAAAGAAGAAAAATCATCAATGACAGTGATAGTCTGTTCTTCAGAACAGTACTAATACAAAACTCAGGACCCTGGCTTTCCAGGCAGGGGCTTATTCTACTGAGCTACCTCCCTGGCCCATGGTGAATATTTTGAAGAAGTGATGAGGGTAATGAGATATTTGTAAGGGGGGACTCCTTCTTAAGATTGGTTAAAAAAAAAAAATTGGTAATCAATGAGAAAATGTCTTGAGAAAATGGCTTTTTTTTTTTTTTGGCAGAACTGGGGATTGAACTCAGGCCCTTGCGCTTGCCAGGGAAGCGCTTATTCCACTGAGCCATCTCCCTGGCCCGAAAAGGCATTTTGTACTGAGACTTGAAAGTGATGTTCATGATGTTCAAGGGTTTGGGGAACCAGATTGGGATTAAGAGTGCTCAACTCAAGGTACAGGACCAGCTAATACAAAGCCTTAAGATGTGAATGAGAAACTATTACTAAGCACTTTACTCTGTATCAGACATCATGCAAGGCTCTCAGGATAGGCAATGATGGTGAACCTTTTAGAGCTTTCACTGATAACAAACAGCCCGTTGTGGCAGGTATGTCATAGGTTTGCCACCACTGGGATTGAGTAATGAACAAGATAGGCATGGTCCCTTAGTCCTAGAGTTTCCAGTCTGGTTGGAAAGTCAGACATTAAATACTAGTAGTCATAATTATGGTTTTGCAAAGGGCCACAAAGGTGTATACAAGCTGCAATGAGTATAATACGGTGAGCTAATCCAGACTTCAAAAGCGGGTTGAGGGCTAGGGAAATAGCCCAGTGGAATAAGTGCTTGCTTGGCAAGCTCAAGGTCCTGAGTGCTTACTACCACCAAAAATAAATACATAAGTAAGTAAGTGGGTTAAGGCATCAGATTTCCTGAAACTTTCTGAGGTTTTTAAAAATGAGGTCATACTGTTAAAAGGTAACCAGCAAAGAGGAAAGGTGATTAAAATATTAAACCCCAAAGTTGGAAAGAATTTGACACATTTGATAGACTTCTTTAGCAGCCAAACAAAAAGACAGTGTAACCATAGAGTCCTGAGTAGAGAAAGGGAGGATCTTGATCCATAGTTAGGGATCAGGTCAAATAGTACATTATCCTAAAAGTAGGGGGAAGGCAGAACTTGAAGGAGTAGTATGTTTGGACCAATATTGGGCTGAATTGTAGAGATATGGACAGGAATAAATTTGGGAAAACCAGTTACAGGAGGATACTGTAGTAGTTCTGGTAAGATGCAGTGTGGTATATTGGTAAGAGAGGTGACAGTGCAGTTAGGAAGTAGTTTGAAAACATTTGCAAAGTAAGGCTTATAAGAGTTTGGTTAATTGGATGTGTTGAGGTTGCATGTGAAGGAAGTACATAGAAGCATGACTCCCAAGTTTTCCTCATGTGTGAAGTTTTGTTTTTTTTGTTTTTGTGGTACTGGGGATCGAACCAGGTTTTCCTCATATGTGACTTATTGTATAATTATTTTATTGCCATAGGGCACAATGAGGGAAGATTCAATTTGGAGATTGAGCAGTATGGAGTAAGTTTGGACAAGTTGAGTATGAAGTGCCTGTGAAGCATCATAGTATAACTGTTGAGTGGATAATAAGATTTGATTCCACACTTCAGGAAAGGCTTATGGGCATATGATTGAATCCTCACATATATTTGGTAATTGAAGTAGGGTAGACCTGGGATGGCCTGCAAAGCAAGTGAGAGGGGAGGGGCTGGAGAATTAGGAGGAGAATTAGGGTGGTGTCACAGAAGCTAATAGACTGTGACTCTTGCTGCATATCAAGCACAGTTTTAAGCATTTGTATATTTTTACTGAATGTTTGTAACCTTATGAAATCATTAGTTGCTTTTATTTTATAGAAGAAAAAGACACAAGCACATTGGCCAAGCAATGGCCGTGACTCATCCACATGGCTGACACTGACAAAGGTTCTACAATCTGAGGTACAGGATCTCAGGATAAATCCTGAGGGGATTTCACTGACCTTATCAGACCCAAAAGCTACAACTCTTGTTGCATAGGTCTTGCTTTACTCTTAACCATCCAGAAGGAAAGTATAAAAACAAAATATAAGAAATAAAGCCGTGCTATTATGTTGAGCTGTGGGAGACTCAGGTCAACAGTTTCTGACATTGCCAGTTAAGCAGAAGACCCAATACTATTATGGCTACTGGACTCTTTTAGAATATTTTGCTGAATTTACACACCTGTAATATTCAAATAACGGAACTTAACAAAAAAAGGGTATACAGATGAATGTCCATTTTGTATCTGTGTATGCAAAGTGGTTGGGATAGATATATAGTTAGATTCTGTTAATGAATAGAATGATTTGTTCTAATGGTGTTTGTAAATCGGATATCAAGTCCGCATCTTGTACAGCAATTAACCACTAAGAAGAATGTATGCAGTGTGTTAATTATTGAAAATAAAAGGTTCATCCATAAAAAAAAAGTAATTTTAAAATTCAAAAGAAAAAGAAAAAGACACAGAAGAGCATTTTAACATATATTACTAGGTAATAACTGGAGAAGTTGGTTTTTGAACTTGGTCTATCTTGTTCCAGTTGGGGTTTGTTCAGTTTGATCTTGTTTTTTGTTTTATTTTCTTCCTACAGGGTTTCACTATGTAATTGAGGTGAGCACCATGTTTGGCCACCACCTTTTTTCTGATGTTTTTTATTTCAACAGAGGATCTTTTATCTTTTTTTTTTTGGCGGTACCAGGGATTGAACTCAGGACCTTGTGCTTGCCTGGCAGGTGCTTATTCTACTGAGCTATCTCTCCAGCCCCAAGACAGGATCTTTTAAAGTCATTAAGTTAGCATGGACAATTGGACTTACATCTATCTAGTTTCTTAATAAGCTCTTAATTATTCTCCAAGATCCCCAGATGTCACCCTTCTCTTGAGCACTTCCTAGACACTTCCCTCAGCACCTAGTGCCTGTAACTTTGTATTTGAATTATTTAATTATTTTTACCCAGCGCTAGAAGACCAACTAACCTTTTGACCTACTGATCTCCCCTCTCTTTCCCCTCCCCTTCTCCTCCTCGTTTTTCTCTTCTGTCTGTCCCTGGAATTGAACAAAGGACTGTTGCACAGAACTACATATCCAGGCCTTTTAAGAATTATTTTTAAATTTTGAGACAGGGTCTCCTTAGGTCCCTGAGTTACCCAGACTGGGGCCAATTTGAGACCCTCCTGTCTTAGTTTCTTAGAGTGCTAGGATTACAGGTGTGTGCCACTGCACCTGGTTTATGAGTAGACCTTTTTAAGGCAAGAGGTTTTCTTTTTTGTATTAAGGATTGAATGCAGGTCTTCTCACCAAGCCACGTCGCCACCTCTACCCCTACCCTGCCTTTTAAATTTTGAAATAGTCTCCAAAATTGCCCAGCCTGAGCTTAAGTTTTATTTTTTTTTTAATTTTTATTTTATTTTATTTTTTTTTTAATTTTTTATTTATTTGTGTGTGTGTGTGTGTGTGTGGCCAGCTCAGCCCAACAGGGGGCGGGGCTGGCTGGCATGTGGTGCTGGGGGATTGAACCGTGGTCCCTGTGCTTTGTTGAACTTGTTCTAAGTAGATGCTTTAGACCACTGAGCCATCTCACCAGCCCAACTGAGCTTAAGTTTTAGATCCTCTTGCCTCAGCCTCTCATGTACTACCATGCCCACCTTGTTTAATTGTTAAGGCTACTTTCCCAAAGCTAATTTTGCGTATTACACATTTATGCCTGTCTGTATCTAGCATATCTATGGTGAGTGCTTAAGGGAAAGAAAAAGTAATGTACTGGCCTTTGTTAGAATAAAAAGTATCAAAAAATAGAATTTGCTTTTGCATTAACAGATACATAGCGTATGTACTTATTTGCCTCTTTTTTTGAGGGGGGTGTTTAGTACAGGGCCTACAGGGTCTCACTACATAGATTGGATTTTGTAGTGATCTGCCTGTGTTCAGCCTCCCACGAGCTGGGATTATAGGTAGGCATGGCATGCCAGGGATCAAACCCCAGTCGCTGTGCTCTGCAAGGCAGGCACTTTAATCCACTGAGCTATTTGGTAGCCCCTTATTTGCCTCTTAAACCATGTTTCTTGGCAGTAAAATTTGCCTCAACTTGAGACATACACTTAAAGTGTGTGTTATTTTTAGTGTTCGTATACTTCCTTTTTCTTTTTTCTTTTTTTTCTTTTTTTTTTTTTTTTGTGGAAATGTCAATTACAATAATTAAAGAGGCCAGAAGGAAGCAGCATCTTTCATATAAGCAAAGACTAAAAGTATTCCACCAGATAGCTGGGGCTGGGCTTGTCAGGGAAGCGCTTATTCCACTGAGCCATCTCCCCGGCCCTCATATACTTCCTATAGAGGTGTTGTACATTTCACTGATGGAAATGATAGCAACAATCAGCATATATAACATGCATATTTTGTGTTTGGTGTTGTGCTAAGTGCTTTATATATAGTATACATCTACCATTGTTGCTTGGACTTAGTAATTTGGCTTAGTACCTTGAGTGTAAGTTATTTTATTTTTTTTTAAAGTATCTGGTGCACAGTGATCCTCCTGTTTTCAGCCTCCTGAGCACTGGGATTACAGGCATGTGCCCACGCCCAGTGTCAGTGGCCCACTTAGCACACATAGGGGCAGGGCCAGTGCAGCATGTAGTGCTGGGGATTGAACCCTGGTCCCTGCTCTTGCCTAAGCAGGCACTTAGTCCACTGAGCTATATCACTGGTCCGAAGTTACTCTTTCCAATAAAAGAAATACAGTTGGTTAAAACTCTTAACATGTAGTGATGCTATCTGGTGGAATACTTTTAGTCTTTGCTTACATGAAAGATGCTGCTTCCTTCTGGCCTCTTTAATTATTGTAATTGACATTCTCCATTCTTTTACTAGTTATTAACAAAAATAATTGCTACAGGTGTAAAAGTTTCTTTTTGGTTTTTTTGCTCATTTATTTATTTATTTATTTTAATTTTTTTTTTTTTTTTTTTTTGCGGAACCGGGGATTGAACTCAGGCCCTTGTGCTTGCCAGAGAAGTGCTTATTCGACTGAGCTATCTCCCCGGTCCCTGCTCATTCATTTATTTACCAAACACTGTCACGTGTACTATTGATATTTAATGAATGTGCTCATTACACAAAAGTCAGTATATTATACCCTGATCACCCAGTCTAGTAGGAGAAGCTATATAAAGAAATAATTCGGGGCCGGGGCGATGGCTCAGTAGAATAAGCGCTTCCCTGGCAAGTGCAAAGGTCTGAGTTCAAGCCCTGGTTCCGAAAAAAAAAAAAAAGAAATCTATGACAAATGACATTTAGGAGGTACAAGGTACAGAGGTAGGAAAAAGAGGGGATTGACTGACTATATATTAAAAAAAGGTCTTCAAAAAGGAAATAACTACTCGTTGGATACTAGAACACTTAACGGATGTTCCGTCACGTTGTTTGCAGGTGAGGAAACAAATTTCAAGCAGAGGAACCACCACATTTAAAAGCAAAGAAGCGTGAAACAGTATAGTATTACAAGTTCAAAATAGCATTGCCAGTATCAGTGTTAGTGGCAGATAAGAACAGAAGTGGATCTAAAGTATAGGAATCTGAGTCATGTTGTTTATACCTTATTTTTTTCTTTGTGTAACAGAGATTGAATTCAGGACCTTGTCCTGGCCAGGCAGGCACTTATGCTGATGAGCTGTCTCCTCAGCCCTTGTTTGTACCTTATTTGATAGGTGGTAGAAAGAGATTAGAAGTATGAACTGATTTAGAAAGATTATGACAGCCAAGCATGGTGGTGCATGTCTGTAATCTATCTCAGCACTGGGAGGCTGGGGCTGGAGGATCATTGTGAATTTGAGAGCACCTGGGGCTACAAAGTAAGCTCAAGGCCAGCTTGAACTGCATAGTGAGACCCTGTCTCCAAAAAAAGAAGTACTGTCCCTGCACCCGGGATGTGCTGAGACAGAAATTGAGATTGGGCAGTAGATCTTAATAGTGGTCCTCCTGTTTACAGCCTCCCAGGTGCTGGGATTATAGGTGTGCCACCACACCCAGTATCAATCACCATCTCAGTGTGCCCCAGGGGTAGGGCCAGCACATCAGAATACTATGGTTTATACAAAGTTAGAATATATTTTTTATCTAATCATTTTATCTCTAGTACGGTATTTATTTACTTATTTTTGAGACCAGTTCCCATTATGTTGCCCAAGATGATCTTGAATTTGTAGGCAAGTAGTTAAGAATACAGTCATATCCCACCACACTTGGCTAGTCTACTAGAATATTTAATTCGCCAGTTGTTTAGAGTCTGCTTTATAAAGAACTCATACCAGATATTTGGGGTTGATATCATTAAGCACCAACATAGATTTGGATAATTTTTGATTTGTTAGAACTAGTTCAGGGCATGGTGGTGCATGCCTATAATCCCAGCACTCATGAGGCTGCACTCATGAGGCTGAAGCAGGAGGATTGTCATGACCACATACCCCAAGGCCAGCCTGGGCTACATAGTGAGACCCTGTCACCAAAAATAAGTGTATTACTTCTTAGCCAGACAGAATACACAAGGATTATACACTTGTAATCTCTGAACTCTGGGAGGCAGAGGCAGGAGGTCCACAGTACAAATTCCAGGCAAGTCTGGGAAATTTACTGATTTGGAAAGACCCTGTATCAAAATTTTACAAATTTAAAAGGGCTAGAGAGCTGGGAAGATAGCTCAGTGGTGTAAGTGCCTGCCTGGTAAGCACAAGGTCCCGAGTTTTATACCCGGTATTCCATGCCTTGCTGGCCCTGGAACCCTGGGTGCATGGCCACTGAAACAGGGCATGGTGGTACATGCCTGTAATCCCGCACTGGGAAGGCTGAGACAGAAAGATCACTATAAGTCCAAGCTGCATATCGAGACCCTGTACCAAATAAATAAATAAATAATTTTTAAAAATTAAAAAAAATAAAAGGGCTAAGAATGTAGCCTAAAAGAAAGAAAGCAAGCAAGCGAGCTAGCTGGGTCTCAGCTTCAGTGCCAAGACCCTACATTCATTTTTCAGTACAAAGGCATTCCTTCACTTAGCTTATGAATTCTTTTCAACTTATTCCCATGTTTGGAGTATCACCACATGTTGTCTTCTGTATCATTTATAACAATGTTAACAACTGTCCCAAACATAAGGGGGACACAGATATCTAAAGATGCATTTACTTCCATCCTTCCATCCAAGAAAGTGTAGCACAGGGTGGCCTTGAACTTGGTATCCTCCTTCCTAAGCCCTCTAACTGTTGAGATTACCTCAGATACATGCCATTATGCCTGATTCTTGTTCTGCACAATTGTTTCAGATTCGACATTTAAAAAATTCTGTCGAGAAGCCTTATTAAAAGCTTTTGTAATTGTAAATAAATTACGTCTTTAATTTCTTCATTTATAGAATCCATATGGTCATTATAATTAGCACATTCAAGAATGAAAAATACAGTGTGTTTTTGTCTTCTCCTCTCCTTGTTTTCCTTTTCATTTGAATATTTTCTTCCATTTTCCAATACCTATTATACGTTTTGGTCCTTATTTACATTGTTGGTTTCTCACACTAGAAAAACTATATGGTATTTAAATACATATGCCCAGTATATTTCACTTAAGAGCATCTCACTTAAGAGCGTATCTCAAGCTTATCCATTTAGCTAGAAACTTAAGCTTATCCTTTTATAGCATCGTAGTATTCCATTTTATAAAGAAAACCACCTCTGCAGTTGATTGGCATTTTGGCTGTTTCCAACATTTAAATATTACCGATTGTGCCATTGTTAACATGGGTATGCATATATCACTGTGGCATACCTTTATTTTTAATGTATTCGATACAGGATCTCACTGTGCAGCTCGGACTCATAGTGATCCTCCTGTTTTCAGCCTCCTCCTGCACTGGGATGACAGGTGTGCACTACCACGCCTGGTCTTAGTGGCTGGCTCAGTGTGCCTGGGGGCGGAGCCAATGTGGCATGTGATGCTTGGGATGGAATCCTGGTTCCATTACTAAGCAGGTGCTTAGTCCACTGAGCTTTCTCCCCGGCCCTTGTCATACTTTTGATTCTTTATGGAAGAAAACCAAGAAGGGGAACAGCTGGGTGAAATGGGATCTCTAGTTTTAGTTCATTGAGCAATCTCTGCACTGATTTCCACAGTGTTTGCAACATTCTACACTCTTACTAATATTGAAGTAGCATTCCTTTCCCCCCAGATCCTGCCAGCATTTGTTATTTGTTGATTTCTTTCTTTCTTTTCTTTTTTTTTTTTGCGGAACCAGGGATTGAACTCAGGCCCTTGGGCTTGCTAGGGAAGCACTTATTCCACTGAGCCATCTCCCCGGCCCCTGATTTCTTGATAATAGCCATTCCTTCTGGAGTAAGATGAAATCTCAGCATTGTTTTAATTTGCTTTTTTTTTTTTTTTTTTTGCAGAACCAGGGATTGAACTCAGGCCCTTGTGCTTGCCAGGGAAGCACTTAATTCACTGAGCCATCTCCCTGACCCCTTTAATTTGCATTTTTGAGTGACAAATGATGTCGACAATTTTTTCATGTATTTGTTTGCCATTTCTCCTTTATCAGAGACTATTTCTGATACCCATGTTTTGATTGGGTTCTTTAATTGAGGGAGTGGGTCTATTTTCAGTTCATAGGGCCATCCAGATAGCTCAGTGGATTGTTTTTGGTGGAACTGGGAATTGAACCCCTGGCCCTTGTGCCTGCTTGCAGGTGCTTTAATCTGCTGTTATTTGGCCGGTCCTGTTTTAATATTTAGATCTTTGATCCATTTCAGTTTTAGTTTAGTGCATGGTGAATGATATGGCTCTAGTTTTAACCTTTAGCATGTGGAAAGCCTTTTCCTTTTCTCCTTTCTTCATCTCCATTGTTTATTCCTATGTCAAATTTCTTTCCATTTTACTATATCTATTGTACCTTTCAGATTTTATTTATTGTTTTAGGTTTTGAAAATTGCAATAAAGTTACAGGGAGACAATCTGATGTTTATACAGATATTGGTCTGATTTATTTCACTAGTGAGTATAGCCTCTAGTTGCATCCACTTACCTATAAAGGCCTCAAGTTTATCTGTCTTAACAGCTGAGTAATACTCTATTCTATAAAAATACCACATTTTTTTAAATCCATTCCTCACATGATGATGGGTATTTGCGTTGTTTCCAAAATTTAGCTATGACAAATTGTGCTACCGTACCCATGGGTACACTTTTGTTTGTCTTTTTTTTGCAGTACTGGGGATTGAACTCAGGACCTTGCACTTGCCAGGCAAGTGTTTATTGTACTGAGCTATCTGTCTCTTTTTTGTTTTTTTTGAGACAAAGTCTTGCTGTGCAGTTCAGGCTGGCCTTGAGCTCACTCACAATGATCCTCCTGCTCCATTGGGATTTCAGGCATGTACCACCATGCCCAGCTTTGCAGTGCTATTGTGAAAAGTATGGTTTCCCTAATTTCTCTCTCAGTGAGTTATTAGTGTACTGAGATGCTTTTCATTTTTGAGTGTTGACTTTGTATTCAGCTAAGCTTTTGCATTTGGTTTTTAAATCTACAAGTCTTTTGGTGAAATATTGGGGGTTGGCTAAATAGAGTATCATGTCATCCACAAATAACAATAATTGAACTTCTTGTCATATTTTAGAGTGAAAACTTTCAGGTTTTGTCCATTTAGTGTGATGCAGGCTGTTGGTTTGTCATATCAGATTGAAATAAAGATCATCTACTATAATTTTCTGTAGGGTTTTTGAAATCATGAATGGGTGCTGGACTTTGTCTAAAGCTTTCTTTGTGTGTCTATTGAGATGATCATATGCTTTTTGTCTTGGTTGTTAATATGGTATATTACATTTATTAATTTGCATATGTTGAACCATCCCTGAATAGCTGGGATGAATCTCACTTGGTCATGATATATAATCTTTTCGATGTTTTACTGCATTCTCTTTGACAGTATCTTATTGAAGAGTTTTGCACCTGTGTTCATTGGGGAGATTGGCCTGTAGTTCTCTTTTTTTGGTTGGATCCTTCTGTCTTTCCTATCAGGATAATGCTTGCATCCAGGGATGAATTTGGGAATTTTGCTTCCCTTTCAGTTTCATTAAAGAGTTTGAGAAGTGGCATTAGGTCTTCTTTAAATTTCTTGTAGAATTCTGCAGTGAATCCATCAGGGGGTGGGCTTTTCTTTGTTGGTAGGTTTTGTTTTGTTTTGTTATGTGACAGGGTCTCACTTGTAGTTCAGGCTGGCACTGAGCTCTCAGTGTAGTCCAGGTAGGTCCTGAACTCGTGATCCTCCTGCCTTGGCCTCCCAAGTTCTGAGTTACAGGCATGTGCTACCACACCCAGCTCTTTGTAGGTTTTATATTACATCTTCAGTCTTATTGACTGATACTGGTTTATTTAGAGTTTTTGTGTCTTCTTGATTCAGCTTTAGTAATTCATATGAATCTAGGAATCTGTATTTTTTCCCCCCATCTTATTAGAATACAGGCTGTTCTGTTGATTATCTTTTGTAATTCTTCAGGATCTGTTGTGATTTCACCCTTTTCGTTCCTAATTGCATGAATTTGAGACTTTCCTTTTTTTGGATAAGTTTGGCTAAGAGTTTGTCAGTTTTATTTAATCTTCCAAACATTTCGATTCATTGTTGTTGTTGTTTTTTTTTTTTTTTTTTTGTCTTCATTGCATTGATTTCTGCTCTGATCTCAGTTTTTTTCTTTGTCTGAGCTTTCGGTTTGACATGCTCTTTTTTAAAAAACTCGAGGTTCAACCTTAGCTTGTTTATTTGAACTTGCTTTGTTTTTCTCATAGGGATTCACCTCTGTAAATTCCCCCAGGACTGCTTTCATTTCATCCCATAAATTCCAGTGTGTTGTATTGGCATTATTGTTTAATTGTAGAAGCTGTCTAATTTCTTCTCTGATTTCATCTGTGACTCATTGGTTATTCAAGAGGGTATTAATTTCCTCATGTTTATGAAGTTCTTGTGGCTTCTTTTGGCATTGATTTCCAATTTCATTATACTGATTATTAATATACATGTGATAATCTCAATTCTTTTGCATTGACTTAAGCATGTTATATGAGCTAGTATGTAGTCTGTCTTGGAGAATGTTCCATGTCTAGCTGAAAAGAAAGCACATTCTGATGTTGTGGGCTAGAACACTATAAACACCTACTAAGTCCATTTGTTAAAAAGTTTGGTTCGGGGCTGGTGAGATGGCTCAGTGGTCTAAAGCACCTACTTAGAACAAGCTTAGCAAAGCACAGGGACCTCGGTTCAATCCCTCAGCACCACATGCCAGCCAGCCCCGCCCCCTGGTGGGCTGAGCTGGCCACACACACACACACACACACACACGCACGCACACACACATATAAATAAATAAACTTTTAAAAAAAATATTCTTCCAGGGCTGGCCATATAGCTCAATGGACTAAAGTGCCTGCTTTGGCAGAGCACAGGGACCGGGGTTCAATCCCAGGCATGCCATGCCAGCTCCACCCGAGGCAAGCTGGGACTGGGTTTGAGACTAGGCGTGATGGCACACACCTGTAATCCCAGTGCTTGGGAGGCTGAAAACAGGATCACTACGAGTCCAATCTGTGTAGTTAGACCCTGTACTAA
>NW_004524594.1:21167486-21184353 GCF_000260255.1 Octodon degus | reverse complement strand
TGTGGCATTAAGTATTGAATTGGTGCTTACTTGATTTTTCATGTCATTAATGTTTGTTTTATATATTGAGTGCAGTGTTATTTGTTATTTGTAATCTCTTGCTCTTGGATTGCTACCTTTACAAGGACGTAGTGAACTTTGTCTGTAAATCAGTCATGGCTTGAAATCCATTTTTATCTGCAAATAAAATAGCTATCCCTGCTTTTTTTCCAGGTTTCTGTCATATGGAATATTGTTTTCCGTTCTTTGGCTTTCAGGTTATGAATTTCTTTCTGCTGGTTGTATTTATTTATTTATTTATTGTACCAGAAATCAAACTCAGGACCTTGTGCTTGCCACTTAGCTGTCTCCCCAGCTCATGAATTTCTTTTTCAATTAAAGTACTTTTTTGTGCACAGTGTGTCATTGAATTTTGCTTCTTGATCTATTCTGCCAGTCTGTTTCTTTTGATTGGTGAATCAAGATCAACATTAATGGTTATAACTGATATGTATTGACTTACAAAATTGTTATTTTTCTGTTGTTGGTTCCCTTCCCCCCCACTACCCCCCATTTAATTGGTTGCCTTGCCTACTGTGGATTCATTCTTTTGGGGTTTATGGAGTTGTAGTCCTTGTTAACATTTTATCAAATGTCCTTCAAAAACATTTTGGAGTGTTCATTTGGTAGTCATGAGTTTCTTTAGGTGTTCTTTACCATGTAAGTATCTTTCTACATGAATTTTTTTTTTGCGGAACCGGGGATTGAACTCAGGCCCTTGAGCTTGCCACAGAAGCACTTATTCCACTGACCCATCTCCCCGGCCTTCTACATGAATTTTAAGAGATAGTTTTGTGGGGTACATCAGTCTTTGTTGGAGATTGTTTTCCTTTAGGGATTGAAATGTTGCACTCCAAGATCTCCTTGACTTGCAGGTTTGTGTTGAAAACTGCTGTGATTCTGATGGGCTTTCTTTTTTAGGTGATTTGTTTCTTTCCTTTAACAGCTTTTACTATTCTGTTCTTGTGTTGAAGTTTTGAAATCTTAACCATTATATGTCTTGATGTAGATTTTTTTTTTTTTTTTGATCATGGCTAATTGGAGTTCTACATGCCTTCCTTACTCATATGTCAAATTCTTTTTCCATTCTTGAAGATTTCTGCCATTCTGTGAACAAGTTTTATATGTTGTTTGTGCAGTTCCCTGCTTTTTCTACTGCAGTTAATCTTAATGTGTTATTCAACTGTTGGATTGACTTTGCATCACCCCTTGGTATTTTTTTTAAGAACTCTTTTCATGGTCACTAAAAACCACAATTTGTCTTCATTATCTGATACTCTTTCCTCATATTACTGTGTATACTTTCTTTTTTTTTTTTAATTTTATTTATTTATGTGTGTGTGTGTGTGTGTGGCCAGCTCAGCCCACCAGGGGGCAGGGCTGGCTGGCATGTGGTGCTGGGGGATTGAACCGTGGTCCCTGTGCTTTGCTAAGCTTGTTCTAAGTAGGTGCTTTAGACCACTGAGCCATCTCACCAGCCCCAAAGTAAGGATTCTTTTTTTTTTTTTTTTTTTTTTTTTTTGGTGGGACTGGGGATTGAACTCAGGCCCTTGTGCTTGCCAGGGAAGTGCTTATTCCACTGAGCCATCTCCCTGGCCCCTTCATCTGCTTTTTTACTTCCATTGTTGCCACTTTAGTATGTCTAGATAGATGGCTTTCAAATTGTTCCACCTCATTGATTCTTGGCTGTGCCTTTGGTAAGCCGAAAGTCTGGGGTTACCTTGTCTTTTTATCTCCTTTCCTTTCCTCCCCTCCTCTCCCTTTTCTTTCTTTTAATTCCTGAGTTGATGCTTATAAATTGCTTATGACAGGTGGCTTTATTGCTAGTATTTAGAATCCTGAGAAAATGACTACTTCCCACAGATGTCTCCAGCAAGATCCTGTCTCTTCACCATGTTAGGGATGAGATGTTGCTGCCTATTTTGCCTAGACCTTGGTTCTTTGTCACTAGCCTTTAGTATTATGACTCTTAGGCAATCTCAGCCCTGGTATACTAGGAAGAACAACTGGAACAATTACATCACCTTGGGTAAAGTAATATAGTCATCAATAACAATAGTATCAAATGCAGTCTATTAACTATAAATTTGCCTCCTGCTACTATATGAACTATACTTGTGGTTATATAACAAAATCTAAAACAAGCCAGAAAATTGTATGTAGTAAATAAGACCTCAATATGGTGATTTTGCCCTCAGGACAAAATTTTAACGGGGCTGAGTGAAGTAATAAAAGAGATTAGAAGCAAGGCTGAAGGACAAAGGAAGATTGCACAGATTTTAGGAAACTAGTGAAAAAGACAGGGAAAAGGAAGAAATAAAAAAAAGAATAGAACAGCATCAAAACTAGAAACAATGATCACACTCATAAAAGTAAGAATAAATAGTTAAGAAAAAAGAACAAGAAGAAAAGGACTTTAGGGAAGATAATGGAGTGGTAAATAACCCAGAAATAGACTTTCCAAGATTTGGTTTCCAGATGCTAGAATTTAACAATGTGAGGGACCCAGCAAGGTCTGAAGCAAGAATTGAAGCCCATGGGGCGAGTGAAGAGAGAGACTTCAATGAATAAGAAGGAGGCACTTTCTCCCTAAGCCCTGACTTACTGTATGGGAGTGGTAACTAGTGACAACCCCAGAGGCCTGCATGGAGAAATCCATCAGTGGAATGGAGCCATGGACACAACAAACTACAGTGGCTGGTGAGTTAATTTGAGTTCAGATGTTGCCCATGAGAGGGTGATTGGCCAGTTGCCATCTTGGACAGGGAGCAGCTGAACTTGGAACTCAGTCCAACTGCAGGTTGGCTCCATATACTGGCTGTAAGTGTCAGGGTGAGGTACAAGTAAATTCAGGTCTGTAGGAGGTCACAGATCAGTTCAGCCAGCAGGAAGCATATAGAATTTCTGTGTTCATTTCTCTGTTACTGAATAGTAACTTATGTCCAGTGGGTTCTTTTTTTTTTTTCCTTTCCTTCAGCACTGCGGATTAAACCCTGCGGATTTACACTAAGCTACATTCTTAGGTCTTTATCTTTCATGGAGACAGTATCTTGTTAAGTTGGTAAACTTGGGCTTGAACTCAAAATTCTCTTGTCAGCTTCGTAGATAGCTGGGATCATGGTGTTCATTATCATGACCAACTTGTTTTGTATTTTGGCACACCAGAATCACTATGTAGCCCAAGCTTGCCTAGATTTGTGGTCCTCCTCTTTAGCCTCCAAACAGCTGGGATTATAGACATGTTTATGGCCCTGGCATTATCTACTTTTTTAGAGTACTTTAGCAATGTGAGGGATCCAGTAAGGTCTGGAGCAAGAATTGAAGCCCATGGGAAAAGTGAAGACTGAAATAAAATAAATTTATTTTATTAAAAATATGCAGCTGAGGGCTGGAGAGATGGCTCAGTGGTCTAAAGCACCTACTTGGAACAAGGTTGGCAAAGCACAGAGACCGCGGTTCGATCCCCCAGCACCACATGCCAGCCAGCTGCGCCCCCTGGTGGGCTGAGCTGCCCCCCACACACAATAAATAAATGTTAAAAAAAAAATTAAAAAAAAAAATAAAAATATGCAGCTGAATTTATCAATAAAATTATGGAAAAAAATAAATTAAAAAAATAAAAATATGCAGCTGGGTGTGATGGCAGACACCTATAATCCCAGTATGAGGGAGACTGAGACAGGAGGATCACTGTGAGTTTGAGGACAGCCTAGGCACATAATGAGTTTAAGACCTGTCCATACTATGTAGTGACACCCTGTCTCAAAAAGCAAAAATAAATAAATAAATAATAGTGATATGCAGTGAGCTCAATTGTATTTGTTTTCTAGGCGTCACATAATTTCTAGAAGGAAAGTTATTAAGGTTTTGAAAGTAGTCATTGTAATATGGAAATCTTTTACCTGGGACTTCTACTTCGAGTTACTTTAAATTAAGTCTTACATTTATTTATTTCATCTGTAAACATTTCAATTGTGGGTGTCTGTTCATTTCCCAAGCACTTATTAGGCTCTTTCCTGAAGGACTTTAAAGTAGGAGCACTGTGTTAGGTGTGAAATAGCCTTTATTCAATTTCTGAAAACTTACTTTTAATGAAGTATAATGCATACAAAGAACAAAGCATAAAACTTAAATTTGTATCATTCATACTTACAAAGCACGTAACCTGTAATTCTGTTTAACTATCACTCAGTCAAAATTTGAAATTGGCAAGTGCTGGCAAGATAGCTCAGCAGACTAAGCACCTGCTTAGGAAAGTGCAGGGACTGGGTTTGATCCCTGGCACCACATGCCATGCTGCCCCACCATCACCCCCTGGTGTCCTGAGCTGCTACTGAAACCCAGAGTGGTGACTAACACCTGTGATCCCAGTGCTGGGGAGGCTGAAAATAGGCTGTTCACTACAAGTCCAAGCTGCTAGTGAGACTCTGTGCCAAATACATTAAAAAATTTTTTTTAAGATTTACAATTGGCATGACCTTCAAACCCCTCTTAGCAGCACACACAGCACTGAGGCAGGAGGATAACTGCAAGTTTGAGGCCAAGTTGGGCTATATGAGTTGAAGACCACCCTGAACTACATAGTGAAACTCTCCCAAAAAAAACAAAATTAGAGCCATACATGGTGACAGATGCCTGTAATCCCAGCACTTGGGAAACTGAGGCAATAGGATTGTCATGAGTGTGAGGCCAGCCTGGGGTACATGGTGGGTTCAAAGCCAGCCTGAACTGTATAGACTCTGTCTGAAAAAATAAAAACATAACAAAACTTCTCTTATGTCTCTTCAATTACTAGTTACATTTTCTTCCTCAGTGGCTGCGTCTGTCACTACAGTTTAGTTTTGCTTAATTTAGAATTTTTTTTTAAATGGAGAAGCACAGTGTAGTCATTTGTGTTTTATTTTACTCAGCGTTTGAAGATATATATATCTGCCTTGTAAAGACTAAAAATAATAATAATTTTAAAAAATAATAAACCCAGGACATTCGTACTAAGCTGTATCTGCAGCCCCTTTAGAATTTTATTTTTTTGATGGGGTCTCACTAAAGCATTAAATTGCTCATGTAGGACCAGAATTTGAAATCTTTTTAATGTGGAATGTTTTCATTTTTCTGTGAAAGAATAAAGGCATGTTGTTGTGTTGTACTGGCAAATGTATGCTTAATTTAATAGGAAATTATCAAAACAATATAACCACTTTATTCTCTTGAGTTATGAGACCTGCATGTGGGCTGTATACATGGCAACATTTGGTCTTATGTCACTCTAGTTAGTATAAAATGGTATTGTGTGATTTTTAGTTTGTATGTCTCTGATGACTAGTGATGTTAGTCCCTTATTATGAACATGTTAATCACTCGTATAGCTTTTATGAAGTGTCTGTTTAGGTGTGTCTCCCTCTCCCACCCCCAGTGTTTTTGCTTGCTTGCTCCACCCAACACTGTTTGCTTGTTTCTCGAACTCTTTCTTGTTGTCTGTCAAGGTTTCACTGTGTAGGCCAGGATGGTCTCCAACTTGTGAATGTTCTGCCTCAGCTTCCTAAGTCCTGGGATTATGGTCCTGAGCTATTATGCTTGGCTGTGTTCGTCTTTTTTTTTTTTTTTTAACAGTGTCTTGCTTGGTAATTCAAGCTGGCCTTGAACTCATGGCCATCCTCCTGCCTCAGCCCCCCAAGTGCTGGGATTACAAGTATAAGCCACTACACTAGGCATTAAACTTTTAATCATTGATTTATAGATCTATGTATATTCTGGATACAAGTTCTTTGTTAGATGTATGTAATTTTTTTTCCGTAATCTGTGTCTTGCCTTTTCATCTGTTTTTTTTTTTTTTTTTTTTTTTAATTTTATTTATTTATGTGTGTGTGTGTGTGTGTGTGTGTGTGTGGCCAGCTCAGGCCACCAGAGGGCGCGGCTGGCTGGCTGGCATGTGGTGCTGGGGGATTGAACCGTGGTCCCTTTGCTTTGCTAAGCTTGTTCAAATAGGTGCTTTAGACCACTGAGCCATCTCACCAGCCCCTTCATCTGTTTTTGTTTGTTGACACATGGTCTTGCCTTGAACGCACTATGTACCCCAGACTGACCTTAAACTCACTTATGTAACCCAGGCTGACCCTGAATTTGTCATGATTCTTCTGCCTGAGCTTCCTAAGTACTGGGGTTACAGATCTACACCACCATACCCTGCTAGTAGTACATTTTTGATAAATGGAATTTTTACTTGAAATACAGTATCAGTAGTTCAGGATTGTATTGAGCTCATTATGTAGCCTAGGCTGGCCTCACAACTCATCCAGGCTGAACTCATCCTGCTGTCTCAGCCTCCTGCCAAGAGTGGGAGGAATATGGGTCACCATACCTGAAAAATGGAAATTTTAAGTCACTTTTTTCTCTTTATGTAGTTTCTGCTTTTAAAAATTTGATCCTTGGGCATCTCTTTGTAAGGGAATATGGTAATATATTCATTTTACCTGTTAGGAAATAGAGGCAAAATTATTTGCTCTAAAGTTATAGTTAAGTACCACTCAAAGACTAGAAACTAGGTCTTACTTCAGGTTGAATTTCTTTGTATTATACCATATTCTCCCTTTATCGCCCTATTACCTGAAAATACCATACTTACCTACTTTCTCTTAAAGTTCTATATCCTCTTTTACTTTTGATTTTTTTGTTTTGTTTTGGTTTTTTTTTTTTTTGTTTTTTTTTTTGGTCCTTTTTGGGTGAGGTCTCACTATGTAGTATAGGCTGGCCTTAAGCTCACTTTGTAGCTCAGGCTGATCTCAAACTAGCAATGATACTCCTGCTTCAGCCTCCCCAGTGCTGAGATTACAGGTGTGTGCCACCATGCCTGGCTACTTTTGGATCTTTGCATATGCAGTCCCTTCAGGATTGATCACTTTTCCTGCTTCCCTTTAATGCTGTTCTTCAGTTTTCAGCTTAGATGTTATATTCTCTGAGAAATGTTTGACTCTTTCCTAGAAGATGAGATGGTGGTTCTTCAGTTTCTTTAACATTTACATTTTCTGCTGTCTTAGCAAATAATGTTTTTGTTGTTTGCGCTTCTACTTTTTGAACTGTTTGAACACTGCTTGAACTATTTTTAATTATAGTATACCAAATCAATATCAGTTTTTACTATGGATCATTTTTTATATATTAATAACAATGAAATAGTTCTTAATGTTTTGTTAAAAAATTTAATAGGTTATAGATAACAATTCTCTTTTTTTTTTTTTTTTTTTTTTTTTTTTTTTTTTTTTTTTTTGGCAGAATCGGGGATTGAACTCAGGCCCTTGAGCTTGTTAGTCAAGTACTTATTCTACTGAGCTATCTCCTCAGCCCCAACAATTTTCCCAATGACTACTAAGATCACTTTGCATTCAGTCCCACACCACTGTGTAAAATGAGGACTGCCTATATCATGTATGTAAATTACACATACGTATACATGTATGCACGTGTATTTTCTCATGTCAAACCATCTGAAAGTTTCAGTTATGCTTTTGTCATGATAGTAGGGCAAGAACCATGTATTTACCAAAGTATTGACAGTATTTGGCACATGGGCACATTGTATATATTTAAAAGTTAAGTGAATTCATTGAATATAATTTTCTCCCTAGCTACTTTTTTTGGTACTGTATACTTAGGTCCCAATTGTGTATTTACTTAGTATTTCTGTGTAGCATCATGTTACTCCATTTGTGATTTTTTTTTAAAAAAAATTATTGAATTTAGGGTTTTGGGGGGGAGGTGGTTGAGACAATGCCTCACTTTTTAGTTCGAGCTGGCCTTGAACTCACTGTGTAGCCCAGACTGGCCTCCAGCTCACAGCAGTACTCCTGCTTCAGTTTCCCAAGTACTGGGATTATAGGCATGTGACATTTGGCTGTGTAAGAAGTTTTCATTATCGTTGATAGTATCTTAAGCTTCAAAGTTAAACTAATAGTATACTTCATAGTTACTATCTTTGAATAGCAAGTATTGATCTCATCTTTCATTGCTAAGACTGGAAGCTTTCTTAAAAAGTAACTTACAAAAGTAAACTGAAGTTGGCAGTTATTCTGTTGTTAGGTACAAAAATATTCTTATTTTTAGAATAACATACTTTTTGGGGAAGTAGGTACCGGGAATCGAACTCAGGACCTTGCACTTGCCAGGCAAGCACTGTGCTGCTGAACTGTATCCCTGGCCCAGGATAACACACTTTTTAAGGACGAAAGCATGTGAATTGAAACTTTCAGATGGTTTGGATATGAGAAAATACATGTGCATATATATATATATGTACATACATGTATAATTTACATACATGATATAGGCAGTCCTTGTTTTGCATAGTAGTGTGGGACTGAATGCAGAGTGATCTTCATAGTCAGTAGGAAAATTGTGTGTAAGCTATTAAATTTTTTAATAAAACATTTTAAGAACTATTTCATTGTTATTAATATATAAAAAATGAATCCATAGTAAAACTGATACTGATTTGGTATACTATGATTAAAAATAGTTCAAGCAGTATTTGTCTGCTTTTTGTATAGTTTTATGATATGGAACAAACTTTTTTTTTGCGGAACTGGGGATTGACCTCCGGCGTTTGCGCTTGCCAGGGAAGTACTTACTCCACTGAACCATCTCCCTGGCCCCTGAACAAACATCTTTCGAATGCCTTGGATTCCAATATGTTATCATTTGCGTTACGAGTATTGTAAAATATCTTTGAGATGTTCCTATAAGCTTTTTCTTTTTTTTCTTTCTTTTTTTTTTTTTTTTTTTTGCTGATGTCATATCCTATAGGCTATCTTTTTTTAATTATTTATTTATTTGGTGCAAGATCTTGCTGTGTAGCTTGGACTCATTGATCCTCCTGTCTCAGCCTCCCCAGCACTGGGATTATAAGCATGTACCATTACGCCTGGTTTTGGTGGTCGCTTGGTGCAGGGCCAGCATGGCATGCGGTACCAGATCGAACCCAGTCCTTGAGCTTGTCATGCAGGTGCTATTTCCCCAGCCTCAGATATCTCTTTTTTTGTTGTTTGTTTTTTGAGACAGGGTCTTGCTATGCAGTTTAGGGTAGCTTTGAACTCACTTTGTAGCCCAGGCTGGCTTCGAACTTGCAGCAATCTTCCTGCCTTAGAGCACTGGGATTATAGCAATGCACTACCATGTTTGGCTCTAGGATGTCTGTCTGTCAGTCTGTCTGTCTGTCTGTCTGTCTGTCTTTCTTTCTTTCTTTATTGAACACAGGGTTTCACTGTGCAGTTCAGACTTATAGTCATCCTCCTGTCTCAGCCTCCCCAGTGCTGGGATGACAGGCTTGCACCACCACACCTGGTTTTGGGCTGGCAAGACATGCCCAGTGTTATGGGGCTGGCATGGCATGTGGTACCAGGTACCGAACCTGGGTCCTTGTGTTTGCCATGCAGGTGGTTAGACTGCTGAGCTATCTCCCTGGCTCTCTAGCATGTATCTTTATCCTTCTTATCATGATGTATTCCTGATTTATAGTGGTAAGTCAACCTTCACTGAATTCCTCTGGTTATGCTTAATTCCCTTTACTTCCTATTTGAATTTTACTTCCAGAATTATATTTTATTTAATCACTTTTGTTTCCATCTTTGTTGGCCAATTTCCCTTTTTGATTATTCATATTTACGAAGTGTAATGTGGGTTTATCACTTGAGAAACAAGGAAGTGACATAACAGTTTTACTGTGTTGTCTGACAGACTTTGAAAGAAGTGTTGTGCTTGGTCATGATCATAATGTTATTGGCTAATGATTTGTGGAATGAAAATCTAGCAGCCAAGTTAGTACTTTATGTAAATACTCAACATTTCATATAGATGGTAGTAGAAATTTGAACTGTATTATTTGAGAATCAGTATCTTTTTTTTTTTTTTTATGTTAGTTAGAGGGTCTAACTACACAGCTCAGACTTGTAGTGATCCTCCTGTTCTCAGCCTCCCCAGTGCTGGGATCGTAGCTGTGCACTACTGTGCCTGGAGTTGGTGGCTGGCTCAATGGAGGTCTGGCACAGCATGTGGTGCTGGGGATTGAACCCCGGTCCCTGTGCTTGCCTAAGCAGGCACTTAGTCTGCTGAACTATCTCACTGGCTCAATCAGTATCATTTTACTAAAGTATGGTATATTATACGCGCACGCACACACACACACATACACACTAATAGAAATAAAGTATGGTAATAGAAATGTATGTATATTGAGACCATGCAAAACAAGTACTGGCTGTAGAAAACAAATGAGCACAAATACAGATGCTTCTGTTTTTCTATAAAGAGTGATCATCCCTTATGCTAAATGTTTGAGACCAAAAGTTTTTCACATTTCAGAGTTTTTTTTATTTTTGAATATTTACATAAAATATACCAGTTGAACATACCAAATCTGAAAATCTAACATCTGAAATGCTTCATGTCGTTGCTCAAATTTTGGAGTATATTAGGTGCTAAGTTGTGGATGTTCAACTTACAATATTAGAAGATTAACTCCTTGTAGAATAATTTTGGTCATTGTGTTCATTTTTATTAACTAGCTATGGTTAATTGGGAGGATCAGATGAGCCACTGACTATATAAAAGTCCTTTGTTAGCTAGGATACATTATAGGGAACAAATGTGTGGTATGATAGGGTAATGAGCATTTTCTGAGTATCTCAAATAGGTAAGTGTTTGCTTTTGGTATTTTATATGTATTAGGCATTTTATGTAACCCTTACAAGTACCTTATGAAGTTGGTCGTATTCTGTGTAACCTAATTTTACAGATGAAGCCCTGAGGTTAAGGATTTATCTAAGCCTAGGAGCAGAACCAAGATTTGAATTTAGGTATTCCTTGTTCCATTTTACTGATCTATTTTTTTTGGGGGGGTCTTCCTAGGGGTCCTTTCTCAATGGCTAAGTTGAGACTATAGCAGAAAAAAGTGAAAAGGGAGTGTTGTAGATAAATTAATAAGTGAAAGGGAAGTCTGGCTTCAGTGGTGGGGAAGAATAGCCAGAATGATTAGTGTGGTTTTTCGTTGTTTGTAGTGCTGAGAATTGAAACTGAGGCCTTTGCAGTGGGCTGCATCCCCATCTGTTTTTTTGTTTTGTTTTTTGGAGGAGAGGTCTTTTTAAGTCTCTCAAGTTGTCCAGGATGAGCTTAAACTTGTGATCCTCAGTCAGCCTTCCAGGGTGGTGGGATTAGAGCCATATATGACTAGACCTGGTTTGAAAACTTTTCTTGGGTAGGGGGGAGGGGCAGTAAAACAAAGTCCCAATATATCATTCAGGCTGGCTTTGAACTTGCAGGGATCCTCCTGCCTCAGTCTCCTGATGCTGGGATTACAGCTGTGTGCCAGCACACATGGCAAAAACATTTTAAAATAAGTCATTTATAAAGAAAAGTTGGGCCAGGGAGATGGCTCAGTGGAATAAATGCTTCCCTGGCGAGTGCAAGGGCCTGAGTTCAATCCCCAGTTCTACCAAAAGAAAAAAAAAAAGAAAAAGAAAGAAAGAAAGGTAGTGCTTATCCTTATAAAAGGAGCTTATCATTTATAGAGAAAGGTGGTACAGCTGAAAATGGAGTTTGGAAAAGAAGCTTGAAACAGCATGTGTAATATGAATTAAAGCCACAAAATGCAAAATGAACACTTTTGAAACTTCATAGAAAATATTATATATTCATTCACTTATTCTCAGCCTCCCCCCAGATGTAGAAACTTTTTACATTATTATTGGTTATAAACCACAAAGCCAGCTGCGTGTGGTGGCACATGCCTGTAATCCCAGCACTTGGGAGTCTGAAGCAGAATTGTGAGTTCAAGACCAGCCTGGGCTACAAAGTGAGCTCAAGGCCAGCCTGAATTATATAGTGAGACCTTGTCTCAAAAGCACCCCCCTAAAAAAAAAAAAAGGCATAAAGAGACTTGGCATGGTGGCGCTTGTAACTCCAGTGTTTGGGAGACTGAAAACAAGAGAATCACTACAAGTCTGATCTACATAGTGAGACCCTGTATACCCTGTACACCCTGTCCTAAATTCATTTAAAAGAAAAGAAAACAGGCATAAAGCCATGTTTGCCTCCTCATGCTATTGTTTTTGATCTTTGTATACCTTCACTGGATGATAAAAGTGTCTTTAAAAAGTTATCAAGATACAGGGGTGTGTGTGTATAGCTGTGTACTAAGCCCAGGGTGTGTGTGTGTGTGTGTGGCTGTGGACTAAGCCCAGGGTCTCACACATGCAAGATAAGTACTTTGCCATTGAACTACATCCCTAGTCCAATCATATAATTTAGAATAATTCTGATTTCGTTTGGGGTCATGTTAATGTATATGTTCGTTATTCCCTCAGAACCTTGCTGAGAAATAAAGTTAAATTTGTAGTTATAGTACTTAAGATTTCCTGAACCAAATATAAATCGGTGGAGAAGCCGTGCAAGATGGAAACAGAGCTAAAGTTTGTTGAAGTGTCTGCCATAAAAGTCCAGAGCATGCAATCAACTTAAAAACAAACTGTTCCAGACAATTGGGTAGAATCCTGGAATGTCCTTAACTATATCTTCTGTGCCATTCTGGTAAAGTTTAGGTTAAAGGATGTCTTTTTTCACTGGATTTCAAGAGACAGCAAGCATAGATAGATTGACTGAGTAATTGATTTTGGTGTTTTTGAAACAAGGTATTGGTATGTAGCTTAGCCCTGGCCCTGAATTCACTTTGTTACCCAGTCTGGCCTCAAACTGGTGGCAATCTTTCTGCCTCATCCTCCAGAGGCAGGGATTACAGGTGTGTGCCACTCACCACTCCCAGCTGAACCCGGCTTTAAACTAAATTTTATTATACTAATAGCAAGGAATAAGAACTTCAGGGATTGAGAGGTCATCCCTAAACTATGTAGTTCCCTTGTATTAAAATTTTTTATAGCAAAACTCAATTATCTGATGTTCTAGTGGTAAGGTAGATCAGTACATATATATTAGTTGCTTTAAAGTCTTTACTAGATATCTTATATTTGGTACAAGTGTTACTGTTGGTGACCTTTAAGAAAGCTCAGCAAGCTAAGCACCTGCTTAGGCAACTGCAGGGACCAAGGCATCCCCAGCACCACATGTCACACTGGCCTTGCCCCAAGGTGTGCTGAGTCCAACCATGCCACTGGTGCACATCTTTAATCACAGCGCTGAGGAGGCTCAAAACAGGAGGATCACTACAAGTCTGAGCTGCAAGAAAACTGCAGGTGTGTGTGTGTGTGTGTGTGTGTGTGTGTGTGTGTGTGTGTGAGCTAAAAGTTAAATCAAGTGACAGTCTTATTTTCTCCCCACCAGAAACTCCCCATAGTTTTTGTTCTACCTAAAGTTGTGTGACATACTGTCCCTAAAATTAACCAAAAGAGTTGGGTAGAGACTTGTGGTACAAGGCTAAGAAATACAAATTTACATAAATCTCTTATAACTTTTTGATTCTACAACCATGTGCAACATGGTTAATAAGCCAATTACGAATTATTCCAAAATGTTCATTTTTGCTACCTTTATTGGATGCTGACAGAATTTTTTCCTTGAAACTGTTGGCCAAAGTTAAAAATAATTTTCCTTATGTTCCTGAATTAATTGAATATTCCCTTTGTGAGTTAACTGAATATTCCCTTAGCAGAGTTATAATCTAGTTGTGATATAGTTCGTTCTAGGTTCCAACCTTTGTGTGACCTTGAACAGGGTACTTTTAAAATTCTCTTGAGTCTTAGGTTCATCTTTTCCTTTCCTTTTTCTTCTCCTTTCTGTAATTATGAAGATTGAACCCAGGGATCTACCCATGCTAGGTACATGATCTGTATCACTGAGTTATACTTCCTGGCCCGAGCTCCTTTGGTCTCATGTAACCAAGGCTGGTTCAGAACTTAAAGTCGTCCTGCTTCAGCCTCTTGAGTGCTGAGGTTACAGAAGTATCCTGTCACACTCAGCTAAGTGTACTCATTTCTAAGTTGTAAATACTAATGATACCTACCTTTTTAGAATTGAGGATTTAATGGGTTAATGATTACAGATGGCTTTGCAAATAATGAATTTTAATAAATTTATTATAATTCTCAGCAGTTAATAAATCTAACCAAGCATTCTATGCCTTTCAAACCTGCTTGGTTTTTATCTCTCCAGGAGATATATAATAAAATTCAAACTATCACAGATAAGGCTGAAGAGCCTCTTGTCCTTTCCAGCTCTAATCCCATCCCTAAAGGTATCATTTTATCAGTTTGTGTATCTTTTTTGTCTTTTTCTCTGCCTTTTCATATTCATACATATCTATACACTTTCACTTCTTGGATCAAGAATAAAATAGATGACTTAATAGTAATTTTATAAATATTAAATATATTAGGTATTAGAATCTATATTTTATAGACTCAGTTAAATAAAGAATAACAAATTTCAGCAATTCGTTAAGGCAGATTTTACCCCCAAGTATAGAATTCTTCCTCAACCTTAGAAAAGTTTAGCCAAAGGAATGAAACAGCTTCAGTTGTTTAGCTAAAACCAACCATTAGTTTCTGGCTAGTGAATATGTCAGAATTAAGGAAAATTGATCTGTCAGATTGCATTTACGTAAATCCTAAAATTAGAAGTCAGAGATATCATTTATTAGTCTGGCGAGTAAAAAAAAATGCTTTTCTCAAAAACACAAAAATTTTTCCACTGTTTGGAGAGAAAGAAGGGTGTCTTAGTTACTTTTCCTGTTGCTGAGATGAAATACGCAACATGCAAAATTAGAGGAGGAAAGAGATGGAGATACAGCTTAGTGGCACAAGTGCTGGCAAGCACAAGATCCTATTTGTTTCCCAACATACACACACACACACACACTGAGGAAAGGTTTATTGTTGGCTCATAGTTTGTAGAGGTTTCAGTCCATAATTGGCTAAGTCCAAGGCATGATAGCCTGGCAAAGGGGAAATAATTTGTTCATGGCAGGAAGAAGACAGCAAAAGCAAGCAATAAGCAACAAACTTTTTTCTGTCCCTTATATCTTCTCCAGGCTACCCAGCCTTTGGATGAGCACTCACACCTATAATCCTAGCATTGAATCTTTGATCCCAGAATCACACTCTAGATCCAGCTTCCTCCAAAAAACCCCATCTATGACTGCATGAGGCTTTTGAGGGGACACCTAGATACAAGCCATTACAGGGTAAAAGAAGAGTAATAGAAACCTATTGTTCATTGGAGTTGTGAGACCTTGGATTCCATCTTAAGTACAGCAAAACAGAAAACCAAAACTACTGCTCACATTTCATTAATCCTCAAAGTATAAATTATTTTTTGTAGTCATTTGTGGTATTTTTGTATCTTGTTTATTTGTATATGCATTGAGAAATGGCCCCAGACCACTTGAGTGATTTTTTTTTTTTTTTTTTTTTTTTGCGGAACCAGGGATTGAACTCAGGCCCTGCGCTTGCCAGGCAAGTGCTAATTCTACTGAGCCATCTCCCTGGCCCCTACTTGAGTGATTTTTAATAGACAATAATTTTCTGAAAACCACTTGTTCTCACAGGACTTTCTTTGGGAGCAGGGAAATTAATATTTGGAGAATATGGATTTGATGTGATCTCCTTTTGGGAAATTAGAGGTCAGTTGGACACCTATGGAGGGTGTCAGTAGACATGCTAATGTAAGATGGTGCTAATGTTAACCATGTTGCAGAGGGAGGTTTGGGAGACTGGTGGAGCATAAGATTCAGTTCCTTGGGACCAGGGAGATGGCTCAGTGGAATAAATGCTTCCCTGGCAAGCGCAAGGGCGTGAGTTCAATCCCCAAGATTTAGTTGCCCTTTCATTGTAGTCTTCAAGCTGAACCAAGTGATGAAATCTGAAGGGCAGAACTCTCACACTCAGTGTGAGTGGGGGGAGTATGTAGTGGAACGAACTTTTTGCACAGAATTAAAATTGTGATACTCCCATTTGCTTGGAGTATACCAGAAACAAGAATTGAGTTCAACTTGTATATTATACCATTGTCAATGTGTGTGTAGCTGATTATCCTACAAAAAATAAGGAACAATGTCAGCATCACTTTATGTTGCCTTGGGAGATCCAAACATGTTAAATTCCTTTCTTCATGGCTAATTTTTGCAGCTTTGGTTCTTTGCTTTTTTCAGCAGTTTAGAGTTATACTGTCTAGTATGATGGCTAATAGCTACATAAAATTATTGGATATATGAAATGTGACTAGTTTGAATAAAGATGTGAATTATACATACTGGGCAGGCAAGATAGCTCAGCATTCTAAAGCATCTGCTTTAGAATGAAAATTTTGATATATGAAATGTGACTAGTTTGAAAATTTTATGAAAATTTTGATATATGAAATGTGACTAGTTTGAATAAAGATGTGAATTATAAGATACATACTGGGCAGGCAAGATAGCTCAGCATTCTAAAGCACCTGCTTAGGCAAGCTTAGGCAGGCACTGGGGACTGCGGTTTGATCCCTGGCACCACAGGCTGCACCAGCCTTACCCTCAGGGCAAGTTGAGCTGGCCAAAAAACAAAACAAACAAAAAAAAACCATACTGAATCTTGAAGATGATAGAAAAAATTAAAAGTTGCCAGTAATTTTTTATATTGATGATATGCTAGAATGGCATTATTGACTACATTTGTAATGATTTGTGGGAGTAGGTAAAATATATTATTAAAATTAATGGTATATTTTATAGCTATTTGGAAATTTTATTGTTTTGGTTTTTGTACTCAAAATTGAACTCAGGACCTTGTACTTGCTAGGCAGGTACTACACCTCAGAGCCATATCCCAGGCTAGAAAATTTTATTTTATTTTAT
>NW_004524594.1:21161347-21166610 GCF_000260255.1 Octodon degus | reverse complement strand
TGCATATGTCAAAAAGAAATTTGCTAATATTTTGATAGAAATTGTTATACATGTATATACCTTCATGGGGAAGACATCATTAGTATACTAAATCTTCTAATACTTAAACATGGAGTCTCTGTCCACATATTTAGATTTTTGATTTCTCTCATTACCATTTTGAAATTTTCAGTGTTTAAGTGATAATATACAATTTTTTTTATTTTACACCTAAAATGTTTTTAAAATGGCAGTAAAAATCAACATATCACAAAGTTTACTGTCCAGGCATTCACTACTAAAGAAATACAACGACTTTCTACAGATTTTTGTCTTGTATGAGAATTGTTACATAGAAATATCATCTTCCGACTTTTATAAAATACTAGTTCCTAAAATAAAAAAACAAGAAAACATAAGATATTAATGTTCCCTAGATCTAAATTCACACAATATGAATATTCTCCTTTAAAAATATTTTTTAAATAAGAATATATACATTATTGTAAGCATAAATTTTCTTTCACAGGCCTTACTACAAGATAACATAATTAGATCCAGTTTAGGACCTTATAGTCTAGTAGAGATGTGTAAGGAACTACATTACAATTAGGAATTCTGTCATTTAGAAATTCTGCTGCAACTTCAGCCTTAGGTCTCCCAACATTTTTAGGCCTAAATAAAAACTGCCTATTTAGATTGGAAACATCTATTGTGTCCATGTCTATGACATGAATCTGTCTAAAACCAGACAATGCCAGATTTTTCAGGAGCTCACATCCTAAGCCACCAGCTCCAATGACTAGAACTTTACATGTATCTAACAAAAACTGGAGAGATTCAGTGCTTGGTTCGAAATCAGGGTGTGTGAAGGGTCCAGATCGCTCGAGGAACTTCTTTACATGGTTCCAGCGATCTTCCCAGTCTCCAGTGTCCCCACACCCACCATCAACAGCCATTTTCTCAGCCAGCAGCTCCTCTACTCTCCTTTTCTTCTCCGGTTCCTCGCCATCCGCCATATTGTTCTCCGCCTCCTCCCAGGTGCCCCTAGAAAATTTTAAATTGTGGATATATTTCATATTGGATTTTTCTTAGACCTCACTAGCTTTTTTGCTATCTATAGAATTTTATGTGGGTCAATCCTTAGATATTTAGTGATTTTAGTTGACTAAGAATGTCTAAGCTATTTAACATTTCAATAATCAAGGCTTAAGAAATACAATTTTTAATTTTATAAAACAGTAGGGATATGATGTTATAGTGCCAGTTTATTTGTGTTATTTTCTGGGAATCCTTAGGTAGTCATAAGGAATTGATCCGACCAAATCTTTCTACCTGATTAAGCATGTCCTTGCAAAAATGATGATTTTCTGTTCTAGAAAGGAATTCTGGAAAGAAAAGAAAGGGGAAAAGGGGGAAAAATAAAAAGGATTCTAGAGCCAGTTATATTCCTCAACCCACTCTTTGATGCCCCTCCCAAGGAATGAGGGATATTAGCATATCATTGAATTATAATCAGCTTTGTAGAACCAGTTTTCTCTATTCATACATCCTTCCTGCGTGACTTTTGTTTCTTTTTTCCACAGTACCACAGATTGAACCCAGGGCCTTTACATATAGCTGTATCCCATTCCTTTTTTTTTTTTTTTTTTTTAATATTTATTTCTGTGTGTGTGTGTGTGTGTGTGTGTGTGGCCAGCTCAGCCCACCAGGGGGCAGGGCTGGCTGGCATGTGGTGCTGGGGGATTGAACCGCAGTCCCTCTGCTTTGCTTAGCTTGTTCTAAGTAGGTGCTTTAGACCACTGAGCCATCTCACCAGCCCCTATCCCATTCCTTTTTTAATTTTTAAATTTTGAGATAGGCCTCACTGTGTTGCTGAAACTGGGCTTGAATTTGGGATCTTCCTGCCTCAGCCTTCCAGAGTGCTGGGATTACTGCGTGTGCTACTATGCCCAGCTCCAAACTTTGTATTTTGGAAAAATTCAAGTACGGAAAAATTAAAAGAGTAGTATAATAGCATCTGTTGGCCTTTCACCTGAAGTTCTCAGTTGTTGGGGGAAATGCCACATATTGGGATTTCTGTGTTATTTTTGCTGAATTATTTGAAAATAATTTCCCCAGGCAGGGTGGTGCATACATGTGATCCCAGTACTTGGGAAGCCGAGGCAGGAGGACTGCTGAGAGTTCAGTAATAGCCTGGGCTACATAGATAAAGTTAAGGGCTGCCTCAACTATGTAACATAATCCTGTCTCTAATACACATGTAAGCAAGCTAGCTTGAAATATTTGTTCTTTGGTTCTTTAAGGTAACAGTTTGCTAATTCTCAAAAGTCATCCTTCTTCCCTCTTTCCCTCCTAAGTATCTGAAATCATAGGTATGTGGTATCATACTTCATGAATTGGGTTTTATGTTTTTATTGTTTTTTTTTAGACTTCTGTGTGTTTGCTAAAGGTAGTGATTTGGGAATGTTTTCTGTCAATCTGTGGCTCTTTTATTTTCCTGTATTTTTGGCAGAGCAGAAATTTTTAATTTTAACTACATTGTTTTCTTTCTTCACCCCCTTCACCTACCTGTGCTTTCTCTCTCTTTCTCTTACCGTTTTTTTAAAAAAATATTTATTTAAATTGAGAAATAATATGAATGAGACAGTTTCAAAGCTGATTAATAGGATAGTTTCGATAATCAATACATTGTACATTGTCATCTTCTCAGTGGTTATCCATAGTACAAGAAGCAGACAGGGTATCCTGTCCAAACACTGTTAGTACACCTCTTTCTGCTCATTGAATTAAGCGAAAGTAGCTGTATATTTATCCTATTTTGTAGATATAAATACAAAATAATCTTCCCTTTGTATCCCCTTTTTTTGCCCTGTCAGAGGTGGATATTCTATTGGCATCTAAATACTATAGATGTTTGAATTCAGCTAAACAATCTAACACTGTCTAGCAGTCTATAATATTAGTGGGTTATCCTCAGAAGTTACTGACTTGAGCCTTTTACAATTCATCGTATTAATATGGCTTTACTTTATATATCTCGTTTTTATGCTTTTCTGCTGGATGGTTAAGACCAAGATAAAGCAAGACCTATATAACAAGAAATGTAACTTTTGTATCTGATAAGGTCAGTCAAGTACTCTTAGGATTTATCCTGTAGCCCTGTACTGTTTCTTATCTTTTTTCCCTGTCTGTCCCTGTCTGTGGGTCACTGTGTCTCTGTCTGTGGTACTGGTAATTAATTTAATCCTTGGGCTTTACACATGGCAGGCAAGTGCTGTACCATTGAGTATCTTCCTATGCTCTTTTATTTTTTAAGTCAGAATCTTACTAAGTTGTCCATATTTGTCTCAGATTTGTGATTCTCTTGCCTCAATCTTCTAAGTAGTTTGGAATATAGGAGTGTATTACCACACCTGATGGTATGGTAGGGTACGGTACAGTATGGTATGTATGTATTTATTTTTTATTTTTTGGGCAGAACTGGGGATTGAACTCATGCCCTTGTGCTTGCCAGGCAAGTGCTTATCCTACTGAGCCGTCTCCCTGGCCCCTCGTATTTATTTTTGAGACAGGGTCTCACAGTGTAGTTCAGGATAGTCCTGAACTCACTGTGTAGCCCAGGCTGACCTTGAACTCCAAAGCATTCCACTTGCCTCAACCGAGTGCTGGGATTACAGGCTTATACCACCATGCCTGGCTTGGCTTGGTTTGGCCTGGGCTGGCCTTTCCACCCCTCCTTTTCCCTCTGCTCCTTCATCCTCTCCTTTTCTCTCTCCTTCTCAGGGTATCAAACTTAGGTAGTTGTAGCTGGTGTTCAGTTCATTGTGTAGCCCATGCTGGTTTTGAATTGTGGCAGTTCTGCTGCCTCAGCCTCTGGAGTGCTGAGATTATGGGGTTGTGACACCATACTTGGCATGTATACAGTATTCTTTTAAAATGTCTGCATTAGGCAGTTGTTTCCTCATTGTGTAGCTTGATATTTCTAAACAGTTTGCTCTTAAACCGGAAGGCTAAAGGACTGGAAGAGTTCTGCTTTCACAGAACTTTACTTTTTCCCTTCAGAGTTTGATGTGATTAGTGGAGAGTGGTGATGGCTACATAATAATATGAATATACTTAATGCTACTGTGCTACTGAACTGTACACCTGAAAATAGTTAAAATGGTGAATTTTATGTGTATATTTACATATACTCAACATTGTGTGCCACCATAGTATACTGCATTTAGTCTTGCCTCACTGCTTTTCATGAAGCTTCCTTTTGGTCTGATTGGGGGAAGAAATTGTTTTTTAAAAAAGTGTATTTGGGGTGAGTGAGAGGACCCGGGGCCCTCCTATCCTGAATCGACCCAGAGCCCAGGCCCTGCGTGTGACTGAGTCCACCCAGGGCCCGTGGATCCTGAATCAACTCAGAGCACAGGCCCTGTGTGTGGGTGAGACCAGCTGGGGCCACTGGATCCTGAATCAACCCAGAGCGCAGGCCCGGCATGTGAGTGAGATGACCCGGGGCCCACTGGATCCTTATTCCAACCAGAGTGCAGGCCCAGCGTAGGACCCTTCAGCAGAACTCCTTGCAAAAGAGGCTAGAGGCAAGACCCACCCAGCTGATTCAGGAGCAGAACATCTTGCCAGAGTGACACAAAGGGTTCAACTCCAGTGGCTGCAGCTGGAAGAAGTGGAGCACAGCAGCCAGATCCAAGCAACACCCACCTGGAGGAATCTGAACTTTGTACATCCGGATCTGGTGCTAAGGTAATAACTGTCCAAGCTCTACACCAAAGGTCAGAAGACAGTGGTATACGAAATGACAAAGAGAAGGAACAAAATGCAGTCCCCGAGTCCACCCAGTACAAATGCAGAAGACACTAGCATTGAGGAAACTGGAAATCACACTCTTGATATCTCTGAAATAATAGCATTGGAAGTAAAGAAACAACTTCAGAAAGGTATAGAAGAAATCAGATCAGAAATAATTTCGGAACTAAAAAAAATAGAGTGATAACTATAAGCAAAGAAGTACTAAGTGCTTCTAAAGAATATACTGATTAAAAAAATAGAGCAGAATATAAAAATGATGGAACCCCTGAACAAGTAATATAGGAAAGAAATAGAATGTATAAAACAGATTCAAAGGGATATACAGGAAATTAAAACCTCAATCACAAGCTGGCAAAACCGTTTGAGTGAAAGTGAAAATAGACTTTCACACCTTAAAGACACCATTGCAGCTAGTGAAAAGGTAAGAAAAGATCTCTTAAAAACAACTAGGATGGAGACCCAG
>NW_004524594.1:21150585-21158525 GCF_000260255.1 Octodon degus | reverse complement strand
ACCTTTAAATAAGGGTCCATCTAATATAGTCCTGCATAACTGTCATATTGAGAGCTCTTTATTGTTCATCCAGGACCATACTGCAACTTCTATTGCCTTTTGAATTATGCTCTTTGTTATTTCCTATATGCTACTTTTGGAGGTATTAAGATATTTCAAGTTTGTATAACTAGAAAATCTTACTTTTAGTTTTCAAAGGTGTGTTTGCTAAGTATAAAATTCAAAGAGGACAGATCTTTTCTTTCAGTCCTTTAATTAGTCTAGTTTCTTACACATTTGGTCCTTTTTTTTTCTTTCTAATGTGGAATAAGATGCTATTTGATTTTGTTCTTCCATAGCTAATATTTTTTATGTGTATGTTTTAATGATTTTTTTCTTTACGATAAGTTTTGGACAATTTCATTTTTGTGTATCTTGGTATGATTTTATTTAAATTTCTTGTGCAAAAGGTTCATTTTTCTTGGAAATGCGGTATTATTATAAGTGAACTAAATTCAGAAATTTTAAATCTTTAAATATTGCCTACTGCTTTCTACTTTGAGAATTCTAATTATATGAATATAAGTTTCTTGGTTTTGACACAGTGAACTATTATACTGATCTGTAAATTCTTTCTCCATTTTTATTTTGGACAATTTTTGTTACGTTCATTTATGTTTGTAAATACTTTATTTTCAATTTTCAATCTATTAAATTAAAATTAAAAAATATGAACAACTAAAAAAAAAGTGTATTTGGTACAGGGTCTTATTATGCAGCTTGGACTTGTAGTGATCCTCCTGTTTTCAGCCTCCTCAGCACTGGGATTATAGACATGTGCCACCATGCCAGGACTCGGTTGCCAGCGGTTGTGGCCAGCATGTGGTGGTGATCCAAGCCCAGTACCTGCGCTTGCTTAAGCAGGCACTTAGTCTGCTGAATTATCTTGCCAGCCTGGGGGGAAAATTCTGACATAAAAATTCTGCAGTTTGGATGGATGGATGGATGGGACAGGATCTCACTCTATAGTTCAGGGTAGACTTGAACTCAGTATGTAGCCCAAGCTGGCCTTAAACTCACAGCGATCTTCCTACCTCATCTTCTCTAGTGCTGAGATTACAAGAATGCACCACCATACTCAGCTGTAATTCAGATTTCGAAGAGCAAAAGTGGCAATGATATTTTTCAGCTATTGCCAGTGGTAGATTTTGTCTTTGTAGCCTCTCAGGGAAGCCATTGTTGAGGTCTTGGGTGTTCTGAATTGTGCTCTGGCTATGGGTAGAGATTGTACTGCTGGTGAAGATAGGCTTTCCCTTTATTCTTTATTTTTTTTTAAATTTTTTTTTATTTATTATTTGAGAGAGAGAGAGAGAGAGAGAGAGAGAGTGTGTTGTGTGTGTGTGGCCAGCTCAGCCCACCAGGGGGCGGGGCTGGCTGGCATGTGGTGCTGGGGGGATTGAACCGCCGTCCCTGTGATTTGCTAAGCCTGTTCTAAGTAGGTGCTTTTAGACCACTGAGCCATCTCACCAGCCCCCGGGCTTTCCCTTTAATTGGGTGTTGTTTGCATTGCATATGTTTTAGCTGACCAGATGTAGGAGTCTGCCAGGATAGCAAGAGAGCTACAACTTGAACCT
Organism: Octodon degus; assembly: GCF_000260255.1. Taxonomy (NCBI): domain Eukaryota; kingdom Metazoa; phylum Chordata; class Mammalia; order Rodentia; family Octodontidae; genus Octodon; species Octodon degus. The sequence goes on along the minus strand of NW_004524594.1, from coordinate 21,156,912 downwards.
AAATGCTGCTGTGACCCAATAAATCATAGATGTTCAGGATGAGAGCAGTATTCCTAAACCCAAAATGATCATTACCAGTTTGCTGGGGAGGCAGGGCCTTCACTTAGGAAGTAAACCTGTGATTAATAGCATTAAACTGTTTAGGGGAAAAGACCACCTTCATGGCTGACGAGTTTGGGTAAACTCACTTACCTTTTTGTGTGTGTGTGTGTGTGTGTGTGTGTGTGTGTGTGTGTGTGTGTGTGTGTGGCAGTAATGAAAATTGAACTCAAGGCCTTTGCACTAAGCTATATCTATGCCTGCCTGCCTGCCTTCCTTCTTCTGAGAGAGGGTCTTGCTGAGTTGGTTAGGCTGGGCTTAAACTTGGAACCCACCTGCTTCAGCCTCTGAAGATACTGAGATTATAGGAGTATACCACTGTAGTAGACCTGTAGTAGAAAATACATTGTATGTTACAACTTAGTACTTATATACACGGACATACTTACTTACTTGTAACAAAAGCTTTAGGAAATAGTACTTACCCATTCTGATCTGTTCTTTTGAGAGGAGGGGTGGTTACTGCTGTTCGGAGTCCTAATCTTACACTTGCCAGGCAGGCATTGTTGATGTTACACTTGCCAGGCAGGCACTGTGTCTCTGAGCTGTATCCCTGCTTCCCCTCCCCCACCCCTTGAAGATGGGCTTACTGTGTAGTGCAGGGTGGCCTTGAACTCACTTTTGTAGCCCAGTCTGGCATTGAAATCATGGATACTCCTGCCTCAGCTTCTTGAGTGCTGGGATGATAGGCTTGTGCTACCATGCCTGGCCTGACCCATATTTTAAAGATTAGTCTGGTACTGGGCATAGTTATACTCATCTGTAATCCCTGGAAGATGGAAGCAGAACCATTGTATGTTTGAGCCCAACCTGGGAAACAGTGATTTAGCAAGAGCCTGTCTCAAAATAAAAAAATCATACAGATGGATGTGGCTATGTAAAAAGCCCTTGTTGCTATCTGTAGTACTGGGAGGACGGTGAGGAGTCTGAAATAGTGATTTCCAACATGTGGCCCAGGGATGTGCCCTGGATTGTTTTGAAATCTGGGAAGTCATACCATTTAACAATAATAGTAGGGTAAGGGCCAGGGTTTAATCCCTGAGCCTGCTGTGCTGGCCCCACCCCCCGGGGCGCACTCAGACAGCAGTTGAGAATGAGCGTGGTGGCATGCGCCTATGATCCCTGCTCTTGGGAGGCTGTAACAAGTGGACCACTGCAAGTCCAATCTAGTAGTGAGACCCTAAACACCCTGTAGGCCCTTCCATAAAATACAAAAATAAATAAATAAATAATAATAGGTATTTACCTTTCTCCCCTCATCTTCCAGAAAGTGGAGATTTTCCAGAAATAACAGTGGTGTTTACCACCATTACATGATGTGTGATGATATTGCTCTCATGACTAAGAGTATTTGTTTATTCTAGAATTTCACAAGTTGGTTTAAAGTGTAAACACATACCTTTTCAGGAAATAAGTTTTAAGACAGGTTCTTTGTAGTCCAGCCTGGCCTTGAACTTGGGCCAGTCCTCCTGCCTCAGCCTCTCAGAGGGTTGGCATTACAGGTGTGTGCCACCAAATCCACCTTTGTGACGTGGAATTTTTGACACAAAGAATAGTCCATTCTTTGTGGGAAATACAATATAATCCAGTGTTGATTTGTGTTAAGATACCCAGTTGCTAATATTTGTAGAGCATATGTGGCTGCTTTGCATCTTTTATTTCATTTAATGTTCATACAACCTTGTGTAGTCGTTTCCTTTGTCATTATTAGTTAAGTAGCTCATATAGTGAAAGGCTGAGCCAGAATCTGAACCCCAGAAAACAGCCCAGATTGTTCCTGCACTGTACAGTGGTCTTTTGTTTCCTTTATCAAGTTTGCAAATTATTCGTACATATATTTTTGTTGCTATTGTTGAGTGTTTTTGGTACAGGGTCTTACTATGCAGCTCGGACTCATAGTGATCCTCCTGCTTTCAGCCTCCCCAGCACTGGGATTACAGGTGTGAACCCCCAACTTAGTGGCTGGCTCAGCACACCCAGGGGTGGGGCTGACATGGCACGTCGTGTCAGGGATCGAAGTCAGTCCCTGCACTTGCCTAAGCAGGTGCTTAGTCCACTGAGCTGTGTTGCCGGCCCTTGTACATACATTTTTATTTAAACTTCAGGACTATCTTGTGCCTTAATTGTGATATTCTTGATATAAGCTTCCATCTTCTCAATTTGAGGCTCAAAGCAACATAAGGTCATTCCTGAAAATAGATTATCAATTTTATATGTAGGAATTTTAGCTTGATTGAAGGTGATTTGGTAATTTTTAGAAGTGCTGTTTAGCTGAAGAAGCATAGTAAAATACGAACATTAACTTAAATTTTTAGTTTTTCTTGTATGTCATGTATAACTGCTTTATTAAGTTTTCCTTTAATTATGTGGGCCACTTTATCATTGTTATAGTTATGTTTTTAGGTGAATTCAGAAATGAACCATAGTTTTCTGTCTTTAGTTGGCACAAATGGGATAACTGAATACTTAGAGGGGAGAGGTCTTGCCACAACTTTAATATAGTAGTTGGGAATGTTTGTAGTAATATCAACTCTTGATCTTGTGCCAGTTCCTTCTGAAGCTTATACTCCTAGATATAAAATTTCATAAATTAAGTTTGACAGTTTGAAAAGAGGTTATATGTTGATTAAGAGGTTGACCTTTGTGAATCAAAACATTAATCACAGTTTCAGAGAGGAAGGGGTAATGGAGGAGAGCACCCTGAGAGGAATGTAGCCAAATTGGAAATCCGTGCGTTTATGTACTATCACCTAGTTTCAAGTGACTGCTTGTTACCTCACTAAACTCAAAGACTTAAGAGAATCAAGAGTTAGTGTTTTTCAGGACACTGAGATTTATAGTTCCTTTGTCTTGGCCAGGAAAAGAAAGGGGGAAATAAAAAGAGGAGGTTTACTCTTCCCTTTTACTTTTTTATTTTTTTATTTTTATTTTTCGTGTTTTGGAGACAGGGTCTCCCTCTGTAGTTCAAGCTGGCCCTGCTCACTTTGTAACTCAGGTTGGTCTTGAACTTGTAATGATCCTTTTGCCTCAGCCTCCCAAGTGTTGGAATTACAGATGTGTTCCACCAAGCCTGTTCACCTTTATTTTTAAGGTAAACTTCCAGGGACTTTTTCTGTCCAGCTACCTCCCTTCCTTTCTTCCTTCCCTACTAAAGATTGATCCAATGTATTGTGCTACATCTGTGGCCACTCCTTTTTAATTTTTAAATTTTGAAATAGGGTCTCATTAAGTCACTAAATTTCCTACACTGGGTTTAAACTTTCAGTCTTCTTGTTGAGTTACAGGGGTGTACCACCACACCTGGTTTGCATAAGTTATTCTTGTGTAACAGATATTTAATCCTTACCTTCAAGGAACTAAATTGAAGTAAGCAATACCATTTATCATACTAATGACCTAGCTATGTCATTTATAGAAGATGATAGAAAAGCTAGGCATTTTATTTGTGTTCTAGGTATCTGTTACTATAGAAATAAATCAGGTAATAAATACAAGTGTTCTCAGAATATTTGACTCTTATGGACGTTTCATTGGCTAATAAAAATGAAGTTAAGAAATTGATCTGAGAAACTAATATTTCTGAGTTATTGTTTTGCAAAAAACCCCCCTTTAACATATGGGTGCTTTAAAGATTATTTCTTAGTTATTAGGCCTTTTAGAATCCTCTTTTCGGGGCCAGGGAGATGGCTCAGTGGAATAAACTCTTCCTTGGCAAGCGCAAGGGCCTGAGTTCAATCCCTGATTCCACAAATAAATAAATAAAATCCTTTTTTCTATTTTACGAGGCAAATAGGTAGACATTTTGTTTTACTTTGGATTATGATTTCATGTGGCTCAGGCCAGTTTGTAGATGTCTTAATACTGTATTCAGTCTTAAAATTGCTCTGGGGCTATGGAAAGACAATGAAGATTTGAAAGAATGGGATAGGAGAGAGAAAAGTTATGCATTTTTACTTCATAATTGCTAAAGAAGGACATCTGCAAGACTGAACACTGGCAAATGATGCTACTTGCTTATTTCCAATTTCATTGGTGGTTTGACTACTTTTAGAGGATGAGCTGATTAAACATTTGTATATAGATAGAAAGTATAATATTTTAAGTACTGCATTTGCCAGTTCTCAAGAAGAGTTTGTATGTGCTAGGAAAACACTTTTGGAAGAACAAAGAAAATGCATTAGGTGTAACATCTAAACTCATTACTTCTCTTCAAGATGACATTGAGATGCCTTATCTTCATCTTGAATTTCAGAAGGTAATTTTGCTATTTTTTGACAGTTTTTTTTCCTTTGAAGGGTTATGGTGATATCTTAGTTAACGTGAAGAGATTTGTGTACTGTTACCTCATTTCTTAGCCTACAGGATCTTTCTGAATGTAGTACGTATTTGATACAAGTTCTAAAAGGAATTCCTAGAGAAAAATTCTTTTTTTTTTTTTTAAAGTTTTCATTTTAATCTTATTTGGTACAGGGTCTCGCTATGCAACAGCTCAAATTCGTGACCCTCCTTTCTCAACCTGTGCAGGCCTGGGATCACAGACATGTGCCACCACTCCCAGTTTTGGTGGCCAGCTCGGTGCCAGGCCAGCATGGCATGCAGTACTGGGGATTGAAACCTGGTCATTGCACTTGCAGGCAGGTGCTTAGGCCACCAAGCTATCTCCCTGGCCCTCTAGAGAAAAATTCTTGATGGATCCCCCCTTGATATAGGGTCTTCCTAAGTAGTTCAGGCTGTCTTTGAACTCACTGTGTAGTTTAGGCTGGCCTAGAACTGCTTCAGCCTTTTAAATACTGCAGTTATACTTGTCTACCACCACACTTACTGTTTTGTTTTGTGTATTCCTTTTCCTTTGAGCATTCTTCCCCCTCAACCCTTTTTTTTTTTTTAAGATAAGGACTCACTATATAATCCAGCCTGGCCTTGAATTTACTATGTGGTCTAGACTAGCATTGATGTTTACCCCCCACCTTCCTTCTGTCTCTTCTTTTTTCTTCCTGTTATCTATCCTTTTATTCTAACAGTGGTTGCTTGCTTGTTTGTTTGTTTGTTTGTTTGTTTGTTTTTTGAGACAGGGTCTCTGTAGTTCAGGCTGATTTTCAACTCACTATGTAGCCCAAGCTGGCTTTGAACTCATGCAATCCTCCTGCCTCAGCCTTCCAAGTGCTGGGATTAGAGAGATGTACCAACATATCAGGCATTGAGCTTGATTCTTTAAAGTATGTATAATATGCCAGGCATGGTAGAACAATCCTGTAATCCCAGCAGTTGGGAGTTTGAGACTAGCTTGAACGATAAAGTGAGTTCAAGGCCAGCCTGAAATGCATAATGACACTTGGTCTCAAAAAGACAAATTAATCAATAGTATGCATGAATGCATATTGAAGCAATAAAGTAAGGATTTGATATATATTGCAAAGATTCAGCCTTAATCCATATACCTTTATAATTTTACAAAACAATGCCTCCCAACCCCTCAACCCTGGCAATATCACAGTATGAGACATGAAAGTCTAGGTCTTACTTAGCTTCTTCTTCTTTTTTTTAATTTTTTTGCTGAACCAGGGATTGAACTCAGGCCCTTGTGCTTGCCAGGGAAGCACTTTTCCACTGAGCCATCTCCCCGGCCCCTTACTTAGCTTCTTATATTGTCATGAACAAGAGGTCCTGTAATTAAAGCTTCACTCTCAGGCAGTGGAATGAGGGGGAAAATTTTTTTTAAAGTGATATAGGGATTAAACCCAGAGCCTTTTCCCTGAGCTATATCCTCAGCCCTTTTTAAGTTTTGAGACAGGGTCTTGCTCAGGTTGGGCTCAAATAGAAATCCTCCTGCCCTGGCCTCCCAGAATGCTGGGATTATAGATGTATACCATCACCCTAACTGATAAAGCAGAATCTTTATTTCTTTAAAATAGGAAATGATAGATTAATTCTGGCAAAACCTATATTAACAGCTAGGTGTAGGGGCACATGTATATAATCCCAGCACTTGAGAGCTGAGGTGGTAGGAATGTTGGTAAATCAAGGCCAGCCTGGACTATAGACAGAGTTGAGTCTCTCTCTCTCTCTCTCTCTCTCTCTCTCTCTCTCTCTCTCTCTCTCTCTCTCTCTCTGTCTCTCTGTCTTTCTTTTTTTTTCTCTGTCTCTCTGTCCTAACAGATTTCAGGAGTATGGAGAAGTGGTTGGGGAGATGGCTCAGTAGGATAAGCGCTTGACCGGCAAACGCAAGGA
>NW_004524594.1:21149286-21150485 GCF_000260255.1 Octodon degus | reverse complement strand
TGTCTCTCTGTCCTAACAGATTTCAGGAGTATGGAGAAGTGGTTGGGGAGATGGCTCAGTAGGATAAGCGCTTGACCGGCAAACGCAAGGATCTGAGTTCAATCCCGGTTCCGCAAAAAAAATAAAATAAAACTGGGTGTAATAATCAGGGATGTTGGGTTTAACGTTAAATGTTAATACCTGCATAATGCTTATTACAGTACTGGGTATGTGTTAAACTCTCAGCCATTAGCTCTGTTACTGTTTTGCCCTGGAGACATAGTTCATCTTCAAAATAGTAACTATTTTAGTTTCCACTCAATAGAATGATCAACACCCACCATGCCTGGCTCTATCATGTAACATTTTCTTTGTCCATTGCTTACTATCTAGGCTGATTCTATAACTTGATTATTGTGAATAGTGCTGTGATAAACTTGTGTTGCAAGTATCTCTACCATATGTTGGATGATTCCTTCATGGTATAGCTAGATCTTATGGTTAGTTATAATTTTAGTTTTGTGGAGACACCTCCATACTGATTGCTGTAGTGATTGTACTTATTTACACTCTTTTTTTGTGGCCAGCTCAGCCAACTCCATGGTCAGGGCTGGCAGGGCATGTGGTGCCAGTGATTGAACCGTGGTCCCTGCACACTTGTCTAAGCAGGCACTTTAGACCACTGAGGTATCTTACCAGACCCTACACTCATTAATAGTGTATAAAGATTCCTTTTCTTCCAGATCCTTCTATAAGCATTTGCTTTCTTTTTGTACAGGAGATCGAACTCAGGACCTTGGATTTAGCAGGCAGGCACTTGCATGTGCTATTTATTTTTTTAGTAGCCATTCTGACTGGGGTGAAATGAAATTTCAGTACAGTTTTGATTCACATTTCTCTTATGACTTATGTTGAGCATTTTTTTTTTCATATAATTATTGGCCATTTTTACTTTTGAGAAGTGTCTATTCAGCTCATTTGCCCATTTATTGGTTGAATTGCTTGTTCTTATGTTAAAATTTTGGGGTTCTTTATGTATTCTGGATATTACTCCTTTAAAATATATAGCTGGCAAATATTTTCTCTTATTCTTTAGGTTTTTTCTCTGTTATTGATTGTTACTTTTGTGAAGAAGCTTTTTATTTTGATGTAATCTCATTTATTAGTTCTTGTTTGTTTGGGGGTTTTTTTTGGGGGGTTTTTGTTTTGTTTTTTTTTTT
>NW_004524594.1:21140014-21148655 GCF_000260255.1 Octodon degus | reverse complement strand
TTGCTAAGCTTGTTCTAAGTAGGTGCTTTAGACCATTGAGCCATCTCACCAGCCCCTCTAGTTTAGATCTTAAATGTTGTTTTCCTATTTAAAAAAAAAAAAAATTAGTGTATGTTTGCAATACATGATATTTACATTTGTTTGCGGGAATTAATAAATATATCTGGATCTTTTTTTTTTTTTTTTAATATTTGAGACAGGGTCTTGCTGTGGAGCTCACGCTGGCCTTGAACTTACTGTGTAGCCCAGGCTAACCTACAATTTGCAGTGATCTTCCTGCCTCAGCCTCCCAAGCTCTGGAATTACACCTGTAAAAATGCCTAGTAATTTTGATCATTTTCAATCACCCTTTCCCCATCTTTTTTCTTCCTCCAAAATCTAAGCCTCTTTTATTAATCCAAATAGTCTGACTTTATTTTTTACCCTTTATTTATATTTGGGCTTCAAGGGCCAGCAAGATAGCTCAGCAGACTAAGTGCCTGCCTAAGCAAGCGCAGCTACCAGGGTTCCATCCCTGGCATCACATGCAGTGCCAGCCGAGCCCAGGTATGCTGAGACAGCTACTGAGACCCAGCATGAAGGTGCATGCCTGCGATTCCAGCACTGGGGAGGCTGAAAACAGGAGGATCACTACAAGTCTAAGCTGTGTATTGAGTGCTCGCTTCGGCAGCACATATACCAAGCTGTGTATTGAGACCCTATACCAGATACACTAAAAAAAGAAAAAAAAGAAAAAAGAATATATCCATAAGTATAGCTGGGTCAAACTGTATTTCAAATTTAAGTTTTTAGGCTTTTGAGGAATTATACTGATTTCCATAGAGATTGTACTAGTTTATATTCCCATCAGCAATATATATAGGAAAACTACTGAACTTTGTATGTTGATTTTTGTATCCTGCTATTTTGTAGAATTTATCAGTTTTAAGAGACCTTTGATGGACTGTTTAGTGTTTTCTAGGCATAAAATAATATCATCTGGAAAGAAAGAAATTTGACTATTCCCATTCCTATTTGTATTCATTTTTATTTCTTTCTGATGTCAGCAATGGCTACTGGGCCCAATACTATATTAAGATTGGTGAAAACAGATACCCATATCTCCTCCTTGACTTTACAGGAAGTGCTTTGACTTTTTTCCTATTCAGCATGAAGCTGAAGTGAGGTGTTTTTCTTTTTTGTTTGTTAATTTTTTGGGGTACAGGATAAATAGACCATAAGTACTGATATGTAGCAAATTTTTAATATAGTGTAATGTAAATTGAAATAAGACTTAAAGAACTGAGTTGGAATTAACTTGTAGAAAGGTTTTTTTAAAAAAATATTTTGTGTCCTTTATTGTCTTTCTTTCTTTATTTGTGTGTGTGGCCAGCTCAGCCCACCAGGGGGCAGGGCTGGCTGGCATGTGGTGCTGAGGGATTGAGCCATGGTCCCTGTGCTTTGCTAAGCTTGTTCTAAGTAGGTGCTTTAGACCACTGAGCCATCTCACCAGCCCCCTAGAGAACTTTTTTAGAGTGTAGAGGCACCTTGAGTGGTCACCAAGGGAAAATTAGGATTTAAAGAGGTGAAACTAATATGGCTGTTTAAGATGAGTGTGTTGTTACAAATGCCTATGTTGTTGCAGGATGTTGATGCAGTAGTATGCTGTGAGTTCTAAGCAAGCCTGGTCTACATAGCGAGGCCCTGTCTAAAAATGAAAACATGGGCCACGGAGATAGCTTAGCAGTTTAAGCCGCCTGCCTGGCAAGTACAAGAACCTGGGTTTGATCCCTGGTATTATATGCCGTGCCGGCCCAGCCACTGAAACTGGGTGTGATGGTGCACATCTATAAATCCAGCACTGTGAAGCTAAGACAGGAGGATCACTATGAGTCTGAGCTGCATAGCGAGACCCTATACCAAATAAATATATCTTTTTAAAAAAAGGAAAACTTAACAAAAAACCTAAAATGGATATGTTTAGAAAAGGATTGTGCCTTTTCAAAAAAAAAAAAAAAGTTTCTTAATAGTGTGCCTTTTTATTAGCTTATATCAAATCTTTTCTCATAAAAATACATTGCTCAGCAGTCTAAGCACCTGCCTGGCAAGCACAAGGGCCTGGGTTTGAGTTCTATACCGAATGTTGTGCCTGCCCTGCACTGAGCTGGCCACTGAAACTGGGCATGGGGCCACAAGACTAATGCCAGTACTGGGAAGGCAGAGACAGGATCACTACGAGTCAGAGCTACGTAGCAAGACCCCGTGCCAAATAAATAAATTTTATAAAAAAATAATAATACATTGCTTTACTTACACATGTACATAATACTTTTTATTTTCACAGATTTTTGGGTAGAAGGTGAAATTTATGTCTTTTGTATTTTTAGGAAAGGTCTACAGGGTGTTCAGGATCTCAGACTCATAGTGATCCACCTGTTTACAGCTTCCCAAGAGCTGGGATTACAAGCATGTACCACCACGCCCAGTCTCAATTGCTGTCTCAGCGTGCCCCAGAGGCAGGGCTGGCACTGCAGGTCCAGGGATTGAACCCCTGTCCCCTGTGCCTGCTTGCATGAGCTTTAATCTGCTAAGCCATTTGGCCAGCCCTTATGTGTCATTAAATTCACCCTTTTAAAACTATAATTTAGGGCTGGGGATATAGCTCAGCAACACAGTGTCTGCCTGGCAAGTACAAGGTCCTGGTGTGAGTCCCCACACCACTGCACCCCCCCCCCCCGCAACAAGTATAATTTAGTGTTTTTTATTTGGTTTTGGTTTTGGTTTTTTTAATGTATTTTCACGAAGTTGTACAAGTGTGAGTTAACACTATCTAATTCCAGAACGCTTGGGTTACCGCAATGACACACAGTACACATTAGCAGTTACTTCCCATTTCTCTTCATGGCTCCTAGCAATCAATAATATACTTCCTAGCCCTATAGATTTGCTTATTCTGGACAGTTCATTTAAATGGAATCATATAGTATGTGGCCTTTTGTGTTGGGCTTTTTTACTTAGCGTAGTATTTTTCAGTTGTAGCATTTCTCAGTAATTCTTTTTTGCTAAATATTTCATTGTACAGATAATACATTTTATTTATCCATTCTTCAGTTGATAATTTGGATTGTTTGTACTTTTTGTTTATTGTGAATCATGTTGCCTTCAATAAGGCTGTGAGAGCCAAACATAGTGGTACATATGAAACTCCATCTCAAAAGAAGAAAAAGGTGCTGTACATATTGGGTGTGCAATTTTGTATGACTGTATGTTTTCATTCTCTTGGATAGTGTAGATGCATAAGAGTAGAATTTTGGGTCGTATGGTAATTTTATATTAAATAATTTCAAAACCTGCCAGAGTTTTCCAAAGGTGCTTCCATGCTATTCTTATATTCATACCCACAGTAGATGAAGAGTCCATTTTTTCTACATCCTCACCAACACTTATTATTTGACTAAGTGAAATGACAACTCATTGTGATTTGGTTTTGATTTGCATTTCCTTAATGACTAATAATGTAAGCTAATGACAAATGATGTTCCAAGTGCTTACTGGCCAGTTGTAAATATTTATGAATTATCTTTAGATTCTTTGCCCATTTTTTTATTCTTTTTTAAAAATGTATTTAGTACAGGGTCTGCAGGGTCTCACTATGTAGATTGGACTCATAGTGATTCTCCTGTTTTCAGCCTCCCAAGCACTGGAATAACAGGTGTGCACCACCATGTCCAGTTTTAATCCCCATCTCAGTGCGCCCCAGGGGCGGGGCTGGTATAGCATGTTGGGTTTTGAGCCCTGGCTGCTGTGCTCTGCCTAAGTAGGTGCTTTAGTCCACTGAGCTATCTGGCCAGGCCTCTTTGTCTGTTTTAAATTTGTTCATTTTTGTTCTTTTTATTGACTTGCAAAAATTCCTTAAATATTCTGGATATTAAATCTCATTAGATTAATGCTTTTCAAATGGAAGGAAATCTTATTCCTTAGGAGTTTATTCCTCCTTACTTTTCTGGATTATTTTTAGAATACAAAAGGTTTTAATTTTAGGAAATCCGAAGGTTATTCCATTTTGTTGTTACTTGTGCCTTTGATGAATGAGGAATAGGAAAATTCATTCCTGCTCTGTATATCTTTGACAGTGTTAAAACTGACACAGGTAAATTTCATACAGGGTTGCTGCTATCCCATTTGCCACAGTCAAAAAGAAATCAAGAATTTAATTTTTTCTGGTTTTTTTTTTTTTTTTTTTGTGGAACAGGGAAGTTATTTTTAAGGAATAGGAAGGAGTAGAATGATACAGGAGCTTCTCTTTATATTTAACATCTGCTGTATTAAATTCTTCTTGAAAATTGAAGAAAAACATTTAAAAAGACAATGTTGGGGGAAACTTTTGCTACCATGTTATAAATATTGAGATAATAAAGGATGATTATTTATTTTGACAAGCATATTAGAATTTACAGTGAAAGTGTTTTCTGTAATTATTTGAGCCTAGTGAGCATGGTAGCACATCATATCATATCTGTAATCCCAGTACCCTGGAGGCTGAGGCAGAAGAATTGATGGAGTTTAAGGCCAGCCTTGGCTTCTAGAGAGTTCAGGACCAGTCTGAAAGACATAGTGAGACCCTGTCTCCAAAAAAAAAATTTTTTTTTTTGGAAAAAAAATTAAATAACTATTTGAGGAAACTACTAATCTTTAGTACTTCTTTCCAGAGTTACATATACAAAATAAAGTGAGGGAGAGAACTGGTTGATTCCTAAAAAAAGAAAAACAAAAAACCACAAACACCAACATGTAAGAAACTGTAAGTGAAACCCTCCACCAAAAAAGGTATCTAAAATTATTTTGAACAATGATGGCCTTATTAATAAGTTCATGAAACTTTATTAAAATTGACTTTTCCGGAGTACTAACAACTGTTAAAAGGCTGTTTACTAAATATAGAAAAGATATTATATCCAGTAACTTCAATCCTGTTTTTCACTGGTGTATGACACATCTATTTTCATATTTTATGATTTAATTTCTGCCCTTTTACACATCTTCATTTCCTAAGAGGCTTCTGTAGTATCTCATTGTACAACATAAGTTTTGTGTAATCAATTTTAGATCATCAGTACCTAGTTTTAAATTCCAGGGGTGGTTATTTTTAACACTTGTCACATAGTTATGTTCTCAAAAAATTTTGGAAGTGTTTACATCAACTAAAATAAAATATATTAAAGGTAAATTTATGACATAATCCCAACATTGCAAAATTCACTAAAGTATATAATTTAGTTTTTAGTATATTCACAGAGATGTGTAAATATTGCCACTAATTCCAAAATGTTTTTTGGGGCTGGGGAGATAGCTCAGCGGTCTAAAGCATCTGCCTAGGCAAGCTTAGGAAGGCACAGGGGACCCCAGTTTGATCCCCAGCACCACATGCCGTTCTGCCCTCAGGGCAGGCTGAACTGACCAAAAAAAACCCAAAACCTTTTCCTGGCTTCTGAGAGAAACCCCATACATTAGCAGTTACTTACCATCTTCCCATTCTCCAGTTCTTGGGAACTGCTTACCTACGTTTTGTCTCTATGGATTTGCCTATTCCTATTCATTTTATATAAATAAAATCATATAGTAGTGGTCTTTTATGTCTGGCTTTTACTTGGCCTAGTGTTTTCAGAGTGCCCATGTTATAGCACAATCTCTACTTCATTTTTCTAATTTTTTTTTCCCCCGAACCGGGGATTGAACTCAGGCCCTTGCGCCTGCCAGGGAAGTGCTTATTCTACTGAGCTATCTCCCCAGCCCCTCAATTTTCTAATTTGTATGTATTCTCCCTCCTTCCCTCTCCTCCTCCCTCCAGTGTTGGGAATCAAACTGAGGGCCTCATGCATGTTAGGCAAGTGCTCCACTAGTCCTCTTACCCATCTTTTTCACAGTAGCCATCATGATGTTTATGAAGTATAGTGTTCGTTTTGTTTTGTTTCTGTCTTTTTGAAACAGAGTTTCACTATGCAGTTCAGGCTGGCCTTGAACTCACTTTGTAGCCCAGGGTGGTCTCCTACTTCAGCCTCCCAAGTGCTAGAATTACAGGTGTGTGCTACCATGACAAGCCTCACAATGGTTTTGATTTTCCTTTCCCTGGTGACTTATAATATTGAGCATCTTTTCATGTGCTTATTGACTATTTATATGTCATCTTTTGGGAGATATATTATCTCTAAGAATGGATGGTCTGCTGGGTAGCATACTGTTGCTTAGCTTTCTTTTCAAAGATAGAGTTTTTGGTTTTGAATTAATATTCATATGTTTTAGTCTATCCTTGAGGTCTTTTTATAAAGCTAATCTTAGACACAGCTCTCTCCTATGAAAAAATTATATTCTCACTTGAATTTCTACAAAGACAGTTTATATCCACTTTTTGTTTGTTTGCTGTAGGGTCTTGTCTTATGGTTCAGGCTGTGAATTTACAATATAGCTGGTCAGCCTCAAACTTATGACCTTCATGCCTCAGCCTGCTGAGTGCTCGTACTACAGGGATGTACTATCATGCCTGACAGTTTATTCACACTTTGATATCATAAAATATGTAGTAGATTCTTTTTGAGTTTTTTGTTGTAAATTTATATCTCTAGATTTAAAAACTTAGCAAAGATAAAAGTCACAGAGAATCTAGTGGCTCATTGAAAGTGTTACATTCTCTGTATTATGATACTGTTAGCTGATCTTGAATTGAGAGAAAGAATAGACCTGCATAGGTTAAAAGTAGCATTTTGTACATGTGAAGGCACTGACTGCTTATAGATAGACATAGGAAGTATGTGATTTCATCCATACATCCCTTGTTTCCCAGCGTGGTACAATGCGACGACGCTATGAAGATGATGGCATTTCAGATGATGAAATTGAAGGTAAAAGAACTTTTGACTTGGAAGAGAAGCTCCATACCAACAAATATAATGCCAATTTTGTTACATTTATGGAAGGCAAAGGTGAGTATCATTTTGATTCAGAAGCACAGTTTCTTAATATAGAAATACACCTGTTGATTTAGTTTGTGTGCAACTGAAATATTGCCTGTTGATGCTATTTATCCATTTGCTTTAGTTACATAATGTGACTTGCACAACCCTCTCCTCCCCTATTCTTATACCCTTGAGACATTATGTTAACAGTCAAAGATGGGCATAGTGGCTCACACTTGTAATCTTAGTAAGTGGAAGGCTGAAGCAGGAGGATCAAAAGTTTGAGCCTAGCCCAGGCAACTTAGTAATTTTTTTTTTTTTTAGACTCTGTCTCAGAGTGGGGTGGAGCACTGGAGATACAACTCATTGCTCCTTGGGTTCAGTCCCCAATACCACTTAAAAAAGAGGAAGTAGTCTTTTAATAGGGTAGGAATGATGTTTTGTTTTTTTGAGATAGGGTCTTGCTTTGTAGTGCAGGCTGGCCTTGAACTCACTATGTAGTCCAGGCTGGCTTCACACTCAGCAATCTTCCTGCCGTAGCCTCCCAAATGCTGAGATTACAGGTATGTGCCACCATGCCCAGTTCTGTTGTGGTTTTACTTAATGGCCTTTTGCTTCTCTCATCCCTTTGCTTGGGTTTAATGTAAAATAGTACAACGAATCCCCTTTTGTGCAAACATCATCCCACTGAAACAAGGTGGGATCCCATGTGTATCACATAGCTTTGATCCTTAGCATACTGACAAAGATGTCTTATCTGTATTGTGGTCAGAATTCATTCTTTGGTAAGAGAAAAGGTAATGGCAGTTTCTGTTAAGATTTGTGAAATAACTCAATAGTACTGTATACTTTCTATTAAGTTCTAAATTTCCTATAGCAATACAGACATAGCAAACACTTAAAGCCCTGCTTTGAAGTGTGCTATCCCTATTGCCTATGAGGTGCTTCTTGTAATAAACATGTGTTTATTGTCTAATAGAGCACAGCAGTATGGACATAAAAACTATGCCTTATTATTTACATCTTTTATATACCCCCCCTTATCTAACCTTTTGTCTTTCTAATAATTATTTTCCTGTGGTGATAGATTTTAATGTAGAGTATATCCAGCGGGGTGGCTTGAGAGACCCTCTGATATTCAAGAATTCCGATGGACTTGGAATAAAGTAAGTGTTCTGGGCCTGGCTGGGTATGGTTGTAAAATAGCTGTAGACTATGGCATATTAGGATCCTAGAGCAGTAGATAATTTGAAATAATTTCACACTTACTCAAAAGTAAGCTATTAAACCAGGTAGTAAGGCAGTTCATTTAATCTCAACATTCTGGGAGTTGAAAGCAGGAAGATCACAAGTTCAAGCCCAGCCTGGGCAATTTAGTGAGATCTTGTTGAGTGGAGTGAGAGGTCAGTGCAAAGGCCCTGAGTTTAAGTCTCTAGTATAACCCCAAAAAGAAAAGAAGGGAAAAGAAATATTACATATGTGATTTATGTTACAGGTAAACAAAAAGTGTAGATAAGCTAAGAAGAAATTTAGATCTGAAATTTTTTACCCTTAAATAATTTTTAAATGTTAACATTTGTTATATATTTTTTCCTTTGTCTATATGTAAATATAGTACATAATCATTTATATTTTTAAAGTCTTAAATGTGAAGCTTTATGTGTTTGATTATGGAGTTCCTAGGGCCAGGGAGATGGCTCAGTGGAATAAGC
>NW_004524594.1:21138441-21139914 GCF_000260255.1 Octodon degus | reverse complement strand
TTATTATTGAGTTCCTATAGTTGAAGGAAAAAAAAAACCCTCACACTGATTAGATAAGTTGTAATTTTGATTTATTATACTTATGGGTATTTGTTTCCTAGGATGCCAGATCCAGACTTCACTGTGAATGATGTCAAAATGTGTGTGGGTATGTATCAAGCTTTTGGGCTCTAGGGTTTTGAGGCAAAAATTTAAGACACGTGACTGAGTCCTACATCTCAAGCTAAAGTATAATGTTTAGGAACATTAAAGTATGTACTCAGTGGAAAACTATTTTATTAGCCTCTAAGAATTTTCTCAAAGGAAGTTACAAAAGTTGCCTCATTTAATACTCTTGAACGTATGAGTCTTTATCCTTTTCCTTTATTTCTATGCATCCTTCCCTTCATAAAGGTTTTACTTTCCTAGGCAGCCTATCCAGGATGCTGAAAATTTATACCTTTGAACCAAGAAAGAATCTTCTGATAGCTGAAATTATTTTTCTGTATCCTAAAAGCAGTAGTGACTTTTCCTGGAAATTCTCACTAGTGCCACATTTAGTAATTGTTCTTAAGACTTGAAACTTTGTAATCTGATAAGTAGATAGATATATTAAAGTTTCTCATCCATGATTGATTAAATTGAATATTTAATCTAATTTGTCTTTTACTGTATTTAAAATCTGGAAAAAGAAAGATACTATCACAAGATAATTAAAGACCAGAACTTTTGACGTCCATGTGAACATTCAGCTTAGTTTGTTGGAAAGGATGTGTGGCCCTGATGTAGTCATAGTATCCCCAGTTCAGAGGTGGTAGCTCTCTTATACACCACAAAGCAGTAAAGTTGCATAAAATCTTTTAGAAGTTCTTCCAGTATAACATGAAACAAAAGAAATGTTTTCTCTTTCTTCCTAACACCATAACTCTACTATGTTTTGTCTTTTGAACTAAAGCTCCATTGCCCTTTTTTACTTTGAAAGTAAATATTGCAGTACTGCCTCTTGCCCACTTGAGGGCCTTTGTTAGACTGCTGCGTAGTCTTCAGTTTATCTAAGAGGTGAAAGTCATAGGACAGGTAGAAATTCTGTGATACCAAGTATTACTCATCACATCATTGTTCCTGTGTTAGAGTCTAGCTATCTGCCTGCCACTATTGTACATAGTGCTTAGAGTAGCCCTTAGAGTATGTAGTAAGTACTCACTAAATCTGTTGAATAATTAAAATGCTTTCCTAAGCAAAGTTTTCTCTCTAGGGTGGCCCAACATAACCTACTTGAATACTTAGCAAGTGCTTGGGAGCAAACCCAGGAGCTTGTGTATGTTAGACAAGTGTTCTGCTGCTGAGCTGTCTTCCCACTCTTTACTTCATTCCATCCTTTCTTCTTTAGACTTCTTTCTTAATAGACCTATGGGGCTGGAGAGATGGCTCAGTGGTCTAAAGCACCTACTTGAAACAAGCTTGGCAAAGCACAGGGACCGCGGTTCAATCCCC
>NW_004524594.1:21127917-21138341 GCF_000260255.1 Octodon degus | reverse complement strand
AAAAAAAAAATAGACCTATGGGACAGTAATTCCCTGGGTCTCTGAGGTAATAAATGACCATAGATTTTCTTTATTGGTTAGATATTCTCATGGCATGGTTTGGGGTCCACAAATGACCTGCCTGAGAATGATCTGTAATAACTTGTTAAAATGAGATTCTGGAGATGTGGTGAGAACTTTTCTTTCCCATGTATAAAATAATTGCACTAACAGAGTCTGTCTGATGTAATTATTTAAAAATTTTGTAGTCTACTGAAGGCTTTCAATTTCCAGGGAATGACTTGTACAGAAAGTACAGTGAATTTCAGGTCTTAGTATACTTGGTCATTCTCCATATGTCCTTACCCACTAACCAGGCCATGATACACAGTTATGGGTATGCTTCTTGGAACAACCAGCAAGTAGCTGTCAAGAGTCAAAAGGCAAAAAGGGCCCTGTTCTCCAAATATTAGAAATCTGTGCTATGATCACTGATTGCTGCTTGTGATTATAGAAATATGAAGAAGCAGATGTCCATAGTTGACCTTCCATCAACTGTTACAGGACTCTCTCCACTCTCTCCTACTGAAGCAATTTCCAGGATATTATATTTTATTGTGATACCAGGGATTGAACTCAGGATCTTACGCTTGCCAGGCAAGCAGTTATTCTACTGAGCCCTTCCAGGATATTTTAAAGGGTCTTTTTTCTAGTCCTTTTAATTTTTCTGTTTGAAAGCCAGACATTAAAGACTAGGTCATTTAAAAGCAACTGCATATGTGGGGGAAACTGGAAAGTAACTACACATGCCCAGGGAAAAGTACAGACTCAGAAAAAAACATAAAAAGATTTTATGTTTACATCTCCAGGTTGACCTATGGCACAGAGACAACCTACAGCAATTAAAAACAAACAAGGTCAGGCCTGGTGGCTCACACCTATAATTTGAGCACTCAGGAGGCTGAGGCAGGAGAATCACCAGGAGTTTGAGGCCAGCCTGGACTACATAGTAAAACCCTGTCTCAAAAAAACAAAACAAAACAAAAAAGAGGTCCTGAAAAACAGTGGCAAATATATACCAAAACCTGAGAAGAGGGAAAAGTCTGCTTCTAAGTGTTGCCACATTACTGTATTTAGATGTCCAATTTTCAACAGTAAAGTCTGACCCACTTCAAAAGACAAACATGAGCTAAAAACTGAAAAAGACCTGATTGCTAACCAAAGAAAGACTTTAAACCAATTGTATTAAAGATACTCAGGATTAAAGTGCTTGCAAGCAGGTGCAGGGACTAGAGTTTGATCCCCAGGCCTGCTGTGCCAGCCCCACTCCCAGGGCGCTCTGAGACAGCAACTGAGACTGGTCATGGTAGCATGTGCCTGTAATCCCTGCTCTTAGGAGACTGTAAACAGGCAGATCATGAGTCCAATCTAGTAGTGAGGCCCTGAACACCCTGTAGACCCTTCCCTAAAATACAAAAAAATAAAATAAAATAAATTTAATTTTTAAAAAAGATATTCAAAGAACTAAAGGAAGATATAGAGAAATCAGGAAGAACAGTTTGTGAGTGGTCAAAATTTATAAACAGAGAACCTAAAAAGAAACAGGAAAGAAATTTTGAAGCTGAGAAATACATTAATTAAACATCCACTAGTATTCAGAGATAGATATGAGCAGCTTTCCTGTCCAGGCCTATTGGTCATGTTTCTGCCTCACCACTGACCTAAGCAGTGGAACAGATGATATGAAACTATGAGCCAAAATAAATATTTTGTCTTTTAAATTTATTGGGAGGGGGGTGTTTTGTCACATTGATAAAAAGCCTCAATACAATCACCATTCTAGCAATTTTATTAGTCCATATTTGTAGTACATAGTGATTACATTCATCATGAGGACTTCATACATGTACATAGCACATCTTAATTCTTTTTGTGTCACCCTCACTTCCCTCTCTTCCCAGCTGCATTTTGTTGCTGCTGTTTTTTGTCCATTTGAGACAGGGATTCACTATACAGCTCAGGCTGACCTTGAGCTCACTCTGTAGCCCAGGCTGATCTGGAACTCGCAATAGTCCTCCTGCCTCAGCCTCTGGAGTACTGGGATTACAGTGTGTGCCAACACAGCCAGCCTGTTGCTGTTTCTTCAAAGAGTCTTAATGTGTAATTCAGGGCAGCCTTGCAACTGAATATGTAGTTCATGCTGGCTTTGAATTTACTGGGATCCTCTTGTCTCAGTCTCTCCCAAGTGCTGGGATGACAGTTATGTGCCACTGTGCCTATCTCCTATCGTATTTTTCCCCTACCTTCCCTCCTTTTCTTTTTTTTTTTTTTTTAATGTATTTTTAGTACAGGATCTACAAGGTCTCAGTATATAGATCGGACTCATAGTGGTGCTCCTGTTTCCAGCCTCTAGAATGCTGGGATTATAGGCACACAACACCAAACCCAGTCTCCATCACTATCTCAGTGCGCCCTAAGGGTGGAGCTGGCATGGATCAAACCCCCTTCCACTGTGCTCTCTTCCCTCCTTTCTGGTTTTTTGTTTTGTTTTGTTTGTTTTTAAACAGTTTGTTTTGTTTTACTCAGGTTTGTTTCTTTGTTTTTTGGATTTTTGCGACAAGGTCTTGCTGTGTAGTTTAGGCTGGTATTGAACTCACTATATAGCCTGGGCTAGTTGTGAATTCACGTTGATCCTATTTCCTCAGGCTTCCAAGTGCTGGCATTACAGGCATGTGCTACCATGCCTGGTTTATTCTAACAGTTTTTAAGATTATTTCGTGACAGCATGCCACCTTTATAAAAGGGGGTGAAGGCAAGTTTGGATCCCTCTTCTCTTTTATCCTCTCGCCTCTTGTCATATAATGTAGCAAAAAGGCAGCACCTCAATATTGGACTTCCCATTCTCCAGACTATGAGCCAAAAAATTCTTATTTATTTTCTTAGTCTCAAGTATTCTGTTATATCAGCACAGACTGATAGATTCTAAAAGATGGTGTGGGACACCATTGAGCAGACCAGTATACGTTATAGAAATATCAGAGAGAAAAGACAGATCATTTGAAGAAATAATAGCTGAAAGTTTTCTAACTTTGATGAAAGAATAAATAAAAAAACTCAGTGAACTACCAGATGTATTTATAGACCCCCACCCCTATTGAAGGATAGTAAAATCAGATCTTTCAAAAGCCAAAGATAGAAACCTCAAGAAAAAAGTGACTCAATAAGATTATGAACAGATTTCTTATCACAATACTTCGGAGTTCGGGAGGCAGTAAATGACTATATTTAAAAATGCTAAAAGAATTTGTCAAATCAAGAATCTAGTTAACTGGCAAAACTGTTCTTGGAAAGGAAGGGAAAAGCTTAAGACATTCTAAGATAAGCAGAAGCTAAGAGTTTGTTACTCTCCTGCAAGAAATATTCACCAAAGCCCCAAGCATGGTAGCATATGCCTGTAATCCCAGTACTTGGGAGGCTGAGGCAAGAAGATTGCTGAGAACTCAAGGCCAACCTGAAGTATATAGCAAGACCTGTGTCAGAATCCCCCCCAAAAAATAAAAGGTCTCCTTTCAAGGTGAAATGAAAGGACTGCATGACCTTGAAGCCATATGAAACATAACTCAGTAAAAGTAAATACATGGACCACTATAAAGGATATTATTAGTGTGACAATGGCTTGTTAATTCTTTTTTGTTTTCTATATATTGTAAAATTAGCCCCCATTCCCCCACCACCACCAATCCCCAAGTACAGGGTTTGAACCCAGGGCTTTTGTACTGGGTTACTTCTCTAGCCTTTTTGTGTTATTTTTTTGAGGCAGAATCTCAATAAGTTGTAGAGGCTGAACACAAAAACAGCACCTTCAGTTTGCTGAGATTATAGGCATGTACTATCATGTTCCACTCGCGCGCGCGCGTGCGTGTGTGTGTGTGTGTGTGTGTGTGTGTTATAGTTTTAAAGTAATTGAGGGAATGGACAAGAAAAACTGCAAGACATGTAGACATCAAGTAACAAAATGACAGTAGTGTGTCTTTTAAGCTTTAATCAAAAGGTATTGGTAGGATATATTTAGCAATAACATGATTTTACTGTGTGCTCTTTACAAGATGTCTTATGTAAATAATAGCCAAAAGAGGACTATAATAAATAGACTTTAAATTAAACAATGGTTATGAAACACAGTGATATACAATGATGTATGTTAATGTTCAGCAGAACAAGAAAGCAACACAAATGATAAACAGCTATACCCCAGTGACAGACCATCAAAATAAATAAACCAAAAACCAACACAACTGAAGGAAAAATATATAACTTTACAATAATAGAGACTTAAGTACTTCTAATCAGTTATGGATAGAGGTCTCAATATAAACCAGTTAGATCTCATAAATATATACAGAATAAACACCAGTGGGATACTCTTCTCAAGTATACAAATACCTGGAAAATTTTCTGAGAACATGTATTAGGCCACAAATTAAATTTCAGTAGATTTAGTTTTGAGTTTTTGTTTTGGTTTTTTATTTTTGATTTAGGACAGGGTGTACAGGGTCTCACTGCATAGATCAGACACTCATAGTGATCCTTCGGTTCACAGCCTCCCAAGCGCTGGGATTACAGGCATGAACCACCATGCCCAGTCTTAATCACCATCTCAGTGTGCCCCGGGGGCAGGGCCAGCATGGCAGGCCAGGGGATCCAATCCCCGGCCCATGAACCTACTTTCAGGCACTTTAATCCGTTGAGCTATTTGGCCGGCCCTTGGTTTTTTAGATAGGATTTCACTGTTTTGTTCAGGTTTGCATTCTACTCACCTTATTAGCCTTGGCTGGTCTCAAAAATCATGAGGTTTCTCCTAACTCAGCCTCTAGAGTGCTGGGATTACAAACATGCACCACAACACCTGGCCAATGGATTTCTTTAAAAAAAAAAAAAAATCAAAATGTCTTCTGTAACCACAAGGAGGTAGTTAGAAATTAATAAAATTAAAGTCATGATATTTACAGAAATTCTTTAATCAGGGAAACAAATCCCAAGGAAAATTAGAAATTACTTATAGGAAAACACAGCTTTTCAAAACTTAAGGAAAAGGGCCGGTAAGATAGCTCAGAGACTGACTGCCTGCTTTGACAAGCTCAAGGACCAGGATTTGATCCCCAGTTCTTCATGCCAAACCAGCCCCACTCTCAGGGTGCTCTGAGCCAGTGACCAAGTCTAGGCATGGTGGTGCACGCCTGTAATCCCAGCGCTGAGGAGGCTGAAAATAGGATTACTATGAGTCCGAGCTGCATAGTAATACCCTATACCAAGTAAATAAGGGAAAAAAACTTAAGAGATATAGTGAAAATAGTGCTAAGGAAGAAACTTATAAATGGTTACATTTAAAAATAAGTCTCAGCATGGTGGCTCTCACCTGTAATCCCAGTACTTGGGAGGCTCAGAAAGGAGGATCACTGACTTTGAGGCCAGCCTAGGATACATAGTGACTTTTAAGACCAGTGTGAAGTACATAGCAAGACCCCTTCTCCAGAAAACCCAAATAAATATCAGATCAGCAACTCAACACTACAATTTAAGGCACTAGAAAATGAAAAACTAAAGATAACAGAAGACAAAAAATAATAAATATTAAGCTGAGCATGTTGTACACCTTTAATTATAGCACAACTTGGAAGGCTGAGGCAGGAGGATCACCATGAGTTTGAGGCCATCCTGCACTGCATAGTGAGACCCAATGATTAGTGCAGAGATAAAAGCACAGAAAAACTGGTAGAAATTAAAACCAAAAGTTGGTGGTGGTCCTCCTTCCCTTCCACCTGAAATTCACTTTAGGGTGTCACAAATGCTAGGGAAATGCTCAACTATTAGAACTGTATCCTCACTCTTTAAAAAAATCAACAAAATTTGATTTAGGTAGATGGACGGGCGATGGGGCGTAGGGGATTACCAAAATCAGAAATAAAAAGGCACTACCACCAATTCTTTTTTTTCTTTTTTCCCCCAGTACTGGGGATTGAATTCAAGACTTTGAACTTCCCAAGCAGGTGCTTTGCCACTGAGTGATCTCCCCAGGACTACCACCAATTCTAAAGAAATAAAAATAAAACAATGAAAAAATAACTGTAATAAATAACTGTAAAAGAGGGAATAGAAAATTATAATAACGTTCTTTATAAATGTTATTTTCTTTAATATTTCTAGAATTTTAACTAAAAATAATATGATTACAGCTATAACGACAAATCTTGACCTAGGTCATACTTTGTCATTAAGATTTATTTAGAAATATAGGGCTGGTGAGATGGCTCAGTGGTCTAAAGCACCCACTTAGAACAAGCTTAGCAAAGCACAGGGACCGCGGTTAAGGATTATCTATTCTGTAGTCTGTATTAGTACTTCAATTTCATTTTATAGGTGAATATTTTTATATGCTTTTTGTTTATTTAGTGATATTTGAGATGAAAGAGCTGCTATGAGTATTCATTTACACACTTTTGTTTGAACACTTCTTGCATTTTTGGGTATATATACCTAGAAATAGAATTATTGGACTGTATGATTCTATGTTTAATTTATTGGGGAACTTCCAAACTTTTTGATGGTTGTAATGTTTGGTCTTCTCACCACCAATATGCAGATGTTCCAATTTCTCTTAATCCCTGACAGCACTTGTTTTTTTGTTTTTTGTTTTTTGTTTTTTTTTTTTTGCTCCGAATGCCTTCAGGGCAGGTTTGGCTGGCTTGAGTTGTGGGGATCGAACCACAGCAACCTGAGCCTGACTGCTTTGTTGAAGCAGCCACTTAAAGAACTGAGCTAAGGGGCAGCCCCCCAGCACTTGTTATTTTCCATTTTTAAGATTCTGGCCATCCTATTGAGTATGAAACTTTGATTTGGCATTCACTTTTTCCTGTATCATTAAGAGTTAACTTGTTGATTGCCTTGTATTTTCATTATACCTTCCCTCTCTGCTTTATTCTTTTTTTTTAAAGTTTAGTTTTTTGTTTTGTGTGTGTGTGTGTGTGTGTGTGTGTGTGTGGCCAGCTCAGCCCACCAGGGGGCGGGGCTGGCTGGCATGTGGTGCTGGGGGAATCGAACCGCAGTCCCTGTGCTTTCCCAGGCTTGTTCCAAGTAGGTGCTTTAGACCACTGAGCCATCTCTCTAGCCCTCTGCTTTATTCTTAACATATTTGTGTAATCTCTTTTCTCTTAGTAGACTATTAACTTTGAATACAGGGGACTAGCCCCTAATACTACTACCTGGTATAACCAGCCAGGCCACATACATAGTAAGTATGTTTAGCAGCCCACATACATAGTAGTTATTTTCTCTCTCCTTTTAATGATCATTTTTAAAAATAATTTTGCTATACTGACTTGCCATGGCTGCTCATTTTATTGCCTCTGCTTGGAATTGTCCTGTTTAGTATTCTTTTATTTTAATTTTTTATCCTTCTGCTTCTTTTCCTAAAGCCTTTTGTGATCATTGTGGTAAAAATAAATAATTTTTGTTTTATTTTTACTATTTAGTTCAGCACGTACTTTGTACTAACATTTTACTTCATTGATTAAATCTTCACAGTGACCCATACAGTGACTCTCAAAAGGTATTAATTCAGATTGAAAAATTACATAATTTGCCAAAGTAGTACTCATGCTTATGTTTAAACTTAGTTCTTTTTTGCTCCAATTTTTGTTTTCTCTGCCAGATATACTCATTTTAACGCAGGGCATGCTACATTTTGTTGCAGGTGTCATAGTTCATGAAGAATTTCATGAAGACCTTTGTGTCATGGTGTCTTTATCATATTGAAAATATTTGTAGATAAATAATTAACAGATATGGAGGAAAATTTCTATTATACCAAAGAACGGACAAATTCAGACTGACACCCGTTATTAATGAGTCCTTTATTCATATTGGAAGAGTAGATGAGATCATTGTTCAACATAGTGGGTTTGAGCATTGATTGGAATTAAACTGCCTGGATTTTGTCCTGCTTTGTCTTACAAATTATTTGACATCCATTTTCTCATTTATAAAATGACATTATTTAGAGTAATCAGGATTAAGTGAGATACTGAATAAAATATTCATGCTGGGCATGGTGGCACATAACCTATAATCCCAGTACTTGGGGCGGCTGAGGTAAGGGGATTGCCTCAAATTTGAGCCAGCCTAGGCTCCTAATAAGTTGAAGGACAGCCTGAACTACAAAAAACATACAAAAACCCCAAAAGATTCAACACCTGACAGTGTATTAAACATGCAATAAGGAGTGGTTATTTTAATCTTACTCTCTCATTCTCTGTGATTTCATTATGTTAATCATCTCAGGTGAGCATTCTCTGCTTGTCTGTTGTTGAATATTCTACATAAGATAGTTTGTCTCCTCTTACAGTTGTTTATATTCTTAATATATTTAAGGTACTAGTGGCTCAGGAGAAATGATCAGTACATTTTTCATGGCAGGGAGTCGTCGGATGGTGGATGTTATGGATGTGAATACACAGAAAGGCATTGAAATGACCATGGCTCAGTGGACACGCTACTATGAGACTCCTGAGGAAGAGCGAGAAAAACTCTATAATGTCATCAGCCTAGAATTTAGCCACACCAGGCTGGAGAACATGGTACAGAGGCCTTCAACGGTTAGTCTGGTCGTTTTTTCCATGTTGTCAGTAGAAGAGTTGTTGTTTTATTAGAAGTACTTTCAGTTTTCTGCATATACAAAGATCAAACTGAATGAAGACTATTAGATTGAATTAACTTTTACATTTAGAAGGGTCTTCATTTTCCAAAATAATTTTATTTTATATAGGACCAGATCATTCTGATTTGCATTACCAATGAGTTCATTAGGAACTTTGACCTTTGTCATGTGATAGAAAGGAATCTTAAAATTTGCTTGTAATTATTGAGGGGAGTATAAACTCCTTTTGTACTGGGAATCAAATTCAGGACCTTGTACTTGCCAGGCAGGTGCTTATGTCACTGAGCTATCTCCCTGGCCCTAGAAATTTCAGTTCTGTAGTTTAACATTTGCTGAAAAGTTTAGGAGAAAACTGATTTAGAGCCAGGTGAACTTTTTTTTTCCCATAATTTTATTGAAAAACAAATAGCAGTGAGACAGTTTCAAACCAAATTGGTAGGACAGTTAGGTGAACATTTTTAAGAAATGGTTGCTGCCACGTGTTTTGATACATGCCTGTAATCCCAGCACTCAAGAGGCAGAAAGAGGATTGTCAGGAGTTCAAGGCCAACCTAAAGCTATGTAATGAGTTCAAGGCCAACCTAAACTACATAGCAAGATCTTGTCTCAAAAAAACAAAAAACAAAACAGGGGCTGGGGAGATGGCTCAAGAGAATAAGCGCTTCCCTGGCAAGCGCAAAGGCCTGAGTTCAATCCCTGCTTCCGCCAAAAAAAAAAAAAAAAAAAAGGGAGATAGAGTGGGTAACTAGATCCTACTAGAAATAGATTGGTAATCCATGTTAAAAGAGTAAGTTAGTTTTTAGTCTTTAGCTCTCCTGAAGCAGACTTATTTAACCCATCTCTTAGCTCAAAAATATTGGCTATTTACACAATATTGAGAACATTTATTTCCCCTAGGGGCCTTGGCATGTACTTAGTCACTTCTGGAGTTTTTCCTTTGTTTTCGTTTAATTTCTGACTCAGCTCATGGGAAGCTATGTATGGTGGCACACATTGGTAGTCTCAGCTACTCAGGAAAAAGAGGCAGGACAGTCATTTGAGGACAGTATGCAGCCAGTCTAGACAGTGAGACCCTGTCAGAGACTAACAAAAAACTCGCTTCAGTTAGGTCTTTCACCTAGTTGGGTATTTCTTAGCACATTTTGGAATGTTCTAGTCATTTTTTTTTTTTTCAAAGTTTTATTGACAAAGAGATAGCAATGAGACAGTTTCAAATCAAATCGGAAGGACAGTTTCAACAAATAAGTTCTAGTCATTTTATGGAAGTAAAAATCTCTTATGTTTTAGCCTGTCTACATTAAAATTAATTATACCCTTTGACTTCCAAAGTTGAAATGTGATCATTGTTTATGATACTTGTCACTATATATACATGTTATTAGTAAGTTGCGTTACTATAACTAGTATGTTCACTTATATAGACAAAAGCAGGAAATGATCTCATTATTTCACTGTGAAGAAGCAGTGTAATTTGTTCTTTGTGTTACTGAAAATGCTACAACTAAAAGGATTTTTCATTAAGAGAAGCTTCTTTTGGCCAGGCTTGGTGGTGCACGTCTATAATCAGAGCACTCGGTAGACGGAGATAGTAGGGTCGCAGGGTCGCTGTCAGTTGGAGGCCAGCCTGGGCTATACTGAGGTCAAGATCAGCATGAACTACATAGCAAAAGCTGCCTCAAAAAGACCCAAAAAGGGGCTGGTGAGATGGCTCAGTGGTCTAAAGCACCTACTT
>NW_004524594.1:21123855-21126842 GCF_000260255.1 Octodon degus | reverse complement strand
AGTAGAATAAGTACTTGCCTGGCAGGCAGAAGGGTCTTGAGTTCAGTCCCTGGTTCTGCCAAAAAAAAAAAGAAAAAGAAATGTAACACTTCTTTGTAGCATTCCAAATTGTTTATTTTGCCTGTTTTGTTTATTTTTGTTGTTTGTTTTGAGACAAGCTCTCACTATGTTGCCCCCCAAACTGGCCTTTAAAGACTCACTGTGCTCCTGCGGTAGCCTCCTGAGTATCTGGGTCTATAGGCATGTGTCACCATGTTAAAAATGCAACATCATTTTATAAAAATTAGAAGGGTATATACCATTAAATGGAAGACTAGAACCTATGAAAAGGCTCAGAAATAGAAAATTATGTAGAGGGCTGAGGTCATAGTACACCAACATCTTTCAGTGACCTAAAACATGAACAGAAAAATTGAATGACAAGCAACTTGTAACCTTGCTATATGCTTTTTCTACTGATAAATTTCCTCATAGTGTATCCCTTTATTTATTCTACTCTTTTCCAGTGTATTTCAGTAGTGCTCTTTTAAAAACCTATTTTGTTGAGGTCAAGTTGACATAAAGTGTATGTCCATCTTAAGTGTACTTTTGAATAAGTTTGTTTTTTTGGTTTTTTTTCCCCTAGGACAGAGTGTACAAAGGTCTCACTGCATAGATTGGACTTGTAGTGATCCTCCTGTTCATAACCTCCTAAGTGCTGGGATTACAGGTGCACGTCACCATGCCCAGTCTCATCTCAGCACTCCCCGGGGACGGGGCCGGCACAGCAAGCCCCTGTGTCTGCCTAAGCAGGCGCTTTAATCCACTGAGCTATTTAACCAGCCCTTTGAATATGTCTTGACAAATTTATTTACTCATGAAAGTACTAGCACAGTCAGTATATAGAACATTTCCCATAGAATCTCCTAAACCCAGACCTATGTGACCTTTTTTCCCCTTTTTCTTTTTCTACACTGCTAGGGATAAAACCCGGGATTTTGAGTATACTAGGCCACCAGTCTTCTACTGAGCTACATCCCCAGCTCTACGTAATCTCTTATTCCCTGTGATCTTCACTACCTTCAGAGTTTCATTAGTTCATCAAATGCCTACATACTAAGCACTGTACAAATGCTGCAGGTACAGGAAGAAATAAAATCATTTTTGTCCTGTAAGAATGCTTTAAAAGGGGCCGGGGAGATGGCTCAGTAGAATAAGCGCTTTCCTGGCAAACCCAAGTGTCTGAGTTCAATCCCCGGTTCCGGGGGATTAAAAAAAAAAAGAATGCTTTAAAGACTCGTGGGGGGGGGGGGCTGGTGAGATGGCTCAGTGGTCTAAAGCACCTACTTAGAACAAATTTAGCAAAGCACAGGGACCGTAGTTCAATCCCCCAGCACCACATGCCAGTCAGCCCTGCCCCCTTGTGGGATGAGCTGGCCACCCACACACACACACAAATAAATAAATAAAATTAAAAAAAAAAACTCATGGGGAAGAAACAAAAAGAAAACAGTCATTTATATAAACTTATAATACAGTAAGTGCTTTACAGAGTCTGGAGGTGTAGCTAAGTGACAGAGTACTTCCCTAGCATGTACAAGGCTCTAGGTTTGATCCAAGCATTGTAGAAAAAGAGAGGGGGGCAAATACAGAATATTGTGGGAGCACAGGAAGGCCCAACCTTACCTAAACTAGAAGACAGGGTCTGGGGAGATAGCTTAGTAGGACAAGCACTTGACTGGCAAACGCAAGGATCTGAGTTCAATCCCTGGTTCCACCAAAAATAAATAAATAAATAAAAATTTTTACAAAACGAGAAGACAGTTAAGGAACCACTTTGAAGTGATCCCTAAGCTTAACATAAAGGGAATAAGGCACAGAAAGGGAGATTAGAATTGCAGACAAAAGGAATAACACGTAAAAGTAGCTATTAAATGCCCATTGTAAGAGATAGCATAAGAAAATGTTCATTTGTACTGTCATTCCAGTAATAATGGAGGGTGATTTTAAAAGAAAGTAGCAACAAATGGACTGGGGTGTAGCTTAATGTTAATAGCTCTAGATGAAGCCCTGCTCCCTTCCAACTCTCCCCAAAAGCAACAGATACAATGTATGGTATGTTTATTTGGTGATGGGAAGATTGGTTAATTGAAGGCTGTGAGTTATTTTTGCACACCATATGACTAAATAAAGTCCTAGATATTGGACTTCTTTCCTGTATGACCCTAGTTTTGGTACAAAATAGTTTTAAAACTAGTGATTATCCTCACTAGAGACTTGCTCTCTATTTTTTTGTTGTTCGTTTGGGTTTGTTTATGTGTTTGGTACAGTCTCACTACACAGCTCAGACTCATAGTGAACCTCCTGTTTTCAGCTTCCCCAGCATTGGGATTATAGGCATGCGCCACCACACCCCGTTTCATTGGCCACTCAGAGGGCCCGGGGCAGGGCTAATGGTACCAGGGATCACACCTGGGTCTTTGTACTTGCCAGACGGGCACTTAGACCACTGAGCTACTCCTGAGCCCCTCTATTTTTTGGAGACACATTATCTCCTTTGTAGTAGCTGGCCAGGCTGGCCTCAAACGCAACAATGATCCTCCTGCCTCAGCCTTCCAAGTATTGAGAATGTACATATGCACCACCATTCCCAGCTAGAAACTTGCTTTCTTATGGGTCTAGGTATTTAGCAAAGGGCTATTCAAAGGCTAACCATTAACCTAGAAGGAAAGTAAAAACGTTTCCATAAATTATCTCTGTAGTTAAAAGATACTTAATAAGCTGACTCTTTACTAGAGTTCTCATAGTTGCACATCATCTTGCTTGTTTCTTGCATGTCATTGGTGAGTCCTTTTTAAATACTCTCCCACCAGCAAAATTTTTTTTTTTTTTTTTTTTTTTTTGCTGAACTGGGGATTGAACTCAGGCCCTTGCACTTGCCAGGGAAGTGTGTATTCTACTGAGCTATCTCCAGATCCATGCACAGTTGTTCATGTCATATGTTTTAG
>NW_004524594.1:21115714-21123755 GCF_000260255.1 Octodon degus | reverse complement strand
CTTATTCTCCTGTGTTTAATTGTTTGCCCCATTTGGTGGGTTCTTTCCATTCTCATTCATGGGGCTGTGATCAATTTGCTCCCTCTCTAGAACATCATTAAGTAGTCTGTGTAGGCCACCAGCAACATCTTGATTTTCACTGGACATCTGCCTATCATCATGCATAATTTTGTATGTCTAGATTAACACTATAAGGTAAATAGATGATCAGATATGTAATTGTTATAAAGCTTATCAGATACATTTTTTTTTTAATAGTTGTAAGTGAAATATTTGCAGTATCAGCACTGTGTAGAATCCATGGTGGCTTGACTGTCAGGTTTTAGCTACTTAGGACTAGGGTTGGGAGCTTGAATGCAGACAGTTCTCTAGAAAGTGTTAAAATAAGTTCATATTGTTTTCATCCCTCATTTCTTTCAGCAAATATTACTTAAAACAGGTTCCTAAATTTAGATAACATTAAGTATTTTGACATAATTTTATCTTAAACATCCCTTTAAGGTAATTAATTACCTTAGCTTTCTGTGAATGAGTTCTAGGGCCTCACATGAGTTTTAAAAATATGACAGATGGAGCTTTTGATTCCTAACCAGCTAATGTCTATGGTATATTCCCCACACCAGGTTGCAAATACATAGTGCATTTCTTACTTCTTCCTTTCTTTCCCCTCTTCCCTCCTTTCTCCTGCCCTCTCCTCCCTCTCTTAACTTTTAGTGTCTTAGCTTTTCAAGCAATGGTATATCTTTCATTGGGTTTACAGGTACCTTTGAAGCAGTACCTTTTATGAGTCAAATAAAACAAATTAGACCAGTATTGATGGCGAAGAGAATTCTTGGTTGGTCACTCGTATGTGTCACTTAACGAGTCCATTTTGATGAGTGCTGTCTTTATAGTCAGGTTGATAGAACTATGCGTCTTTATTCTCATCTACTACTTAAGTCTAGAATGTTTACTCATGACCCCATAAGTATTTTTAATTTACTTATAATGACATCATTTGGTGCATATTTAAAAGGATTCTATTTTTATTTTTGAGACAGGGCCTCGCTATATAGTTCAGACTATCCTTGAACTTAGTATGTAGCCCATGCTGGCCTTGAACTTGCAACAATCATCCTACCTCCCTCTCACAAGCTCTGGGATTACAGGCGTAGGAGTTCTTTCTCTTTAATCCTAACCCTTCCCTTAAAACTTAAATGTTTCGTCCTTTTTAAAGGTGGATTTCATTGACTGGGTAGACAACATGTGGCCGAGACATTTGAAGGAAAGTCAGACTGAATCAACAAATGCCATCTTGGAAATGCAGTACCCTAAAGTGCAGAAGTAAGTGATTTACTTTTTGTTTTTTCTGTGCACTCTGGGAAACCAAAGTGACAACAGGGAATAGTTCCTCCACTTTGAGATTTGCTGTGTGTTAAGTTATTAAATAATAATAGTTATTGTTGTTGTTTACATAGTACATTTTACCAGTCCAAAAAAGGAGAGTGTATATTGAAGCACTGCATGTAGTGCAGGATCCCATAGTTAAAGAAAAACTGTATCCCTTGGCAGTGTGTTAACTTGAAATTATCATCCCTTCCACCTACTAAAAATGATTACAGGCCTGGTGAGATGGCTCAGTGGTCTAAAGCACCTACTTAGAACAAGCTTAGCAAAGCCCAGGGACCACGGTTCAATCCCCCAGCACCACATGCCAGCCAGCCCCGCCCCCTGGTGAGCTGAGCTGGCCACACACACACACACACACACACACACACACACACAAATAAAATTTTTTAAAAAATGATTAGATAGAAGGAGTACACAGGGGAAAATGTGGCATTTTAGTGAGTAGGTCCTCTTTTTTTCCATCAGTATACTAATGCTGCTTTTTTTCTTTTCGGGGGGTTGTCAGGTACTGTTTAATGAGTGTCCGAGGCTGCTATACTGACTTTCACGTGGACTTTGGTGGTACCTCTGTTTGGTATCACATCCACCAAGGGGGAAAGGTATGGTCATAGTTGTGGTAAGGATTGGAATCTGAAGTTACTTGATATGCTCTGGAAATAAGCCTATTAGAAAATTGTACCCATTTGTGTCTGGAGAGAATTCTAGATTTGAGCTGACCTTTGTGTCTAGTGTTCAGTGGATATTTAAGTATTTAGTCCATTATCACTACACCAAGATTGGCACTATAATAGGCAATATCAACACTTTTTTCTGAATTTCCCGAGTGAACCCAAAAGATGATTTTAGGAGGATAACATAATTTCTGTACTTGAAAGTGTAATAATATAATAAAAGGAAAAACACATTTTTAATAGATTCACAATGAAATCAGCAAACTAAGATCCAAATCATAAAATCTAAATATGGAGGCATTGGCTAGAAATGTGGCCAAAGGAAATGTTTAGGTACGTTCTGAGGATGTAAATAGATTTTGAAAGGATATCTTCACTCCTAAAGAATTCTGTTTCAGCTTGTTAGAGTATTTCTGAGTGTGAGAATGGAAAGATAGAGGTTTATAGCTAGCCTTTTTCCCTATTAGAAGTAAATACATTTATGAGCAAAAGTACAATTAGAATGAAAAGAGATACTGCTTTTATAAAAATGTCTAAGTTACTGCTCTATGACAACTATAGTTTTATTTACCTTAGATCCATATAAGTGGTATCTTAAGTGTTGTCTTGTTGGTCTTCGTACTACCTTGGAACAAAGCAACCCTCGGCTAGGCTCCTGAAGATACTATACCTAAACAGTTGTTACTCGGGTCTCTAAGGCCAGACAGCCACACGTTTTTAAGGAACTTTAGTTAATAAGCCAAATGCTGTTTTTCTTTCTTGAGTCCTGACTGGGTTCTGGTTTCTATAGTCATATTCCAGGGAAGTCCTGATGCTTTTTGGTTTGATCAAGTTAATAACGACAAAGATCTGCTTCCTTGTGTCCTCAGAGTTTCTCAGATTCCCAAATTGTAGAAGATGGGAGAATTGTTTATCTTCTACTTGATAGTCTTTTAACTTTGTATATGCTTCCTTGTGTCCTCAGTTTCTCAGATTCCCAAATTGTAGAAGATGGGAGAATTGTTTATCTTCTAATTGATAGTCTTTTAACTTTGTATCTATTTCAGTTGAGGGAAACAACTGGGTCATGTCAATGGCTGTTAACAAACTGAAGTTTTTTAACTCACAGGTCTTCTGGCTCATCCCCCCTACAGCCCACAACCTGGAGCTGTACGAGAATTGGCTGCTGTCAGGGAAACAGGGAGACATCTTTCTGGGTGACCGGGTGTCGGATTGCCAACGCATTGAGCTCAAGCAGGGCTATACCTTCGTCATTCCCTCAGGTAAGCAAGGCGAAAGAAAGTGGATTGTTTACGTTAGTCACTTTGTTTTCTTAAAAGAAAACAGATGGATTACCTCCAAGATTGGTTATGCTACTAAAGTGCACAGCAAATAGTGGTGTCCTTTTCTGTTATTATGAAGTAGGTGCTAAGAGGTATATTAAGAAAAAAATTTCTAAAGACAGTGATTTAACTTAAAGGTGCGTAACAAATGCTACTGGAGGTCAGGGTTTATAGCTCAGCAGCACAGTGCCTGCCTGGCAAGTGCAAGGCCCTGAGTTCGGTTCCTAGTATAGGTAGGTAGTTAGGTAGAATGAATTGCTACTGAAGGCTTTTAAGAAGACCCACACAGTTGAGCCCTACATTAGTCTCAGTAATTCAGAGTCTCTTCTGAGATGACCTGAACTGCAAATGATGTCCCACTTCTACTGAAGAACTACCTAGTTTTCTGGAATAATGATGAAGGCCAGAGGGCTACTAAGTCAGCAGTATTCTTTATTTATTTATTTTTTTTTTTTGCGGAACCAGGGATTGAACTCCAGCCCTTGTGTTTGCCAGGCAAGCGCTTATTACTGAGCTATCTCCCCAGCCCCAGCAATATTCTTGATTAAATCATTACTCTTAAAATAAGTGCTTATAGGGGCTGGAGAGATGGCTCAGTGGTCTAAGGCACCTACTTAGAACAAGCTTGGCAAAGCATCAGGGACCCGGTTCAATCCCCCAGCACCACATGCCAACCAGCCCCGCCCCCTGGTGGGCTGAGCTGGCCACACACACACACCTCTCTCTCTCTCTCTCTCTCTCTCTCTCTCTCTCTCTCTCTCTCAAATAAATAAAAATAAAAAAATAAAAATAAAAATAAAAAATTTAAAAAAAAAAGTGCTTATAAAGAGCATAG
This sequence comes from Octodon degus, assembly GCF_000260255.1. Lineage (NCBI taxonomy): Eukaryota > Metazoa > Chordata > Mammalia > Rodentia > Octodontidae > Octodon > Octodon degus. The sequence goes on along the minus strand of NW_004524594.1, from coordinate 21,119,538 downwards.
ATTTTTGAAGTCATAGATAGTGCTGTTTGAGAATCCTTAAGTACTTACCTGCTAGGTATCACTTTGGTCAAATATTTCTTTTTCTTTTTTGAAATATTGGAGATTGACTCCAGGACACTGACCTACATGCTCAGCACTTCATAAACATTTATTTCGCCAGGCATGGTGGTGTGCGCCTGTAGTCCCAGCTACTCAGGAGGCTGAGGTGGGAGAATCGCTTGAGTCCAGGAGTTCTGGGCTGCAGTGTGCTATGCCAATCGGGTGTCCGCACTAAGTTCGGCATCAGTATGGTGACCTCCCAAGAGCAGGGGACCACCAGGTTGCCTAAGGAGGGGTGAGCTGGCCCAGGTTGGAAATAAATGTCAAAAACCCCCCGTGCTGATTATAAACATTTATTTCAGGAGTCTTGCTAAGTCAGTAAAGTTACCCAGCCTGAGTTTGAACTTTCAATTTTGCATCAGCCTCCCACAGTTCGTGATTACCTGGCTTATTTATTAAAAGTTCCATGGACTGGGGATGTAGCTCAGTGGTAGAACATTTGCCTAGTATGAGCAAGGCCCTGACTTTGATGCACAGCAAGACAGATGGAAAGACACATACACAGAGATGTATAATGGTCCATCACATACATATAGTCCCAGCTATTTAGGGAGGTTGAGGTGGAAGGATCACTGGAACACATGACTTAAAAACCAGCTTCAACAGGCTCAGAAAAGAGCTCAGTGGCCTAAGTGCCTGCCTGGCAAGTGCAGGGTCTCACATTTGATCCCCAGTACTACATGCTGTGTTGGCCCCAGAAACCCAGGCAGTACCACATACCATGCTGGCCCCAAAACCTCAGGTGTGCCATGGTGGCACATGCATATAATCCCAGCACTAGGGAAGGTGGAACAGGAAGATCACTAGAAGTTGGAACTGCATAGCGAGACCCTGTATCAAAAAAAAAAATACAGCAAGCAAGCAAACAAGTAAGTGGCCTGGGCAACATAACAAAATCTTGTCTCCAAAAACAAAAATAAGTGTTTTTCTTAATGTTCACCATCAACCAGGTAAAGTATAATTTAATCCTGCTTTTATATACGGGAAATTGAAGCTTTAAGAGATTAAGTAACTTGGGCCAGGGATATATTTCTGTGGTGCAAGACGTCCTGAGTTCAATATCTGGTTGACACACACACATACATACACACGCGCGCGCGCACGCACACACACATGTGATACGACCAATTACAGAGAAACAGAGTCAGTGTGATCTTGGAGCTTTGTGCTGGTACTCTGAGAAAACCATACTACAATGTGTATTTTCAGTTTCTGCCTCTGTTCACTTTTCTTTCAGGCTGGATTCATGCTGTATATACTCCTACAGACACATTAGTATTTGGAGGCAATTTTTTGCATAGCTTCAACATCCCCATGCAGTTAAAGATATACAACATTGAAGATCGGACACGGGTAAGTAATTTTATGAAACAGCTATGTGTGTAGAGGTTTATCTCATTTAGGAGAGATGTTACAAGAGATTCATGAATAGTTTATCAGAATTTTACTTTTTCTTTGGCTTTTAATGTTATTTTCACATATCAGGAATACGAATAAAGACGAAAATTTTAGGGAAGTTAACTTGGTTTTAGAGACATTAATTACTTGATGTTCTTGATACCTTAGATTTTCATAAGAACACAAATGGATATCTAATAATCTCTCAAGCCATGCTTTTCATTTTTCCGCTCATAAAATAATTTCTTGTGATTACTAATACTAAAATTGTTTCCTTTCAATACTTAAGTATATATCCTGTTGGAACCTGGTGTGGTACATGCTTATAATACCAACACTCAGGAGGCTGAAGCAGGAAAATCCTTGCAAGTTCAAGACCAGCCTGGGCTACAACATGAGCTCAAGACCAGCCTAAACTGCAAAGTGAGATCCTATCTCAAAAAGACAAAAAAACTTTGCTGGGGGCAGGGGACAGGGCCTTACTGTGTTGTTCAGGCAGGCCTCAAACTCAAGGTGATCCTACTATTTCAGCCTCCCAAGTGCTGGGATTATAGACATGTGCCACCATACATAGTCAGACTTGCTGTAAAGACCCAAATGGTAAAGATTCTCAGCTTTTTGGGCCCTAAATGTCAATTTTCGATGTCTAACCATATTTTTTAAAGTATAGCTTAATTCTTTTATTTCAAATGAGGAATCTTTCTGTTTCTATTAAATTTCATTGGCTTCTCTACATACTTGGTACAATCAAAATATACAATGAGTATTTTACTACTTTATTTTTGCTTTTGAGACAGGGTCTCCCTATGCAGTTCAAACTGGCCTTGAGCTCACTTTGTATCCCAGGCTGGTCTCAAACCTACAACAATCCCCCTGCCTCAGCCTCCCATGCCCAACTAATACTTTATAATTTATTATAGTAAAAGTCACATTCCCATTAATCCCCCGCCCAAAAAATACTTCCTGTTACTTAAGACACACTTATTCCAACATCCACACTTACTCCCATCATATTTGCTTTTCTTTTCTTTTTTCTTTTTGTATTTGTTACAGTTTACAGGGTCTCACTACACAGTTAGGACTCATAGTGATCCTCCTGTTTTTACCCTTCTGGAATTACAGGCTTGCATCACCACGCCTAGTCTCAGCGCACCCCAGGGCAGGGCAGGCATGGCATGCCCACGATGAAACCTCAGTCCTTGTGCGTACCTAAGCAGGTGCTTTAGTATGCTGAGCTATCTGGCCGGCCTTCCCATCATACTTTCCGAAGCAGTCTGGAAGTCCTCTTTTGTGAATGTCTTTATAAAGTGTGATCAAAAATACAGTGAAAAGTGCCAGGGAGATGGCTCAGTGGAATAAGCACTTCCCTGGCAAGTGAAAGGCCTGAGTTCAATCCCTGGTTCTTAAAAAAAAAAAAAAAAAAGTGAAAGCTGCTGCTGAGTGCCATCCAACAGAAAAGCAGCCTCAAAAAAAATTACAATGCATCCTCATTTACCTTATTCCCCAGATCCAGCACCATGCAAACTCTGGCTTTTCCCCAAAGTCAGAGTGACTGTGAAAAGTCATTTGGAATCCAGGACATTAAACCAGTCATAACTGTGCAACTAAAGACAGTTCTAAAATGAGTACTTCCAAAACCACTTAGAAAGTGTCAAGAACGATGAGATAACTGTATTTGAAGAAAAGTGAGAAGTATTTTGAGGAGTATTAATGGCAGTGTGTTTAACCACAGTGCTTTATGAAAAATATAAAACATAGTGTAAAGAAGTCAGTGGTTTTGGTTACTTTTACTTACTAGTGTAGAACCTTTGTCCATCTGTCCATCCATCCATCCATCCATCCATCATACCAGGAATCAAATTCAGGACCTTGTGTTTGCCAGGCAGGTGAAATTTACGTTTTAACCTTGATTGTTGCAAATTTTTCTCTTAAAGCTTTAAAAGTATCATTTAATTAGGACTTTTTTTTTTCTACTTTTGATATGGGGTCTTGCCATGGTGCCCAGGCTGGCCATAAAATACTTGAACGCCTATTAATTGTAGCACACTGGGAGGTTGAGGCAGGAAGATAGCAAGCTCAAGTCCAACCTGGGCAGTTTAGTGAGATCCTTTCACAAAATGGGGATTGGGATACTCTCTATTCTAAAACCCAAAATCTCTTATTAATACTTTCCCACTGAGACAAGACAGATTTTTGGTGGTTCTGACTGGTCACCCCAAGTATCTTTTGTCTATAGTGGTCGTTCTCAAAGGCCAATATTTCTTTTCTTTTCTTTCTTTCTTTTTTCTTTCTTCTCTCTCTCTCTCTCTCTCTGTCTCTCTCTCTCT
>NW_004524594.1:21108415-21115604 GCF_000260255.1 Octodon degus | reverse complement strand
TTTGGTATAGGGTCTCACTATGCAGCTCAGACTCATAGTGGTCCTCCTGTTTTCAGCTTCCCCAGTGCTGGGATTACAGGCATGTGCCACCATGCCCAGACTCAGTGGCTGACTCAGTGTGTCCAGGGGTGGGGCTGGTGCAGCATGTGGTGCTGGGGATGGAATCCCGGTCCCTGTGCTTGCCTAAATAGGCACTTAATTTGCTGAACTATCTTACCAGCCCCACAGGCCAATATTTTCTAAGTTCATGGATTGACTCAGGCTCATGCTTTAAATGCCAGCTTGAGTTTGACTGTCTTAATTATCTTAATTATTGTGATTCAGTTTGTCTTTCCTTGAAAAGTATCACCACCTTATCATTCTGTCTCCATGTAGGTTCCAAATAAGTTCCGCTATCCATTCTACTATGAGATGTGTTGGTATGTGTTGGAGCGCTATGTATACTGTATAACCAACCGTTCCCACCTGACTAAGGAATTTCAGAAAGAATCTCTCAGCATGGGTAAGTATTCTACCTACATAAATTGTCTGATATTTTGCATAAAAAGATTTTTTGTGGTACTGGGGATTGAATCCAGGGCCTTTGCTCTGACCTACACCCCCAGCCCTTTTTCCTTGTATTTATTTTGAGACAGTCTTGCGTAGTCACTAAAATGCTCACACTGGACTCAAACTGGTGATTCTCCTGCTTGAGCCTCCCAAGATGCTAGACTTACAGGTGTATTCGAGGCTAGCCTAGGTATGTTCAAGACTTAACAAAACAAAACAAAAAAAAGACTAGCCTAGTCTTGCTTGAGGCAGGCAAAACAAAATAAACTTGTCCAGACATTTTACTAAATAGTTTACTGTATGTATAATTATCTCCATTTTATAAATGGGAACAATAAAGTTGAGAAAGATTTTTTAAAACTTGCCCAGAATCTTACAGTTAATAAGTGAGTAAGCTACAGCTTGAATCACACTGGTGCAACTCTAAAATCTATGCTCTTAACCTTTGTACTCTAACATTTCCCCAACATCTATAATGAGAAATGTTTTACTGGTAGTTTCAGTATACATTTTTAGACTTTTTCCATGTCTCACATTGGAGAGAAGCCAATACTATAATATGCTGTGATCACAGGTTTCTTTGGATTCTTCAATCTAAAGAAGATACCTTTTGCTTTAGCATTTTCTTCTTAACTGTATAACTTTGCTCATAGTTTAGACTCGTGTGAAAATTTAAAAAAACTAATCCAACATATGAAACTGAAGTATAGAATTGTATATAGTGTGATCCAATTTTGTTTTATTTTTATTGGGGGCTCAGTGGTCTAAGCATCTGCCTGGTAAGCACAAGGACCCAGGTTTGATCCCCAGCACCACATGCTGTGCTGGCCTGAGATTCCCCCCCAGGTGTGATGGTGTGTTCCTGTAATCCCAGCACTGGGGAGGCTGAGACAGGAGAATAACTATGAGTCTGAGCAGGGCTAGGGAGATGGCTCAGTAGAATAAGCACTTGCCTGGCAAGCTCAAGGGCCTGAATACGAGTCTGAGCTGCCTAGTTGAGACCCTGTACCAAATACATACATACATACATACATACATGCATACATACATAACATATTTTTAAAAATATTTATTTACTTTTGTCCTTTTTAGACAGGGTCTTGCTATGCAGTTCAGGCTGACCTAGCTCACTTGATAGCCAGGCTAGTCTTGAACTCACAATATTCTGCTGCCTCAGCCATCTGAGTGCTGAGATTATAGGCATGTACCACCATGCCCAAAAAATGTCCTATTTTTGTCTTTTTTTTTTTTTTTTGAGACAAGGTTTCACTATGCAGTTCAGGCTGGCTTTGAGCTTACTGTATAGCCCAGGCTGGCCTTTAAACTCAGTAGTCCTCCTGCCTCAGTCACCTCAGTAGTCCTCCCTGCCTCAGCTGGGATTACAGCCATGCACTATCACGCACAGCTCTTTGTGTCATTTTGATAATTCAGCAGGCAGTGATACAAAAGGAGAGAACAAATACTCTAAAAGTCAGGTGTCTTTCATTTTTCTCATTGCTGAGACAAAATACCTGACACCAAGGTAAAAGGAGGAAAAGTTCATTTTTGACTCTCACTTTAGTCAAGGTTTAAGTTCATAGTTGGCTGGCTCCAAGGTAGATCAACAGGGCAGACAGAGGGGCACTACATAAGAAAAACAGCTCATAACAGGTAGAAGGTAGAATAAGTAGCAAGCAGCAAATGACTAACAACAACCCTATTCCTGCTCCCTCCTCTTTTTTGTCTTTTTGTGACAGAGTTTCACTGTGTACATCAGGCTAACCTTGAACTCACTTTGTAGTCCAGACTGGCCTCAAACTCACAGCAGTCTTCCTGCCTCAGCCTCCCAAGTGCTGCTGCTCAATTTTGTTTTAAAGTATATCTAATAAGAGTCAGGTATAGGGGTTTACACTTGTAATCACAGCATATGGAAGGCTGAAGCAGAAGAATCACTGTGAGTTAGTTCTAAGTCATCCTGACTTAATATAGCAAGACCCTGTCTTAAAAAAAAAAACAACAAAGGATTATGAGTTCAAGCCCATCCAACAAATTAATGACTTTGAGAGACCTTGTCTCAAAACAAAAAATAAGAAAGGACTGGGGCGATAGTTCATTGTGAAGGAGCCCTTCAGATCAATCCCCAGTCTCCCCCTCCTAGTCATACACACATGTATATGAGGAAAGATGGAAAGAAAATACAGTACATCATTCAGTTGTTATTCTAGAGTAGAGGGGTAAGGGGTGACTTAACTTCCTTGTACCATCATATACTTTCTAAATTATTAGTACTAAAGGTATGCCATAGGACTAGTAAACATTATCACTGTGTTTAACTATCAACATTTTCCTTTAAAAAAAAAAAAAGCTTCATTGTACTCTCCATGTTGCTGGGATTTGAACTGCCTATAAAGCTTAATTTTATTTACTTAGTATTGTCTGTTCTTTTAGAAGATAGTGAAATTATAATCCCAAATTTAAGCTTAAATTTGAAAGTAACATATAGCCTCTTTCATGGGTAGCTTATTTTTAGTACACAAAGACAGGATTCTTCCCAATATTGATCATTACCTTAGTTGTCCTACTAGAGCAGGATCTACCTCTTACCATGATTTTCAGCAGTGGGCAAATGAGTTGGAATAAAGAGAGACAATATTTAAATGTGAGAGCTCCATCATTTATAATCTCAAGACCCTTTCCATACCATCTATATGTCTTACTGATTGCATGGCCAAGTGACTTGGTCTTTCTCCATTTTTTCTTTGTGTTGGTAGATTTGGAATTAAATGGATTGGAGTCTGGAAATGGGGATGAGGAAGGAGTAGACCGAGAATCCCGACGCTTGAGCAGTAGGCGTTCTGTGCTTACCAGCCCTGTAGCCAACGGGGTCAACCTGGATTATGATGGCCTGGGCAAAACCTGTCGAAGTCTTCCAAGTCTGAAGAAAACTTTGTCTGGGGACTCTTCCTCTGATTCTAGCCGGGGCTCCCATAATGGCCAAGTGTGGGACCCCCAGTGTAGCCCCCAAAAGGACAGGCAAGTGCATCTGACCCATTTTGAGCTTGAAGGCCTTCGCTGCCTTGTAGATAAGTTGGAATCTCTGCCACTGCACAAGAAGTGTGTCCCCACAGGAATAGAAGATGAAGATGCCCTTATTGCTGATGTAAAGGTAAGAAACTATTACCTGGCTAAAGCAATCAGTTTCTAGTTTTAAAGGGAGAAAGTATGGGAATTTAGTATAATCTCTGGTTCAACCACAGAGAAGTTAATAAGTACATGTGCTTGTTAGTGCTGCTCAATGTTTCATTTTGTATGTTGAGTTAAGATTTAAATCCAGTCCTTAAAACACAGAATTGAAGCTGACTCCCAGAATAAAGGTGAGCCTGAGAAAACATGTACATTAATCTTATCTTGTGCTATGTTAAAGCGGCCTGTTGTAGAACAAAAGGGAAACTAATAGCAGTCTCATCCTAAGTAGAGTAAGAGAAAATTGTTTCATGCTCTTTATGTTGAGTGGGTTTAACATGTTTAGTTTCGATAATACTATGACAAATACATCAGGGCAACTTCCAAGAAAAGTCTCATTTTAAGCATAATCCATATATGACCTCATCAAGTTTTGTCATATTGTGTATTTTTCTTGAAGAGGTCTTCCAACATAAGTTTTTAAAAAATTGCCTACCTCTCATAATTAGTCTCAAAGAAATGAACTTATTTCTGTGAAGCCCTGACTTTGGTTCTGTGAACTTGAGAGAACTCTTCCATCTTCCTCCCTTCTTACTCTTCCTCTGTGTCTGTCCCATAATCATCTCCCTAACCCCATTTTTTCTCTGGGATCTTGCTCTGTCTGCTCACTACCCTCCCCGCACCTCCTCTCCTCTCTTTTGAGATCTTGCTGTGTCTCTCTAGTTGGCTGTCTCTCTTCTGGGAACTTGCTGTGTTGCATAGGCTGATCTCCAATTCCTGAGCATAGACTATCCCCTTTCCTTGCTGACCCACTCTTCTAAGTAGCTTGGGCTATAGATAGTATGTCACTGTACCTAGCTTTTTTTTTTTTTTTTTGCCCTTCCTCCCTCCCATCAATATTTTAAGGACCCTAAGATTTCTAAGAGTAGGTCTTGGGGCTGGTGAGATGGCTCAGTGCTCTAAAGCACCTACTTAGAACGAGCTTAGCAAAGCACAGGGACCGCGGTTCAATCCCCCAGCACCACATGCCAGCCAGCCCTGCTCCCTGGTGGGCTGAGCTGCCACCCCCCCCCACGAATAAATAAAATTAAAAAAAAATAGGTCTTGTAAATTTATTTGATCTGGGTATCTATTTCTCTATCCCTTTCCCTTTCTCCCTTTTCTGTCTCTTCTTGTCTTCCTCCTTCCCTCTTCCCTCTCCCTCTTTCTCCTCCTTACCCTTTCTTCTTGTCTCAGTCCTCCTCTCCCCATTGTGTTCATCCTACCCAGAGTCTTGTGCATGCTAGACAAACTGTCTACCACTGAGCTGTACCCCTAGCCCACAATTTCCTTTTTACATCAGAATCTGGAACATAGGGGCTGGGAAGATGGCTCAGTAGAATAAGAGAAGGGCCTGAGTTGAATCCCCAGTTCCGCAAACAAGAAAAGAGTCTGGAACATACACATCTTGGGAATGTGTAATAGAAAGTTAAGATCAAAAAAAAAAAAAGAAAGTTAAGATCAAAGTTCATAATAAATGTTATTTTTAAAAGCTGCCACATAGATTATTTTAAGCCATAGGAATTTAGAATAATTCTGTCACCCCACCCGACCCCATGAAAATGGACTAAATATCTCATAGTATGTCTTTCCCATCCCTGATTCTTGATTCAGGCTTTGTTTTGTTTTGCTTTTTTTTTTTTTTTCTTAGCCAGCTCAGGCTGCTTGAGGGCAGGTCTGGTGATGCAGGTGGAAGTGGGGATCAACCTGAGGTATCCTGCACCTGACTGCATTTGCATGAGCAGGCACTTAAACAACTAAACTAACCAGCAGGCCCCCAGGCTTTGTTTTGTTGAGACATGGTCTTGCCCCTATAGTTCAGGCTGGTCTTGATCAGACTGTATAATCAAGTTGGTCTTAAACTCAGGGCAGTTCTCTTTTTTCTCCCCCCCCCCCCATAACTTTATTGAGAAACAAATAGCAATGAGACAGTTTCAAACCAAATTGGTAGGACAGTTTCAGTAATTAACACATTGTATACATTTTTCCTAGTGGTTATTTGCTGTACAAGATGCGGACATGATATCCTCTTTACAAACACTATTAGAACAAATCCCTCTATTCATTAAGAGAATGTAACTATATATCTATCCTAACCATTTTGAATACACAGATACAAAATGGACATTCATCTATATCCCTTTTTTTGTTTAGTTCCGTTATTTGTATATTATAGGTGTGTAAACTCAGCAAAATATTCTATGAGTCCAGTAGTCCATAATAGTATTGGGTCTTCCACTTCACTGGCAATGTCAGAAATTGTTGACCTGAGTCCCCTACAGCTCACCATAACAGCATGACTTTACTTCTTATACGTTTTTATACTTTTCTGCTGGATGGTTAAGACCAAGATAAAGCAAGACCTATGCAACAAGAGCTGTAGCTTTTGGGTCTCATAAGGCAGTTTTTTTGCCTCAGCCTCCCAAGTGTTAGAACTGCAGGCATGTGCTACCATGTCTGGCTGATTCAGGTGTTTCTAGATAACATATAACCAGCTGTGATGTTCCCCAGCTTTTGGCATCTCAGGAAAGAATTCCAAAACTGAAATGGGACCTCTTTTTATTGTTTTTACAGTTGACATTTAAATTATGTATAATATGTTCATACATCAGTAAAAAGGCAAAGAGTTACAGAAACTAAAAAAGGATGGTAACTCAATGAGATTGTTCCTCTTCAGTGTCAGTAGACACTGGGCAATTGGTGGTAAAACTTAGTTGTATAAGGTTTGCTTTAAAAGAGGCAGGTGGTATTGTTGTGGCTTTTATTTAAAGGAGGGAATGAAAAAAATTAAAATTAAAATAAAAATTAAAAAGAAAAAGAGAAAAGAAAAAAAGGGGGGGCGGGGAGATGGCTCAGTGGAATAAGCGCTTCCCTGGCAAGCGCAAGGTCCTGAGTTCAATCCCCGGTTCCACAAAAAAAAAAAAAAAAGAAAAGAAAAGAATAAAGGAGGGAATGACATTGTTCCAGGTGAGTGTCACATTTCCATGATTAATGTGTAACAAAAGAAATTTAGCCATACTTTTCCAGACTCACAAGTTAGATACCAGACTCACTTCATGCCGTGAGTGAACAAAGGACATTTGAGTTTTTTCTTTTCTATTGTGATAGGACTTAAATAATTATATAATCTTGAGTATTTGAGTGTAACGTTGTTGTAGTCACTTTCTCATTGCCAAGACACAGTACCTGACACCTGCAGATTAAAAGAAGAGAGTAGAAGAACTAAGCCCCTGCTTAGGCAAGCACAGTGACTGGGGTTCAATCTCTAGTACCACATGCCATGCCTCCCACACCCCTGGATGCACTGAGCCAGCCACCTAGACTGGGCGTGATGGCACACCCCTGTAATCCCAGCACTGGGGAAGCTGAAAACAGGAGAATCACTACAAGTCCAGCTGTGTAGTGAGACCCTGTACCCCCAGATATAGATATAGATATA
>NW_004524594.1:21084424-21108217 GCF_000260255.1 Octodon degus | reverse complement strand
ATAGCCCAGAAGCATAAGCACCTACCTAGGAAGTGCAAGGTCCTGAGTTCCATCCCTAGTCCCCCAAATTTTTTTTAATTAATAATAATAGAAGAGAGATTTGTTTTGACCCACAGTTTGTAGAAGTTTCAGTTGATAGCCAGCACCAAGGCAGGATAGCATGGCAGAGGGGGATAGCAGCAGAGATCAAATAGCATGGTAGACAGGAAGCAGGAGCCAGCCAAGAAAGAAAATAAATCTTTCCAGGCCATACCCCTAGTGACCTTGCTCTTCAACCCAGATTCCACCTCCTAATAGCAGGTTCTTTATAAACCTGTATAGTCCAGTCAGATTCCAAAGGTCCCACCTATGGTTGCGATGAGGCTTTAAGGGAATATCTGGTTACTTGTTTTCTATATACATCTCTCTATATGTGGCTATTCCATCGTGAATGTATATGGGAAACAAATTCTGACTTTGAGACTTGTTAACGTCTATAATTGTCTTTAGGAACTCTATGAAGAAAGATTTCTAAGATTGTATCATAATTTTTTTAAAATGTGCGTGTCCATTTTTTTAATTCATGAAAAAGAACGTCTTTTTTATTTCTAAGGGCATTGTCTGTAGATAGATTTGATATTATTGAATCCAGTTGTAGAAAGTCATATTATACTCCTCTAAGCAATCGTACAAGGTCAGTGGTCCTGATTGAAATGCATAGACTTCCTTAAATAAAATCATTGGAGTAATTATTAAAATTCGAAGCAGGGTGTGGTGCCACACCTGTAATCCTGGTGCTCTGATAGGCTGAGGCAGAAAAATTACAAGTTTGATCCCAGTCTGTGCTGCTCAGCAGTTTTAGAAAGACCCTGTCTCAAAAAGCAGGCAAGGGGAGATATATTCAGGACAAGGACCTTGAGATCAGTCTCTAGTACCACCAAAACAGCCAGTGTCAGAAGATACCAGTGTTTGGGGGCCTGGCCCTAGCTCAGTTCTTTAAGTGGCTGCTTCCACAAAGCTCTCAGCCTCAGCTTGCTGTAGTTCAATCCCCACAACACTCCAGCCAGCCAAACCTGCCCTGAAGGCATTCGGAGCAAAAAAAAAATCCTTATTCCATTTTTGGCTGGGGAGACGGCTCAGTGGAACAAGCACTTCCTGCGCAAGCGCAGGGGCCCGAGTTCAATCCCCGGTTCTGCCAAAAAAAAAAAAAAAAAAGATACCAGTGTTAGATCTCTTACAAGTAGTTTGATTTGCAATTAGATAGGTTAATTGTTCCTATATTTGAATATGTTTAGTGAGAGATTAGGATAGTGTGTGTAGGGTTTGAATACTTTGAGAATCTGACTGAAAAGAAAAAGAAACAAGTGAAGTACAAACAAAAACGAAGTTTATCCTTCCTGCAAAGAAAGGAATTGTTTCCTTTTAAAGTCTCTCTGGCTGGGGATAACCCACTCAGGCCCCGCTTCTGTAGGACAGGAGCTTTCTTTCGCCTAATAAATATATTCTGCTCTTTAAAGGGGGTGGGGGCGCCGGGGAGCTGGCTCAGTGGAATAAGCGCTTCCTTGGCAAGCGTAAGGGTCTGAGTTCAATCCCCGGTTCCGCAAAAAAAAAAAAAAATCCTCTAGCTGGCCTGGCATAGTGCCTCACACCTCTAATTCCAGCACTCTAGAGGCTGAAGTGTGAACATCACTATGAGTGTAAGGCCAGCTTGGGCCACATAAGGAGACTCTTGTCTCAATAAATCAAATCTATCTATCTATTTATCTATCTACCTACCTACCTACCTACCTACCTATCTCCCTGGCTGGGCTTGACTGAGCAGGAGTTGTCATCATGGGAGTTGAGGTCTGCCATAAGAAAGAATCAAAAGTTCTGGTGCAAGGAGGCCAGGAGCCAAGACATTGACCTGAGGCTTTTGGTCAAGGTATTCAGGTGTTTGCCAGATGAACCAATTTCACATTTTAACCAGGTTGTGCTGAAGAGACTATTTATGAGTTACACTCATCAGTCACCTAGGTCCCTTTCCTGGATGATCCAGAAGATGAAGCTTCTTTGCTGGGAAAATAAAACTGCTGTGGTCATAGGGACATAACAGATAACATGCAAGTTTAGGAGGTGCCCAACCTGAAAGTTTATGCCCTGTGCGTGAGCATCTGGGCCAGTAGTCATATCCTCAAGGCTGGGGATCTTATTCTCAGTTTTGACCAGCTGGCCCTGGACTTCCCCAAGGGCCGAGGTACTGTCCTGTTCTCTGGTCTACATCAGGGCTGAGAGGTGTACTGACATTTGCACAAGGCCCTAGAACCCTGCACAGCCACGCCAAACTCTGTGTCTACTCCAAGGGCTGAAAGATCAAGCACGCCAGAGGTAGATAAGCCAAGCTACTGCTGTAGGAACTAACCTGGGATCTCACTGTTACTACAAAGAGTTTAGAACCAGGCATTGTATGTGCAGACCTATGATCCCAGTATTTTGGAGGCAGAGGAAAGAAAATTGTTGTGTGTTTAGGGCCATCCTGGGCTACATAGTGAGTTCAAGCCCAGCCTTGACTACATGATGAGATTCTGTCTCAAAAATAAAAAGATTTTTAGATGTTTAAAAAAAAAAACAAAATGAAAGAAAGAAAGAAGAAATCTCTCTGGTTCTCAGAAATAACTAGTAGAAGTGAGAAGAAAAGTAGTGATACAAGAAATCCATAATTTCACATTCTCTGGAAGAAAAGTCCAGTTCAGTGTGATGATAAAAGGACTTTGAATATTCTAAAATGAGGGCTAGCCAAATAGCTCAGCGGACTAAAGCACCTGCTTAGGCAGAGAACAACGACTGAGGTTTGATGGGTTTGATCCCTGGCTTGCCGGGCCGGGCCCCACCCTCGGAGCACACAAAGACCGGAGATGGAGACTGGTCTGGGCATGGTGGCGCACACCTGTAATCCCAGCACTTGGGAGGCGGAAAACAATCACTCTGAGTCCAATCTATATAGTGAGTATAGACCCTGTACCCCATAGACCCTGTACTAAATATATATATTATATATTTACTACATATATATATGTATATATATACATGTATACATATGTGTGTGTATGTGTATTCTAAAATGTTCTATAGTTTTGTTTCGGAGCTGGGGATTGAACTCAGGCCCTTACGCTTGCCAGGCATGCGCTTATTCAACTGAGCTATCTCCCCAGTTTCTTATAATATTGAAAAAGGACTTATAGAACTGAAAGAAGAATAAATTAAAAATAGGGGATTAAAACGTTAGCTTACTGGTAATGTGAATCAGCCTGGGTAGGGTTCTGTTTGGAAAGAGTGTGGGTAATCTTAGTTTTGAGAAAGTATACTAAAAACAGAAGAGGTCTCTCCCAGTTGCAGCCTTAACATATGTTGAATAAAAAAGACATGGAAAAATATACAGGTATTCCTCATTTAACGATACGGCCTTTTACTGTTCAGATTTATCACCAAGGCTCACTATTTGGTCTTACAACTCAGTTCTTATTTTTGTTTTGCACAGTTCTGTACATCTTGTTTATAGAGCCTCAATGTCTTTTTTTGTTGTTCAGTATACCTTATACAATACTCTAATTTTTGCTGATTGTTCTGTATAGTTTTATTTACACATTACAGTACTCCATGTGAGAGTTATCCAAATAAAAGCAAAGTCATCAAATGGAGTTTACTTTGATCATTTCTTTGTTCTGATTATTGTAATATATATACTATATACAATTCTTCACTAAGTGACTAATTTGCTTAACAACAGAACCATAAGACCATAACTTGGTCGTTAAATGAGGAATGACTAACAACCCCATTAATGTAAACAAAATGTTTGGGTGTTGATACATAACAAGGAATTTTTTGTTTTTTACTTTTATTTTTTAAAGAGAGTACAAAATAATACTAAAACAGAAAAATTACAAATGATACAGAATTTCACTAAACAAAATAATAATGAATTTCACAGTATTGGTTGTGATGCATACTGTTGTCTTCAAATTAGTAGTTCATATTACCAGATATATACATACAAAATTGGAAGAAGAAAAAGAAAGAAAAATGTATAAGAAAACAAGAGAAAAAGGACAAAGAATTTTAAAAAGGAGACAAAACAAATTAAACATTATTAACTTCCTTTCCCTACACCAGCAGAAATCCACAATACAGTTGTGCAAACCATCCTGCTTACATACATAGATGTCCCACTCTCTCTCCTGTCCTCCTCAACTCAGTAATTACTTCCTCTTGAACAGCTTCATTTCCTTTTCCCAGTATCTATTGTACCCTTCAGATTTTATTTTCTCTTTCAGGTTCTCACACTAAGACAATACGATGTTCATAGCAAGGAATTTTTTGAGGTGTTCACCCCAGACTGCTGTCAGCAGAGCATAGCAGAATGGTGGGAATCAACTGTAAGAATTTATGATTTAAAAAAGAAATAGGGGGCCGGGGAGATGGCTCGGTAGGATAAGTGCTTGACTGACAAACGCAAGGATCTGAGTTCAATCCCCGGTTCTGCCAAAAAAAAAAAAAAAGAAAAAGGGAAAAAAAGAAATAGGGGCTGGGGAGATAGCTCAGCAACACAGTGCCTCCCTGGCAAGCCCAAGGACATGAATTCCGTCCCTGATACCAAAAAATAAAAAAGAAGAAATGGTAGAAGGATGTAGTATAATCAGCTCTTAATCCATTAAGCTATTTGTTTTGTTTTGTTTTTATGGTTCTGGAGATTGAACCGAGGGCCTTCAACTACACTAAATCCCGAGTCCTTGTTTTTATTTTTTATTTTTAGACAAGGTCTTGTATTACAGGAGTGTACTACCATACCTGGCCCATTAAAGCAGTTTTTCTTTTTCAAGCCAACCTATACAATGAAAGCTTCAGTTCTAGTTTTAATTAACAATACTTTTTAATAATTAACATTCATACTGAATAGAAAGTTTTAAATCTGAACTTAGTGACAAGACATAAAGCTTTAAAGTATTTTTATCACATTCTTACACTGTGTGTGTGAGAGAGAGAAAGAGAGAGACACAGACAGACCGGGTCTCACTATGCAGTTCAGGCTGGCCTTGAGTTCACTTTTTGATCTCATATTTGCAACAGTCCTCCTTCCTCAACCTCCCAAGTACTGGGATTGCAGGTGTGCACACCATGCCAACTCTTAACTACATATCTTTGTGACCTATTCTGAATTAATAGAAAAACCAAGGCCTTATTTAATTTTAAATTTGGAAACTTACTTTGAGTGGTTTTCTTAGCGCCCTGTATGGTTTTCATCCTTTCCTGGTAGCCTCTAGAATTGTTGTGGAATGATGTGTCTTTAAGTATTTGTACTTTATCCCTCCAGGTTAAAATAATACTTCAAAACAAAATAATTGTCCCATATCACTGTAAAGAAAACTTTTTCAAACAATAAACTACAGTGGGCTTTTAATTCCGAAAGTGCAGAGGAAAGGCTTAGGGTTAGAATGACCACATAAATGACCAAGAACACCAGTCAAAAGCACAAAAGTCTCTCCTTCTTTGGTAAATAACATGCAAACCTATAGCGCGGGCCTATAGATAGTCCCAGCTGGTATGTAGAGGTCAAGGCTAGAGACATTTCTGCTGGAGCCCAGGAGTTTGATGCTAGCCAGAAAGGGAGGAGCCAGGCCAGGTGGTGTATGCTTGTAATCCCAGTACCTTGTGAGCCTGAGGCAGGAGACTTCTAAGTTCAAGCCTAGCTTGGGCAACTTAGTGACACCCTGTCTCAAAGGCGGGGGGGGGGGGGGATGCATGTCATTGTGAATGTGTTATGTTTAATCTCTAGTACCACAAAAAAAGGCGGGGAGGGGGGAGGAAAACAAGGTGGAGCGGGAATAAGAAAAAAAGGAAAGAGGGGGTGTGTTTTTGTGTGTGTGTTTACACAGCAGGATCATGGGAGTCACAGTATTTTGTTTTTAATTAGACTTTCTCATTTTGTGACTCTTTTCATGAAAAATGAAATTCTGAACACTGAGATTCTGTCTGGGCATAGTGGTACACACTTGTAATCCCAGCACTTGGGAAGCTGAGGTAGGAAGATCACTGCAAGTTCAAGGCCAGCCTGGGCATTACATAGTACGTCCAAGGCCATCCTAAACTATAAAGCAAGACCCAGTCTCAAACGACAAAACAACCCACAGAGATTCCATCTTATCCAGAAAGAATAGCCATCATGAAGAAATCAAACAATAGCAATGCTGGAGGGGCTGTGGAAGGAAAGGAACCATTCTACATTGTTGGTAGGAATATAAGGTAGTACAACTACTAAGGAAAACTGTATGGAGACTCTTCAAAAAAATAAAAATAAGAATTCCATTTGACCTAGTTTAAAAAAAGAAATTATGTGGACAAAAATACAGACACATGGTGGCAAAGCCAGAGACCTCAGAAAGCCTGTTAAACCACTGAATCTATCCTAGGAACTTACTGGAACTGCTATACTGGAAATAAGAGACTTCAGTAGTGATAGCTGTTTGTTAGATGTTTATGTCAAAGAAGTATGAGTAGTTTCACAAAAAGCCAAGTTTTACATTTGTGAGGATCTGAAAATTACTTAAAAGTCGATCTGAGCTGCTGCTCTATAGGCTTCTGTTCCTGCCCAGCTTGTCCTCATGCTGATACACAATGCACATAGATCTCTGGAAACTCAGCCTTTCCTTTCTCGGATAGCCCAAAGAGTATGATTGGTCGGAACTTCACCCTGTCCAGGACCTGAATGTGTGTAGATGTAGGCAACATATGTTGGTTAAATGGCTGCCAACAAATGGTCCTGAGGTATTTAATAGCATACAGGGCTGGCTGTTGCCTTTGCGGGACTATCAGAAATGAGGTAGAGACTGTGGTGTTGCTCAGTGATAGAGCACTTGCCTAGAGTTTGGGAGGCCCAGGTTCACACCTCAATACAGCAAAACCATATTCTGGGAGTGATATCCTGAGCATGAAGCATTCTGATGGGCCAAGGAGGTTGATGGAGTTGGGAGGAAGCCAGTTCCTAAAGTTCCTGGGCCTTGGTTAGAATCAGGAGGGCAAAGTTCTTTCATCTTAAATTGTACCTCATTTGTTTGATTTGATCATGATGGAGCTGCTAATAGATTGCTGCATAGACATTTCTAGAATGTTGCTGGTTTCTAGTGGGAACAAGAAACAGGCATATGTTGGAAATGTAGTTGATGGGAAGCTGCCATATTGAGTATTCTTATTTATTTATTTAGTGCAGGGTCTACAGGGTCTCACTACACGAGTCCGACTTGTAGTGATTCTCCTGTTTTCAGCTTCCCAAGCTCTGGGATTACAGGCACGCACCACCACGCCCAGTCTCATTCCTCATCTCAGTGTACCCCAGGGGCTGGGCCAGCCTGCAGGAATCAGCCTCGACCTGGGCGTCTGCCTATGCAGGTGCTTTAATCCACTGAGCTATCTGGCTGGCCCCCTTGTGTATTCTTGATATTGGCTGGAATGTGTTATTTCTGAACGTGTTTATTTCTGGAAAAACATGCTAGTTCTGGATCAGGGACTGGAGGCCACATGATCCAGAGCAGGTAAAGCAAGCAGACAGTGTGAAAGTCAGATAATTTGGGAGGAGCTGCTTCTTGGTTCTCTTTCAGTGGCTAGACTTGAGGTGGTCCCAGGTGTCTGCTGAGAAGAGAGATTGTGTGTGCATGTGCGTGTTTGTGTGCGCGTGCGTGTGTGTGCGCGCGGGGGTAGTGGGGGCGCTTGTCTATAATTCCCAGCAACTCAGGAGGCTGGGGCAGAAGGATCCTACTAAGTGAAAGCAAGGCCAGCCTGAACTGCATAGCAGGACTCTGTCTTAGAAAGACAAAAAAAAAAGAAGTGACCCTGAGGAGAAGGTTGTAGACTGAGACAAGGACAAATGTGGGCCATGCTGCCTAAGCAGAATGGGTTAAAGCTTTCCCTTCTGCTGGCGCCTTCTGAAGTCAGCCACCACCCGGAGCCCTTAGGGGCTGGCCCTGAGTTCTCCTGTAGCGGTGGTAGAGGGAGGGAGACAGGGCGGACCAAACTCCCTCCCGGCAGTGCCTCCTCCAATGACTGAGGAGAAGAGCTGCGACTGAACACACCCTCTCCCAGCTCTGCAGCAGAACGGCCGGGCCCTCTGCCTGGCTAGCTCACTCGAGCTCAGCTCCCCCTCCTGCCATCTTCCGTTGCAAAGCATTTCTGGGAGCTGCATGTGGGTGACGCAGCAGCATTGTTCACAGGCACAGGAAGCCACGACTGAGCTGAAGGGCTCGAGAAGGAGCTTAGAGCACTGCACGCTGCGCTCTCTGGGTAGCCTGAAGGGTTAGAGCCGACTGCCCTGCCTTATGTGCTCTGGGAGATTTCAGAATTTTCGAGTAAATCGGGATTTTCCTAAAGGCAGAAAACCAAACTTCTTCCGCACAACTTCCAACACAGAAAACAAAACAAAGACGGTGGGGAAACTTCACCCAAGAGCCTCGGCAGCTCCAGAGCGACAAGAAACGCAAGGTCAGGCGATCGATCAGTTGGCAAACCCATTCTGGTTTGGGGTGTGTATTACTGTAGGGACTTTGTCTCAGCAAAGAGGCAGAAGAGCTGCCTGACAGGCAAGTCCAGGACAATGCTTATGTTACTTGGTGTTGCTGAGCCATCGTTGCACTTGTTCCCTCACTGGTGGGATATGCTTTGGAACTGAATCGCTTTGCTTTTGGGAATGATTTTCCACTTCTGCCCGGACCCTTACGCTCTCTTTCTCTTCCTCTGATCTGTGGGGTGTGGGCCTATATTTGAATGTTCTCCTGAATGCCTGGAGCCTAGATAGGCGGCAGCCTTTCCGCACTCCACCCCCGCTTCCCTATCCCAAGCCCCTCTGGTGAGGGGTGGTGGCTTCTTTATATGGTTTCTTGTAGGGCCTCAGCTGGAGTCTGCCTTTTTTGATGAAAGCAGGGCGTGCTTGCTTGAATGGCCCTAGCGAATTAAGAAATAAGGCTTGGAAGGAAATCTGCATTTCCCTCCACACCCACACATACCCCAGTAACAGCCATGTATGTGTGAACAGCTGCCCCCCACACGCACACACCACCAACACAGTTTCTCCACCTACCTTTCCCTGTGGCACCCACAAAAGTCATACAGGTAGAATTAGACTGCATTTGATGAAGTTAAGTTCCTTTTCTACTCTTTTAAAGAGCTGCAGATCTTTTGATGCAGTTTCTTTTACTAAAAGTGGAAAGTCCCTGTTTGTGGACAGCTTAGTTCTCTGGCAAAGGAAATGGGCAGAGTCCTACTCTTCAGCAGTGTGAAGGGGGGGAGGGGAGCAGTGCACTCCCTAGTGCATATTTTAAATGAACCCAAATTTTTCATCCTGGGGTTATTAGAAACCCTGACTAGAGCCTTGTCCCACATGGCACCACACCCCGCCTCGTCACCCCTACACAGTGTGGTGCTAAAAGGAGGCTCCAGAATAGGATGCCATAGCAACTTGAAGTAAATAAAACGACTGCAGATGAGATCAGTTTGGGGGAAGGTGTGAGGCATCTAGAAACTAGGAGAGCTTCTTGGGATGTTAAAAGGTATTTTCAGTCCAGCTCTGGGATTTTGAACAGTGATCCTTAAGAATAAAAATAATTAAAAGCCCTGAAGAAGCCCCAGTCATGCCAACCTGTCTAGGTCAAAGTTTAGTCTTTGAAACAGTTTCTACCCTATACACGTAAGCCAAGTATAACTTGTCCCCAAATTTGCTTTTTTTTTTTTTTATTTTTCCTGTGTGTTTTAGGGCTCCTAAGATCAGAGAAAGGGGACTTTCATTCTTCTAGAAGGTTTAAGCTTTGTAAATTTCTGTGGAAAACGTGAAAGGTTTGTCACAGAATAGCAGCCAGTGTGATTAACTTAAATGGCAGTTTCTTACTGTAGCATTGTTTCTGAGTCACTGAAATTTGATCGATTAAAGTCATAAGAAGTATTGCCCTCACCACTAAGACTGTACCTGCTCCACTAGTAGAAATAAAGGCAAATAGCTGACTGTGTGTATGTGTGTGTTTGAGAGATTGAGATTCTGTAACAGCCTTAGATGAACAAAATTGTATGTCAAATCAGAATATTAAAACTCTGCTACTTACCTTATTCAGTGTTAGCTAGTCACTTTGTTGCAGTGTTGCTCCAGTCTGCAAAATGCAGTCAACATTTGAAGAAACAATATAAAGTTTACTGTCATATATAGAACTACATGATAAGTAACACTTTGTTGCCACAGTATCTAGTTGCTTTAATGTAAATGTTAGCTTGAGTACACAAGTAAAAGAGTTGGGTACAAAGGTAAGTTTGAAGTCTTAATAGTACTGTAGTAGTCTGAGTTTTTTCTTTCATCTTTGATTTCCTCATTTTAAAGTCTGAAGACAGTTGCTAGCCTGTTCTATCCCTTGGAGTTTTTGAGGGCACTGAGTCTGAGTGGTTGGCTACTGCTGGAAGTAGTTGGCACGGTGTTCATCATGCCTTGCTTTTTCCTTCTCTCTCATCCTACCTTTAGATTTTGCTGGAGGAACTTGCCAGTAGTGATCCCAAGTTAGCCCTCACTGGAGTCCCAATAGTACAGTGGCCAAAAAGGGATAAGGTAAGAAACTCTTCTGCTTGATCTTCAAGCTGCTTAAACCTTTTGCTAGCTAACTATTACTATTCCAGGAAGAAAAGAACAACTACACAGCTTTTGGCACTTTGATACAAACTGACAGAAAATTATTCCTCAGTTTTGTCCTCTCAGGTCAAGGTAACTGGCTATTTTTGGAGGTGACTGTCTGAATGGAAATCTCAAACTGTAAAATCTCCCTCTAGATTCAGATGCCAGGTTGTACATTTCTGACCATAGTGATCAGCCCCTATCCTTCTGACCTGCTCAGTTATCTTCAGAGATAATGGCTTAAAAGTAATTGAAAGAAATACAAAAATGAGTTTTTCTTTATTATAATGGGATCACACTTTTGGGATTATACCTCATTAGGACTTTTTGGTATAGAATTACACATTCGCTAATGTCAGTTACGAATGTTCATGCTCTCTATGAGTTTTTATATTGTCCTCTTTCATGGTTTTGTTAAATAAATGATAGCAGTCTGATCCTGGCCATAATTTTTGTAGATAAATTAGACCATTCTGTGGTGTTTCTTAGCTGGTGTTTGCAAAGCCATCACATTCCATGGGTGGTTATATAGAGTAGGACCACTTACTCCATCGTAAGTAGCAAGTCCCACGTGGCCACATAGGACTGCCACAGAACAGTAGTCATTTTTGGCTGTTGATATTTTGTGTCAGAAAAGTCTTTTAAGATATGGTAGGAAATTGAAGAAGTAAAAGACGTGCTCCTTGTCCTTGAAAAGGTCACTAGCAAGGTAAATGCAAGTGCTTAAATTGTAAACATAGCTGAGAGATCTATTCCATACTTAAATGTTAATTGGAGTATCTACTGTGTACTCATTTTCTGGGATTCAGAGAAATAAAAAATGAAACCAGTTTAACCCTTGAGTAGTTTGCCATCCTGTTTATTTTGGAGCAAGTTCTGTGTAGTCAGAATAAGGAAATAATAAAAGGCCCCTGGGGTGACTTGAGTACATGGCACTTACCCAGAAATCTTCAGGGATAGACAAATCTTACAGTTCTGCAAAATGAAAAGGGTGTAACTAACACAGTAGACCAAAGGGCTAGGATAGGGCCTAGCAGATTTTTCTTTGAAGATCAAGACAGTAAATATTTTAGATTTGGTATGCCATACACCCATGGCTTCTCTCAGTTCTACCATTGTAGCATGAATACAGCCATTCATAATATATAAACACATGAGCATGGCTGTGTTCTAGTAAAATTTATTTATAAAAACAGGCAATGAGCAGATTTGCCCACAGGACATAATGTTTGCAGAGCTCTGAGCTAGGTATACTGCCTTGTAATCTACCCTCTGCAGTCTTAAAGCAATTTGATATGGTTGACCTCACTGCTTTCTCTTTCCAGCTTAAATTCCCTGCCCGGCCAAAGGTGCGGGTTCCAACCATCCCTATCACAAAGCCTCACACTATGAAGCCAGCTCCCCGGCTAACACCTGTGAGGCCTGCAGCTGCCTCCCCCATTGTATCAGGAGCCCGGCGGAGAAGAGTGCGCTGTCGGAAATGCAAAGCCTGTGTGCAAGGAGAGTGTGGTGTTTGCCATTACTGCAGGGACATGAAGAAGTTTGGGGGACCTGGACGCATGAAACAGTCCTGTGTCCTCCGACAGTGTTTGGCAGTGAGTGATTTGCTGGGTAAAGGTGATGGGGGAGGGGCACTGGTGCCAGAGAGACTAGAATACAAGTGTTATAGAACCAGATTGCAGATCTGAGAAGTTATGCTCTCTTAGACTTTATTCATTTTGTCCTCCCCCTGGATTCAGAAAGTGTCTAGTACTAAAAATAATCTTTTGGCTTTACCTAATTTTCAAACCAAAGATGAGCATTTGAAGGGCAAATCATTTGCCTACCATCCCTTCTTTAAATGAACTAGAAGGACTGGTGAGCCTAAGAACAAGACAACTCAAAGTGAATGAGTCTTTTGTTTCCAATTCTCAGGTGGTTGAGTCCCCTGATCTTCCCCATTTTTTTCTGTCAGAATCCCATCTCTAACCTGTCTCAGTGCTCCTATGTATTTACTAGAGAATTACACAAGTCAAATCACTTGTCTGTAAAAGGAAACTGAAATGGTGAAGATTTAAATGTATCCTCTTAGTCTCTGTCTTTGTCCTTTTGTAGCCCAGACTGCCTCACTCAGTCACATGTTCCCTCTGTGGAGAAGTAGATCAGAATGAAGAGACACAGGACTTTGAGAAGAAACTCATGGAATGCTGTATCTGCAATGAGATTGTGCATCCTGGCTGCCTCCAGGTGAGGAGAGTCTCATAGAGCAACAGAAAGGTAGGACACATGTCACAGGAAGCTGCCACTATCCCTAGGTACTATGAACCCTCAGCTCCATAGTTACATAATGGAACAGTCTTAACATTATCACCTAACATTGAAGAAGTTCTCAGTTTGTATCAGGTTCAGGGCACAGCTGAGCTTTTAAAAAGTAGTAAGGGAAGCTGTGTGTGGTGGCACACATCTATAATCCCAGCACTTGAGAGGCACAGGCAGGAGGACTCTTGTGGGCTCAAGGAAGCTTGGGCCACATAATGAGTTGAAGACTAGCATGTATGACACAGTGAGACCCTGTGTCAAAAAAATTTTAAATAGGGCCAGCCAAATAGCCCAGTGGATTAAAGCACCTGCAAGGAGGCGCAGGAGCCGGGGGTTTGATCCCTGGGCCTGCTATGGCAGCCCTGGCCCGGGGGCACACTCAGGTGGCATTTGAGACTGGGCATGGTGGGTGTGTGCCTGTAATCACAGATTTTGAGAGGTTGTAAACAGGCAGATCCCTACAAGTCAGATCTAGTAGTGAGATCCTGAACACCTGTGGACCCTTCCCTAAAATATAATTTTATATCCTTGATTCCTTGAGATATATATATATATATATATATATATATATATGGCTGGGCATGGTGGTGCACACCTGTAATCCCAGCATTCAGAAGGTTGTGGCAGGATCACTGAGGCTGGCCTGATCTACATAGTGAGACCCTATCTCAAAACAAAATGGATTTAGTTCTTACCACAATCCCGTAAGATACACATGATTTTATTCTGTTTTTTGTTTGTTTGTGTGTTTGTTTCTTTTTTTGAGACAGGGTCTCACCATGCAGTTCAGGCTGGCCTTGAACTCACTTTGTATCCCAGGTTGGTCTGGAACTCACAGTAATCCTCCTGCCTCAGCCTCTGGAGTACTGGGATTACGGACGTGCGCCACCACACTTAGCTTGAAAGATTTCCTGTAGCCTGCTTTGATAAGTAATCACAATGAGGATAGCCAGTTTTCCACCTTTGGAAATAGGTATTAGTGTCATCTGAAACCAGGTAGCTCTCCATTTTCTTCCCCTGCGGAAGTTGCTTCTCACATGTGTTAGTATATAACAAAGGCAGAAGAGACTAACTTGTTTTTTTGGCGGAACCAGGGATTGAACTCAGGCCCTTGCACTTGCCAAGGAAGCGCTTATTCCACTGAGCCATCTCCCTGGCCCCGAGACTAACTTGTTTTTATTATCCATGTCTGCCTATAGATGGATGGAGAGGGTTTGCTTAATGAGGAATTGCCAAATTGCTGGGAATGTCCAAAGTGTTACCAGGAGGACAGCTCGGAGAAAGCCCAGGTAAAGAAACCACACTGACATCTTTTGTGACAGGAAAAAAAGAAGTGTTCAACCTGGGAAATTGCAATACATTTGCCTTTCCAATAGTGTTCACTTGGTTTCTTTGATTCAGGGAAGTTATTTTTGTTTTGTTTGATAGCTTTTTTTCCTTTGGTTACTTACTGAGTTTTTAGTGTGTTTTTTGTTGTTGTTGTTGTTGGATTGGTTTGGTTTTTGTATTTCTAAATACTTGGGATCCTTAAGTTCCTTAAGACCTCTTATACTGTGGGGCACGAGAAAGAAAGAAACCACAGCTGGGCTGTTGAGGGGGAAATAAGGTATGTAGACTTTCTCCTGAGGAATGTAACTAAAGGGGAGGCAGTGGCCCGAGTTTACCCTTAAATACTGGCGTCCCATACTGGAGTTTCCAGTTAAGCAGGTTTGCATTTTTTGTCATCTTCATTCCCAGGCCTCACTGAAAGACCTGCCCACCCCACATGCTCAGATGTGTCATTCAAAGGCAGTCTCTCCCCTAGAGAGGTTGGGGACCAGCTTCATGACCTTGGCCAGGACAGCTGAGATTGCTGGCCCACTGGTCACTAGTAATGTTAATGTCCAAAAGGAGTCTGGTTACTCGGACTGGCAAGCCAAAGCCTGCTAAGGGCACATACAGGAGGCAGCGGCTGGCTTTGTGTCAGTCTTCCAAGGACCCTCTACTAGAGTAGGGAAGGGGGCATAATGGAGTTTCTTAGCTTTTGTTTATTCCATTTGGCCACTGAGGTAGTTGAAGTTACAGTTTAAATGTCTTTGATGGCAAGAGTTTTGTGAATGTACTAGTGCTAAAGTTCTCATTCCAAATTCTTGGACTAGTGACTTCTACATTTGTCCTCACTGCTGGTATTGAGGGCTGGCATCCCTTAATGCAGCACATGGGTTGATACTTGCTGTTTCAATCACTTTCTAATACCTGTATATTGGGAAAGCCAACAACTAGAAGATTATTCCCTCCCAACCATGTGACCAAAAAGTATGCGGAGAAAAAGGAACACAGCCTGGGAATATTGGTTAGGGACATGAAGTATCTCCTTGAGGAAAATTTGAACTGCTAATAGGGCTCCTTCTGGCAGTTGACTGGGCTTTGTCACAGTATAGCCAAAGTGGTTTCCAGGAAAGGACAGCTGTCTGGTGAGCACAGGTAGCACAGAAGGAGCTGTAGCTTTATGTGTGGAGTTCCTCACTGTGATCTTAAGCAGATCCCTTGGCAGTGGTGCAGTTTCTTACCAAGATTCTCATTCTGCTTTCTCACATCAGTGGGGAATAGAAGCTGTAGCTGGAAAAGTCAAAGCTGAAATGCTTTAAAAAAAAAAAAAAGCTGAAATGCTGGAGAGCTGAAAGTATAAAAGTTGGTGGCATTTGCTGCTCTCAGCCCCTGCTTCATCACCCCAATGTTAGGTGGGCTGTTTTTCTTCCACCACTAATAAGAAACATCACTTGAGTGAAAGAGCTGAATGAGAGACAAGATTTAAAATGGTTAGATTATGCAAGGGTAGACTTTATAAATAACTATTTTTCCCAGGGAATTAGCCAGAAGTTGGGGCAAGAAATGGATAGGATGAGGTATAGAATCAAGCAGCCCATATTAGGATCTCACTCTACTAGAGCACAATCCTTTTGGTCACAGATGGGTTTCCTAAGTGACCTATTAAATTGATTTTTGTTCCATAATCAGTTTTCTCTGGTATAGGCATGAGCTCTGTTGCCCTTCTTTGCAAAGTCTAAATTACAGGCTCAGAAGAAATGAGCCCCTCTGGCAGCAGTGACCAATTTTCTTTTAGGCTCACCCAGTCAGTTTAGAGGATTTGGAAAAAAAAGAAGCACTGATGTTGCTTTTCTGGGCGCATTTTGCAGAAGCGGAAAATGGAAGAGAGTGATGAAGAAGCTGTGCAAGCCAAAGTCCTGCGGCCCCTGCGGAGCTGCGATGAGCCCCTTACACCCCCACCCCATTCACCCACTTCCATGCTACAGCTCATCCACGACCCGGCTTCCCCCCGGGGTATGGTGACTCGGTCATCACCTGGGGCTGGCCCCAGCGACCACCACAGTGCCAGCCGTGATGAACGCTTCAAACGGCGGCAGTTGCTGCGGCTGCAAGCCACAGAGCGCACCATGGTACGGGAAAAGGAGAACAATCCCAGCGGCAAAAAGGAGCTGTCTGAAGTTGAGAAAGCCAAGATCCGGGGATCGTACCTCACTGTCACGCTACAGAGGCCTACCAAAGAGCTCCACGGGACATCCATTGTACCCAAGCTGCAGGCCATCACGGCCTCCTCTGCCAATCTTCGCCATTCCCCCCGTGTGCTAGTACAGCACTGTCCAGCCCGTACCCCCCAGCGTGGGGATGAGGAGGGGCTGGGGGGAGAGGAGGAGGAAGAGGAGGAGGAGGAGGAGGAAGATGACAGTGCAGAGGAGGGGGGTGCAGCCAGGCTGAATGGCCGGGGCAGTTGGGCTCAGGATGGAGACGAAAGCTGGATGCAGCGGGAGGTCTGGATGTCTGTCTTCCGCTACCTCAGCCGCAGAGAACTTTGTGAATGTATGCGAGTGTGCAAGACATGGTATAAATGGTGAGCAGGGATACAGGGGGTCAAGAATAGGGGAGTGGGAGTAGGTGGCAGGTCTTGTGTATAAGAATAGAATACACCTTAGCATTTTAAGGCTTCTCTTCTAGGATCTGTAAGGGAATCAGTGGACTCCATTTGTTTTCAGGTTCTGTTAAAGATAGGGCCCCTTGTGTCTGTAGAAGTCGTTAGGAGACTTTGACCCTTTGCCTCATCTCCCTGCTATGTTCCGCAACTCTCTTTGCTTGGGAAAGGGATCTGATTTGGGAGGTAGATTGTTACACTATACTAAATCCTCAGTCTTATAGGCTGGAAGTCTTTACAACTCATATGCTGGTAGTTGAGTCTCTGGTATGCTAGTCATCTTACAGTTTTGCTGACAGAGATGGCTACACCTAAAAATCATCCGAGAAATAAGCATGCTTTCCAAAGTGAATTTGAGAAGTTTAGAATCTTAAACAATTTTTAATTCTCAGCACCTCCAACCTGAACCAGGATTCCTCACACCATCACTTGTAAAGCTTTCTAAGACTTATTTGTCCTTGTTCATGAAATCAGTTATTTCTCAAGTTGAACAGACATTTAAGGGGGAAAATCCATATTGGTTATGAACAAAGCTTTCTGTTGGACATTGTGGGTTCTACCTTAAACTCTAGGATATATCCCTTATATCTGGGTCACACCCTGTTACAGTGCTCAACATGTAGCATCCTGCCATGGGCATTTCCCTGTGTACTGATTGAAAATGCAAATTCTGAACCTGCATGGTATCGCATACCTAGAATCCCAGCGCTGAAGGAGACTAAAACAGATTACAAGTCTAAGCCCAGCCTGCAGTATAACAATTTAGATCTTTCTCAAAAGGGCTGGAGATGTAGCTCAGTGTAAAAGCCCTGCGTTCACTTATCAGTCATGTCCACCATCACCACCCCGTCAGAAAAATTGCAGATTCTGTGGCACAGGTCTAACAGTGTGCTCTTGAGAGGCCTCCAGGAGACTGTTCAAGTTTGTACACCCCTCCTGTTCTTTACTCTAGTCAGCAGTTTGCTCTTGCCATAGAAGTTTGATGTGTCACTGGTGAAATTTTGTCTTTAAAGACCTATTTTCTACCAGTACATGTTTATTTCCCAAGTCAGAATTAATGTGTGATGAACCTGGATTCTCTTAGTATTTTTCTTTATAGTTAGTGGGCCTCCCTGGCAAAACCCCTAAGTTCCCAGGTTAGGACACATAAGACACCCCTTATGTGCTGTTTCCCCACCCCAGCCAGACTGTGAGCTGGCCTCAGGGGAGGAACTGTAAAACACTAAATGAAAGCCTGCATGGCACAGTGTAGTTTGTAACATGTGGATTTGTAGATTGCAGTGGGAAGGCAGGCTGTCCCTTTCATTTCTGGACTGAACTGGCTAGAAAATGTCAAGTTAGCACTGACACAAACTGAAGGGTAAGGGAAAGCTCAAGACCTGATAAGGAACCTGCTTGGGCCCTAAGCAGTAATTAGCTTAAAGTGGGGCATATTGTGGGGGTATAGAGTAGAACCCTGCATCTTGGGCAGTCATTGGTTACTCAAGAAAGAGTGGTGGGCCAGGGAGATAGCTCAGTAGAATAAGCACTTCCTGGCAAGCACAAGGGCCTGAGTTTGATCCCTGGTTCTGGAAAAAAAAAAAGTGGAACAAATTAAGTACCTTCAGACAGTATGAAGTCAAGAAATTTGAAAATTTCCCCTTATATACCTTTCAGTAAGATCTATACTGCTTAATGTAATTGAAGAGGTTATATATAGCATGTCGCTAGCACTTGTGCTGTTTCCAACCCCTTCTGAGGAAGTCAGTGTGAACTGTTAAGTTCTACTCTACATAACATACAGGTTTGTAAAGTGTTTAGTTGCTGTAGGACAAGAGCTTTTGTCAATACTGAGGCACAAAATCCCAGGGTATGATCCCTGTTACTCCTAAAGAAGAATGTAGGGAAGTGACCCTTAAGTGTTGTTTTTTTCTAAAAGCCTCCAAAAGTCTGTGTCAAGAGCTCCATTGAAAGGGATATCAAGTTACTGACAGCTAGTTCTCTTCCCTTCTGTTAGGTGCTGTGACAAGAGACTTTGGACAAAAATTGATTTGAGTAGGTGTAAGGCCATTGTACCCCAGGCACTCAGTGGTATCATCAAGAGACAGCCAGTTAGTCTCGACCTCAGTTGGACCAACATCTCCAAGAAGCAGCTCACATGGCTGGTCAATAGGCTGCCAGGTAAGTAAGCTGTGCTGTTGACAGTGCTTCTTAGAATTGCTTTAGGACCATTTAGGTCAGCAGTCCCAAGCCACGTTGCCTTTCTGCCTACCAGCAGATTTCTCTGGGACCATTACTGGATCAGTGACTGCATTAGACTGTAAAGAATGGGATTAGGTGCTGCTGTAAACCCTGCAGGTCTCCTCAGCACAGCCACTGAAGGGGAAACTAGAGTCAGGTATACTATGATCAGCACCTTGTAAGCCACTGGACATTTTTTGAGGTCTTACAAAGACAGGAAGAAGTCACTCCCACATTGCTCTGGTAGGAGCTAAGCAATCAGTTTTAACAACAGAGCTAAATATAACATAGGGTATCATAGAAATCTTTGAACTTGATTATTAGAAGGACATAGTTTTAGCCCATTAGCTTGAAAAATCCATTCACTTTGTTCTAGTTAGCTGATAATTGAGACTTTGAATGGGCTAATAGATGACATTGCTTGTCTCATATTTCCATTCATTGCAGGACTAAAAGACCTCCTCCTAGCAGGCTGTTCCTGGTCTGCAGTCTCTGCCCTTAGCACCTCCAGCTGCCCCCTTCTCAGGACCCTTGATCTTCGGTGGGCAGTAGGAATTAAAGACCCTCAAATTCGAGACTTGCTGACTCCCTCAGCTGATAAGCCAGGTATGTTCTGGGCCTTACTTCTTGGTGCTTGTCTTCAGGTAGTTTTGGCTTTCCACAGATCTGATCATCCTCAAAAGCTGAGGTAATCTCAGAATTGAAGTTGTGAAAGGGTATAAAATGAGAATAGCTCGAAAAAATAAAATGAAGCAGGACCGGGAGATGGCTCAGTAAGATAAGTGCTTCCCTGGCAAGTGCGAGGGTCTGAGTTCAATCCCCGGTTACGCAAAAAATAAAATAAAATGAGAATATCACAATAAAACTTCACTGTTTATAAGCAGATAATTACCTACAACTGAAGTGAGTCCATTCTGTGGGCCATGGAGTTTGGGTCACAGAGTTTGGGGCTCGGAGAGGAAGGCTCAAAATGTTTCTTGGTTGAGATGGAATGTCAAAAGCTATTGCCAGGGGCCGGGGAGATGGCTCAGTGGAATAAGCACTTCTCTGGCAAGCGCAAGGGCCTGAGTTCAATCCCCAGTTCCACAAAAAAAAAAAAAAAAGCTATTGCCAGGATAGTCTAGAAAAACATGGAGCTGTGGGTAGGGGAGGAGCATTCCATACATACCCATGTAACAAGAGGCATAATCTGGCTCTGGGAAGAAGGACTTGTCTTGTTTCCTAGAAACTGCCCCCACATGCTGCTTATACCTAGAAGGCAGGATTGGGCATGGGCAGTTTTCTCCTAAGCCTCATCAAAGGGGCTTGGCCAGCAGGTAATGATGCTGCCTGGAGCTTTGGAGCTATATTAGAAAATTAAGTTTTGGTCTATGCTTTTTTCTTGTTTATGCAGGTCAGGACAATCGCAGCAAGCTCCGGAACATGACTGACTTCCGGCTGGCAGGCCTTGACATCACAGATGCCACACTTCGCCTCATCATTCGCCACATGCCCCTCCTGTCTCGACTTGACCTCAGTCACTGCAGCCACCTTACAGATCAGTCCTCCAATCTGCTCACTGCTGTTGGGTCTTCCACTCGTTACTCCCTCACAGAGCTCAATATGGCAGGTATGCTGCTATTGTTTTCTATGCTAAAGAGTACCCCTGCCTCATGGAGGTCCCAGCTCTTCCTAGAACTTTTATCAGAGAAAAAAAAAAGAATTTGGATCAGTTGATCGAGCCATTTCTACTCATTTTAACTACTGGGGGTAGGAGGGTAAGAACTAAAATTAAATGCCATCATGCATGGCTACCGTCCAGCTGCAGTTTGGTCAGCTCTTATGTTTGATATCCATAGTGCCAGGAGTGAGGCAACAAGAGGGTCTAGTCTCTGAGGCAAGTAGTCATGGGACTACGTATTTTTATTTAGTATTTTGGGGAAGAATGGCTGGGAGACCGAATGGTAGGGGTGAGCATCTGTGGCATTGTGTTTGTAACCTCTGAGTTCATGGCCACTTTGCCTACAGGTTGCAATAAACTGACAGACCAGACCCTGATTTACCTACGGCGCATTGCCAATGTCACCCTGATTGACCTTCGAGGATGCAAGCAGATCACTCGAAAAGCCTGTGAGCACTTCATCTCAGACTTGTCCATCAACAGCCTCTACTGCCTGTCTGATGAGAAGCTGATACAGAAGATTAGCTAAGACACGCCCAGCCTGAACTGAACAGGAAATGGATCTTCCCTAGCCTTCCCCACTGAGGAGAGCCTCTCCCTGACCCTGCACGGGCTCTGAGGCCAGCATCACACACCCTCTCTGCTCTTCTGTCCCTGAGCTCTTCTCTCACAGGTGGGGTAGAGAGGGTGGACAACACCAGGCTTATGTCCCTGCTCCTCTCCCTCCCAAGGAAAAGGGAGTAGCAGCTAATGTGAGGGGAAGGAAAGCACAGGCTGTGCTGTTGCGGTGCCTGTTCACTTGCTCACCTGCCAGGAGACTGGGCTCTCCATTTGGAGGATTCATGCAGCCTTCACCTGCACGCGGCCCTGGGCCCCTCTTCCCCACCTGTGGCCCCAGCAGTGCCTGGTTCAGACCAGACTCCAGGGAAGAAAGCAGTCCTGCCTCCATGGCCAGGTTCTCCTTGTGGTGTCCAGTGCATGTCTCTCCTCTGTCACTCTCTCCCGGCTTCTGCAGGAGGGGCCAGCAGCCCCAGGAATGCCAGGCCCAGCAGATCCCACTGGTGCTGTTGATGTCTGAAACCTTGTGCCCACATCTGTGCTCGCCCGCCTTTCCTCTCCGTGGACTTGATGCTGTCCAGCATTTGTGCTCATTTATGTAATACAGTGTACCCCCATCCTTCCATCCAGCCCCTGACTTTCCCAATAGTTTCTCTGAGGTCCTTGTTGCACTTATTGGGGTTGATGCCCTTCAGAGGAGCTGGAACTGTACCCCAGGGACACCCTCATTTCACTGCTACCCAGGCAGATTCTGAGACAGGCACCATCTCATTTTCCCTCTCTTGCCTCCCACTGACTGCCCTTTTCCATGTGTCCGCCTTCCTGCCTGCATAGGGCTTTCCCAGGATGCGTGTCCTCAGAGGGAGCAGCCTTTCTCCCCCGCCAGGTGAGGGGAGCACAAGACTGGCGGAATCCCCACCTGCCTCCAGGCCTCTGGTTTAGTATGGCCCCCAAAAGCCCAGGCCTGTGCATTGCCCCAGCAGCTCACTGACCTGGTGCCTCTTAAGGGTCAGGGGTTCCTTCTTCAAAGCCAGTCACCAGCCCTCTGCCCAAAGCCGTGGAAAGGGGGTGTGCATGTGCCTCTGTGTGTGTGGCTGAGTATGCTGTGTGTGTGTGTGTGTGTGTGTGTGTGTGTGTGTGTGTGTGTGTGTAGAGGAAGGGAGGGGAGTGTGTCTCCCACTCCACCACCCTATGTCAAGCCCCATCAGCTGCCCCTTTTACTTTGCATTGAACGGTCTGTCCAAAGATCCTCTCTCTAGGGCAGCAGAGAGCTTTTTGCACTTTAAAAAAAAAAAAAAAAAAAAAAGAGGAAAGGTTGGAATTTCTTCGGGTCAATATTTAAGTGTGTGAGGAGATGCTCAATAGCAGCCTGTGGCAAGAGCTTCTAAGTGATAGACGCAAATTTGCACTCTGCTCCCCATCTTTAAGGAGATTGATAGCACAACCTTGTCCCGCCTTCTTGTTCTCCAGCCTCATCCCTTCCAGTCCCTTTTCTATAGCCCAATCTCAGGCTTTCCTCCTCTTAAACCTGCAATGAGGAGGGGACTGAGCCAGGCACCAGGGCTTTGAAATACGAGCCACCCTAAGGAGAGATGTCAACTGCACCCTTGCCACTGCCAAAGCAATAGAGGCAGAGGGCCCCCCTCTTTGCCACCTACCCCAGCTTTGACCCTGGCATTAACCAGCCTTCTTAGAGGAAACAGTCCTGGTAGGGGGTGGCACTGTATCTGTTTCTTCCAATCTGCTGATTCTTTTGACTGCACCTTAAAAACAGCAGTCTGCTCCCGTGACCCTTTGCCCCTTCATTGGTCTCCAGGTCCCAGCAGTCTGGGGCTGAAACATTGAGGAAAATGCCAGTGACTTATTCCAGAGTGCCTCAGTTATGGGAATTTATCTGTAAAGAACCCTGGGTATTGAGCAAAACCTTATTAATATTATTGTTAATGACCTATAATTGGAAGCTTCCTGCCTTTCCCCCCCCCCCTCGGTTGCTCCTGTGGAAAATACTGAAGATTAAGTTCTGTTGTCTTTTTATAAGGGGCGGTGGAGAGACCCCTTCAAGAGCAGGGATTGTGCCGGGAGAGTGCCTCTGACTTTGGGACATTTCATCCACAGAAATTTCCAAGCTGATGGTTTGTTTGGGGTTTTGGTTTTTATGTTTGATTTTTGGCTTGGAAAAACAAGCATTTATACCGTGCACGTGAATTGGTCAGCAGAAAAGGGAGCCCAAGATGGCAGCAGATGGACCAATGCCCTGTTGGGTTTTACTTTTCATTGGGACTGAGGAGAAAATGGTTTTTAGAGGTGAGGCTTGGTCCACGTCGAGGAGAGAAGTATCTGTTTGGGGACAGAGGACCCGGGAGTTTCATCACCTTCCTGCATTTGCTATTAGCTGCAGCCTTGCCAGGAGAGCCTGCCCTCCTCAGATTGCAGGACCAG
>NW_004524594.1:21074921-21083257 GCF_000260255.1 Octodon degus | reverse complement strand
GGGGCTGGGGAGATGACTCAGTAGAATAAGCACTTCCCTGGCAGGCACAAGGGCCTAAATTCAATCCCCGGTTCTGCAAAAAAAAAACTTGGAAAGAAGCCTGAGTAGCTCTCAGGCATATTCTCCTACACCTGCTGTCCAAAACTAATGTTGAGATTAACTCATCTATACCACTTCACCCCTTTAAAAAAAAAAGGTATTTAGAGCTCCATATAGTCATTTGTGAGAGCTGGAAGGTATCTCAGAGAAGCTCTCCTGAGAATGAGCCAGGTATTTCTGATCCTCCAACCTAACCACCACCAAGCCATCACCCAAGGTCAAGCTCCCATGCACCTCCTTGAGGTCAATGCCTGCTCTTAAACCAAGAGGGCCAGGGAGATGGCTCAGTAGAATAAGCGCTTGCCTGGCAAGCACAAGAGGCTGAGTTCAATCCCCAGTTCCACCAAAAAAAAATCAAGAAGAAGGGCCACGATTGGCATTTCCCCCCACCTTGTCCCCAACTAAGTGCTTAAGTGCTACCAGAGAATTGAGTAGGTATCTTACTCAAGTACCGCCTCCTAGGAGAGCTGAAGTTCCACCTAGGGATTCTTGAACAAGGTCTAGTCACTCCCCTCAAATACTGGCAGATCCCTGTGAACCCTACTCTGCTGGACTGATAGATTGATTGGTCTTAAGTTGGTTTCCTGATGGATATGGATATGGACGTGGCCTTGTTTCAATACCATGAAGAGAGTCAGTTTGCTTCCTCAGTATCTCAAACCCTCAACCCCTTGGTATTCTCATCTCTCGTCACCGTAGTGGAAGCCACCTCACCTATAGCAACAACTCTTTAAGTGGCCTCCCATCCTCCAGTCCAACCCATCTCCACACTGGCAGCCAGACATTACTCTTGAAAGAGATTTGAGTTTTGTTTTGTTTTGTTTTGTTTTGTTTTGTTTTTCCCTTGCTTAAAACTTTAGTGTGTTCAATCTCAGTGTAAAGTCACAGCATAGCCCATAGGGCTGCCAAGCTTTTAGGCTTTGTCATTTAACTTTGTTCCTCTCCTCTGACAATTAACCTCAATTCTGCCATCTCTGGGCCTTTGCATGTCCTGTTCCTTGTGTTCAATTTGAGAAAGTCATCTCTCACTGTTGAAGACTAGACTGAAGATTAGCAATGTCTTCTGGAGTCCTCTCAGATCAGTGTCCCCACTTGGCTCAGAAACTCCAGAGGACAGAGCTGAGTCTGCCACTCATCATTCATGCCTGGCACCTAGACAGCTTGGCACATAATAGACCCAGGAAACAACTACCCCATATCTCTCCCCTGCCTGCCAGGCTAGCCTTCAACCTGTCTCAGCCTCCCAAGTAACCAGTATTACAGGGGTATGCCACTGTACTTGTCTTGCCTTCTAGCTTATATGTATACTATTTGCTCTATTTTGGCAAACAAGGGAGGTTTTGTTTTTGTTTTTGTTTTTTTCCTTTTTTTCAGTACGGATAATTGAATCCAAGGCATTTGCACTCAGCTACATTCCCCAGCCAGCCATTATTTTGAGACAGGGTCTTGATAAATAGGCCAGTCTGGGCTCAAACTTGTAATCCTCTTTCTCAATCTCTCAGAGTGCTAGAATCATAGGCATACCCCACCACAGTTACCTAAATCTCATTTTTCTGTCCTAAATTATTAGGTTATGAATTTTACGAACATCACTTATATTAGTAGTAATGGTGGAGCTGGAGAGTATTGTGCTTCCTCCAAGCTACACAGCAAAAACCACCAATAGTGTGGTGGAACTTGGGGCCCTTTCCCAGGCCACAACTCTTTCAGCCTGCAGATGCAGCCCACTATTCTCCTTGTGCTTATAGACTTGTTTGGTGATCCACTGGGTGTCAGGATTTCTTCTAACGGCTTTGCGGAACGGATCAATGAGGATAATCTCAAAGAATTTGTATGTGGAATCTTCACCAACACAGTAAGAATTTAGAACTCTCAGAACGCCACAGTGGCATCCAGCTTGCTCCTCAGCAACAGACAGGCTTTTGTGCAAACGTTAGCTGGTGAACACCACAATGGACAGGCTTGCCATAAGTTGCTCCCTTGGGCCACCACAATGCACATGAATTCTGTATAGGACATACCCTTGCTTGCCCTTGTATCCCAGTCTGCAAGCTTTGTCTGGCCAGGTGGGACAAGGACTCCCTATGGAGGGCAGAGCTGGTGGTAAGTGCCAGCAACAGACCCACAGAAGAAAACGCATCACATAGGACTGCTTCTTTCTCCACAGTTCCTGGATGTACTTGTATGCACCCATCTTGGTTTCTCTTATCTGATGGCTGCTGCCAGATGAAAAGAAGTCCACTTCTTATCTAACCAGCATTCAAGTAGGAATTAATCTTTTTCAGGCATACACAAAAATCAATAACCTTTCAGGGACATCTGAACTCAGAATAGCTAGAGATATAGCTCAGCGGCATAGCACCTGCCTGGCAAGTGCAAGGTCCTAAGTTCAATTCCCAGTAGCAAAATAAATCAATCAACGAACCAACTCAACACAGAAAACACTCATCCTGTCCCCAGCACGTGTAAAGGAGGAAGTACCATGGTTGGCACACAAGTGGGTACCTGTACCTAAGGGCCCTTGAACTGGGTACCTCTGCAGTCCCCAGGATTACAGTGTTCCATGTTAGGCTGTGCCTCCCCACAGCTTCTCCCTTCAAATCTGAACACTCTGACTGCCTTTCATAGGCAATACAGTTGTGGTTTTGCTTTTTTGAGACAAGGTCTCACTCTAGGCTGGCCTCAGCCTCCTGAGTGCTGAGATTACAGATGCATGCCACCATGTCAGCTCACAGGCAACACTAGCAACAGCTAACACCTGCTGGGCCAAAGTGGTAGCCACTGTTCTCAGGTAGTAACTCAGCACAACAACCCTACTCTTTTCCACTTAAGGTGAGAAACTGAGCTGTGAACAGTGAACAGTTAGCCCAAAGTGACTTGATTAGTTAAACTCAGAGACTGGCTTCCCAGCCTCTCTATTGATGTCATACCCTGCTCACACCTGCCAACCCCCATGAGGCAGCTATCTTCATTCTCCAGGTGACAGAGCCAAGGTTCAGAAGGTAATGTGTGGCTCTGAATGTAGTGGCAGAGCTGGGACTCTGCAGCCTCCCATCCCCTGCTGAGCACTCCAAGTGAGGGGCTTGCCCACTCTACACCCCACAGCGCTTCTAATTGCCTTGAGGCCAGGATAGCCTTAGCTAGCGCCCTCCCCCGCCATCTGCCCAGGAATGGGGATATACAGAAATTTTCTGCTCCTGATTACAACAAAAGATACACACAGGAAGGCAGGTCCAACTTGGCGGACTTACAGCAATCACACAGGGCTCTGTGTGCCACATGGCTCAAACATAGCTGCATTACTTGTTCTTTTTTTTTTTTTTTTTTTTTTTGTGGAACCGGGGTTGAACTCAGGTCCTGGTGCTTGCAAGGCAAGCATTTATTCTACTGAGCCATCTCCCCAGCCCCTTATTTTTTCTTACCATTCTAAAATTCTTAATTTTTGAAAAAGGGGCCGGGGGTTTTATTTTGCACAAGGACCTGCAAATCATGACGCAGTGTGGCTAAGGT
The DNA here is from genome assembly GCF_000260255.1 of Octodon degus. Classification (NCBI taxonomy): domain Eukaryota; kingdom Metazoa; phylum Chordata; class Mammalia; order Rodentia; family Octodontidae; genus Octodon; species Octodon degus. The sequence goes on along the minus strand of NW_004524594.1, from coordinate 21,079,648 downwards.
GACCAGCACCAGCACAGGCCTAGCCAGCTCATCCTCCTCGCATCACCTTTCAGGCCACAGCTCTGGGAGCCCAAGCCAGGGAAGAAATGTCAGCACCATCAGGGGAACCAACACGCTAGGAGACACCCAATTTGACCCTCTGTCACAGCCTGTGGCCTGGCCTCTGCCTCCCCTTCCCCTCTTGGTTCCCCTGCAGAACCTCCAGGGGCTGGAAGCTCTGGCTGCTGACCCCAAAGTGCACCACGTGGGAGCCACCACAGCAGACAAAGGCACAAGAAGAGATGGCACCCTGAAAGATCCGGGGAAGAAAAGCAAAGGAAGAGGTAAAGGGAAAACAAAAACAAAAACAAGAGAAAAGAAACCTTACGAGATCCTCAGGGGAAGACACAAGCAAGGGCCACCCAAGATACTACCGCTTAACAGTGGCCACTCAACAGGCCTTCTCACCCAGCCCATTGCTCCACACACCTTGCCACCTCTGTTTATCCTCCACACAATCCAGCGAGGCCAGACCTAGAGAAGTTAAGTAACTTGTCTGAAGCACTCTGCAGCTTCATGGGAGGCAGCTCTCAGCTCCGACCCGAGGTCTCCCCGACACACACACACACACGTGTACACCGTGAGTACTAATAGCCACAGCGTGGGGACTGCGAGACTGTGAGCCGGAAACTCACAGGCCGGTTGAAGGCTCCAAAGCGCAAAGCGACAGCTGAGAACCCAGCGGGCTGCAGGACTTGGCTGAGCGGAAGGCGCCAGGACACATGCGCATTGGGCACAGGTCGGGGTGGGCGGGACCTGGGATGGAGGAGGGATGGGGTCCACGTACACACAGAGGCTGGGAGGCCGGATCCGCGCCTGTGCGCGCTGTGTGACCTTCCGAGGGTCCTCTGAGAGGCTCAGCTCTCCCAAGCGGCGGGTCGTGAGGGATCTTGAAATCTTGACAGGTTCTTACACTTTGCACTGTGGCTAAAGACCCGGGGTCGAGATGATGTGGGCGCCTCCTTGACTGCCAGGCCCCTTTCCTCCCCCAGAGCCTCCTCATTGGCTGTCCCACAGGCCCGGAAAACTTTCCCTACCCATAACACACCTGATTCTCTTGGAAAAATGCTTACCTGATTTCACCTGAGGCTCCTCTGGCTCTTATAACTAGTTTCAGCCCTCGTAGGAATGTTTGAAGCATTAAATGAGGTAGGTTGGGCTTTAGGCCAACACCCTAAATACAGTGAGAATTCAGTAAATGTCAGCAGTTATTATTATGCCTAGTTGGCTCATGAGTTCATGCCTATCTCTTCCTGTGTTGGATCCCCAAGACAAGTACCAGTGCATGGGAGGAGCCCACGGAACACGAATAGATGAATAAATAAGAACTCCCAGTAGCCCAGCCAGAGGTTACTGGTGTCTCCGCACCTGAGGCAGGGAGGTGCTGTTCATGTGAAGCAAGAGTTTCTCCAGGTCAGACCAGAACATGGCTGGGGGTGCCACCCTCCAGCCCTTCAAATGGAAGGAGGCGAGGGCTCAGCAGGAGAGAGCCTTGGTATGTGGCAGTCTTCACCGTCACGAGTACACCATGTCACAACCAAGGTTTGGCCCAGCCTGCCCACCCTTCCCCTAACCTCTCCCAAATGCTTCTACCTCCTGCAGTGTGGCACCATCATCTTAGTTGGAGATAAATGTTTAGGGCTCTTCTTCTCCACCCCCAGACTGAACCAACATGGAGTCCTATTTCTCTTTGCATTTCTAACTTTGTGGCAGGCCTCATGCTGGGGACAAGGGGATGCCACAGTGACAAACAGGAGTGCCAAGGAACAGCTCTATGAACAGGATGAGAAAGAGCCTGCCCTGTGGGAAAGGAGGAGGTGAGCAGTCTAAGCAAGAGCTGTCCACAGTGCAGAGGTGAAAATGGACTGTGCTAGTTCTAGTGGAGAATGAAGGCCAGGGAGACTGGAGCAAGATCGGCAGAAGGTGCTGAATTAGAAATGAGCAGGTTCTGGCTGTGCAAGTCTTCAGGCCACGGAAAGAAGGCTCTAGCTTACCCCAAGCGCAGGGGCAGAGGCTGTCATTGGAGGTGGGGTTAATTCAGACCTGTGAAAAGCTATACTGAAGGGAGACAGAGAACCGAGAGGTGCCTGGTGCAGGCATCCAGGCAAGAGGTGGAGACTGAGACCAGTCTGTAGCAAGACACATGGAGGAGGTAGGGCATACTTCAGAGATAGACAACTGTAGCACTGATGACATCAGGTGTGTGTATGTGGGCACTAGGGACAGGTGAAGGAAGAGAGGAATGGAAAGAGACTCCCAGGATTTTGGAAAATGGAGGATCCACAACTGAAATGGGGAGGCGAGAGAGGAGCAGGTTGGACAGGGGCTGGGTGGTGGGAGCAGGAGCTCCGTGTGGGCTGTGCTGAGTTGGCAACACCTATTAGTCACCAGTGGAGATGCCAACTAGTGATATGTCCACAGGCTGCCAGCTGGGCAGAGATGGGCCTCCTCTCCCCTTTGCACTCCAGCACCCTGGCCAGAGCCCAGCAAACTCTGGGCACCAGATAAAGAAGGTTGGTGAGAGGAGTGTCTAAAGCGGGCCTCAAAGGACTACGGTTAGCTTTCCCAGACCACCAGAGGGCAGCACCATCCCATAGACCAGTCTTCCCAGGGTCAGGGCCTTCCACTGTCCTCTGAAGCCCAGGGCTTCTAGGAGCTCCTCTCCCAGAAATAGAGTCCCAGCTTCAGGCCTGGCCAGAGTTGTGGGTCAGGCTTTGGGTGGAACGGTCCACCTGGGATTCCAAATACAGGGAGAGAGTGAAGGAGGGTCACTTTCTGGAGCAGGATGGCTGGGATTGCTGAACCACACAAAGACTCTGGTCTGACAAGCTCATCAGGGCAAAATTTTTTAAAATAGAAAAACCCATGCTAGCATGTGACTGTACTCACAGTCCCAAAGAGTCAGGGCAGGGCATAGGGAGAGGAGATTAGCAGCCTCTTGCTGTGGTATCTGATCTTTTTCTGCCTCAAATTCAAAGTGCTCCATGGGCTCATTCACTTGGTCACCTATTCATTCATTTAGTCACCTATTCATTCATTTATTGATTCACTCATCAGACACTGACTAATGCCTTTCTGAGTCTGGTCCTCTAGTGGACACCAGGGCAGGAGATGAACCAAGTAGTATCAGTTACAGAGGGCCTAGAGAGCTGTTCGTGGTGCCAAGCAGGCAGTGATTATATAAGATCTACATCTTAGAATGGCATCTCTGACCACAGCTAAATCAGGGCAGTGGCCATAGGAATCCTGAGACATGGACAGATTAAGAAGATTCTCACGAGGACAGACAGGGGACTGTGGTGATAACTAGGGGATGGGAAGGTTGAGGAAAGAGTCAAGGAGAAGAGGCCTGGGGTTTTGATGTGGCTCACTGGCTGGGTGATAGTATCACCTGCTTAAAAAGAGACCTCAGAATCTCAGATTTGCTCTGTCTCCAGGTACTGCTGATCTGGCAAGCTAGCCTAGAAGTGCATAGGGAAGGGAGTTTCTGCCTTGCAAAATGGTCCCAGACATTGTCCCATGAGCTGACATAAGGAATGAGTTCTTGGTCTAGAGCTGGGGAAGGGCTGGACTCTGCCAACTTTCTTGGAAAGCAGAGAGGTACTCAGAGAGGAGCATGTTGAGATGGGGGGTGTTACCTTGAGATACCTCACTTTCCTCCCTCTGGGTGGGGTCTCTGTAGGGTGAGGTCCTCTTGCTGAACAATACTGAGAACCCTGTAATCTTGTAAGAAAGGTGGGACCCCCACACTATGAAATGGTCAGGAATGAACTTGTAGGTGGGACAAGCTTCAGGGAAAGAAGTTGAGCAGAGCATGCTGGGCAAGAACCTTGGTCCTGAGTAGGAGTCCTAGAGCCAGGATGGGTTTGGAGCAGACAGGGAGGCAGTCGGAGTGGGCTACATTGGAGTCTGATTGCACAGGTTCCAGGTTCATGCTGATCTGTTCTGTGTCCCAGGATGGATGTCCAAAATTCTGGATGTCAGTCTGGAATTGATGGTCCAAGTCCAGGGACCTGTCTGAAACTCCAGGTCAGGGTTATGGTAGTGGTCTGGCTTGGATTGGAAGCCAGGTTGGGTTAGTAGCCAGGATGAGATCAAGGTCTTGGCCTGTTGGAGGTCTGGGGTCAGTGTTGAGATCTGGGTGTAGACCCAAAATTGTGATTGATGTCATAATCTGCGGTGGTGGTCCAAGGTCTCAATTCAAGGTCCTATTTGGCATCTGAAGTCAGAATCTTCATCCAAGGACTGGTGTCAGGTCGTGGGTGGATAGTGGTGTCCAAGATTGGGGAGTCAGGGGTTATAGCCAGAGACGAGAGTCAAGTTACCGGATCGTGTTCTGAAGTTTGAGTCTATGGTCGTTGGTCAGTGTCCAGGAACCACGTGCTCTCCAGCTGCTGTTGGTGCCGGGAATCTGATTTTTGGAGCTTGGGGTCTAGGGGTGTCTTCGGCCCAGGGCTCCTGTTGTGTTCCAGGTCAGAGGTGGACAGTCGAGGTCAGGGTCTGGGTCTGAGGTTAGGGTCCCATATCCGGGTCGAGTCTCAGGTCCTAGCAGCACCCTAACGAGTTGCTCCCGCCAGTGCTCCGGCCCCCGCCTGCACGGCCTCCAGGGGGCGCCGCTGCTCGTCAGCGCCGCCCGCCCGGCTCGGCCCCTCGCCGGATCGCTGGCGCTGTGCGCGGCAGGCGGGGCC
>NW_004524594.1:21048398-21074716 GCF_000260255.1 Octodon degus | reverse complement strand
CCGAGGCCGAGGAGCCGCGCGGCCAGGTCGGGCCAAGCCGAAGGCGCGGGAGCGGAGCGGAGCCTCCGGCGGCGGCGGGAGGAGCAGCAGCGCCGCCGCCGCCAAGATGGCGGACCTGGAGGCAGTACTGGCCGATGTGAGCTACCTGATGGCCATGGAGAAGAGCAAGGCCACGCCGGCCGCGCGCGCCAGCAAGAAGATCCTGCTGCCCGAGCCCAGGTGAGGTGCCCCGCGCCGCGACCCCTGCCCGCGCCTCGCGCCCCAGCTCGGCCCCGTGCGCCCCCTGTCCCGCGGCGCCCGCCCTCAAGACCCCCTGCCCCCGGCCCTGGGCCCCGCGCGCCCCAACTCCGGGGCGCCGGCCGCGCCGCTTCGGCCCGCTCCGCAGCTTCCTGCTTCTCACTCGCTGTCAGCCCCAGCTCCTGCCGTCTCCCTCAGGGACCCAGCGCTGTCCTTCCTTCTCCCGGTCCCGAAAAGGGTCCCTCCCCGGGCCTGCCTTTATTTACCCCTTCTGACTGACTGTATCCCCCGTTCTCCCGCCTCTGCTTCCAGAGCTACTCTTGGGGGGAGCCCATTCCCCATCCACTTGCCTCCCATCTATACTTGGGTGAGCCTTGGGGTGAAGAGTCGTCTTGACTCGTGCCCTCCCCTCTGGTGGGGTCACTGCACCAGACTTGGGTTACTTTCAGGGTGATGATGCCACGGGGCTCACAGAGAGGGATGCCACATCCCGGAGCGGGAGGGGAATGGCACTCAGATGGAGGAAGCTCTCCCTGACTGTCCTGGCTGTAGTGCCCTGTGGGCTCTTGACCAGGGGACATCCCAGCACACCTGCAACAGCTGGAAGAAGGCTGCCACTTTTCTGTTAGACAACTGTTGTCACCACACCTGGTATCAAAGTATAAACTGTTTAGTATGTCAGGGCAGAGGCGCACAGGATGTGAGAGATAGCTGGGGCTTGTCCCACATTTTATGGCTGATAGATAGAGCGAGTTTCCATTGTGCGAGCCAAACAGCAGCCTACGGGGTGAGGACAGGTGTGGTTTTCTGCCCTGAACAGGCGAGGAAACCAAAGCCCCAGAAGCAACTGGCCTTTCCACTTTTACCCAGTTAGTCCAAAGCTATGCCTGGCCTCCACAACAGAGCTTTCAGCTTCTTGTTATGCATTTTGTCCACTACTCTGGCCTGAACGGGGGCCTGGATGTCTACATCTGTGAGAGCAGATGTGCCCACCCACCACGATCCCAAGGCCAGTCCCAGCAGCTCCTTGTGCATGCCTGAGAGTTGCCAGCTGGTGCCCCAGTGAGCTGGAACCTGGGCCTGCCCTCCCTGCTGTGGTCTTGTCATGGGACTTTGGACAAGTCCCTTCCCATTTCTAGGCTTGGATTTTCAGATCTATGAACTCTGTGAAATTGGGACTGTGACGCTGGTGTCCTGAACTTTGAAGCAGTGGTAGGGGTGCATTGCCTGGTTTCACCTGCCCCCTCCTCTTTGCCTGCTCGCTGGGTTTCGGGTTGACTGAATGCTAAGCCTGGGAGAAGAAAATTGGTCTGTGTTTTGAAAAGGCCGTTGGGGCCTTTTTTTTTTTTTTTTTTTTTCTAAGCATTTGCAATCAGATTTCTCAAAACAGGAACCAGACAGTCAGCTGGGGCCGTTCAGGGAGCAATGACAGTTAGGACAAAAATGAGTTCAGAAATGACAAAGTTATGCGGGAGGAAACATGAAGAGAATTAACCTCTAGGGCACCAAATGACTGCCGTGGTGGCTGCAGCCTGGAGAACCCCTGCAGGTGAGAGCTCTGAGGTGGGGCCTTTTCTGGAACTCCCTGCATTTGAGTAATCTTTCCCCAGAATGCATCACTCTGACGGGCCCCGCCTTGTGAAGGTGTGTTAGAACCCTGAGAAACGAGCCCTTCCTCTTTCCCTGGACTCTTTCCACCCGTGATAGTGATGATACGATAGCAGTAAGAATAGAAGTTATAATAATTCATTATTTATTTTGACATCTGTCCTCTCAGTTGATCCAAAAGCCAACCTGTGAAGTTGGCAAGGCCGTGCTTGGCATGTAGTAGTTGCTCAAGAAGTATTGAGGCCAAATAATGTCTCATGTAATCCTGAGCAGAAATGAGGTGGGCTGGAAGGGCATCACAGGTTTTCCTGCTAGGTCATTATTAGCAGCAAAGCATTGAGCGTATGGCCCACACCTGTGAAGGGCCTAGCAGCGTGGCAAGCCTTTCAGAGCTTCAGCGATTATAAACAGCCACCTGTGATATGCCATGCCATAGGTCTGCCACCACTGGGCCTCCAGTTCTGAGCTTGGTTGTGCTAAGGCCAAGGAAGGGCCCTGAGCTGGCCTACAACACTGGACTGGCCCTGGCGGTCAAGCTTCTTGCACTAGGCCTCGCATGTACCCCATGGGTCAGATACCTGCTGCCCTTGACAAAGGTGACTGTTACTATTTCTTGCATCCATCTAGTCCTGCTAGTTTGCAAAATGCCTTTTACTCCATTTTGTGCTTTTCACAACTAGGGAAAGCAGGCCCAGATTCCCCACTAATGATCAAAGCCCTGAGGCTCCGAGAGGAGGTCACTGAGGAGACCTGAGGTTACAACTCTGGTCCCTAGGGCTGGGCCAATGCCTATCTCTGTATGTCTCTGCTGTCACCTTCAGTTTGTGCGGTAGGGTGACTGGTACCCCTTGCCTGCAGAGCTGTGGGTCTCATATGGTAGCCTGGAAGGAGTAGGGCAGCCCTTGGTATTACCAGCTGTCACAGTTCACAAGGCCCAGTCTCCTCCCCATTGGCTGGGACTGAGAGGCAGAGTTTCCTGGCAAAGCTCGTGCACGGGGGTATAGCTCCATGCTAGGATCAGATGCAGGTTGTGACTCCCCTATTCCCATAAGGTTGGGGAGAGAAGTCATGATTTGTGCCCATGACAGGAGCTTTTCCCACCGTGGAGTGGTCTGTGTTGGCAGTCTCCCCAGGGTTGTAGCTTGGCTGAGACTTGGGGCTGGCATCACTGCCCTGACTTCCCAGGTCTGGGGAACAGGAGTAGTTGGGCAGAATGCCACTTTAACTTGGCACAGGGGCCTCCCCTTCTGTTATCCATAGAATCCAAGGAAACAGACCCATTTCCTGACCTCTTTGCAGGAGGCAATATCATGTAGCTGGAAGACAGGAGTCCCAGCTCCTTGTCCCTGTGCAACATTTCACGTGGGGCCCAGGTGGGTCCCTCGTCCTGTCTAGGCCTGCCTCATTTTCCATCCGGGTAAAAAGAGGCTCTCCTTCATAGATGACCTCCCCATGTTCCCCCCACCAGCCTCCGGGTCTGCGGTCTGGCCTCTCCCCACAGGAGCTGCCATCTCGTTTTCCCAGCAGCAGCCGCAGCAGCCGGCTTATAATTATCGTCATTTGCCTAATATGACCACTGAGGCCTCATATAATTAATCTCTGGGCTCCTGGTTGAGGAGCCCTGCCTGTGCAGTCCCAGGAGGTACCCCTGCCCTCCCTGATGATGGTGGCAGTCCCAGAAGCAGCATGAGGGAGCCTTGTGCCTCTTGCAGCCTGCAGGTCCCTTGGCTATTTCCCGGTCCCTCCCCCACCATGTGCTTCCTCCCACTGCCCCTGTCTGGCTTCCCTGTCTCCCCAGACCCTGTCATTCTTCCTCAGCTGCTGCTTCGTTCCTGTTAACTCCTTTCAGCCAGGACTTCCTGCCTCTGTTTGTGGGGGAAGGGGTACAGGGAAGGCTTTACCCTTCTTCCTCTCGCAGCTTCTCCATCTCCAGCAGAAACCCCGCTGCCTCCAGCTTCTGTCCCTTACCCAGCATTTTCCACTCTAGGAGCAATATTCTCCCTCTCCTGCCCCTGAAAACAAGATTATCTTTTCTGCAGTCACTCTTCTGGGCCTTTGAAGCCACCACTGTTCCCCAGGAATGGGTCCCTAGGATGCCTTTTCCCATCTGTCCTCCTCTCCAGAGCTGAGATTCTCACGGCTTTGACATTAAGTCGCTCACTTCCCCGCCGTTCCCTGAGTAAATGGATTTGAAGGGAGCATGAGCGTTACAGGTCGGGATCCGTGCATGGGAATCTGGGCTCTGTCAGCCAGGGAGTGATGTGGCCTATTAATGCACAGTCAATCCCTAGTAGTAAATTCCCAGTGACGTCAGGTACAGGCACGCTCTGCTCTGCAGCAGCGTTTCCTCTCTGTGCCTTGCTCGCTGTGCAGAGAGAGCTGGGCCCTGGGGGCCCAGGGGGTTTGGGTACATTCAGCCTCTATGTGCGGGGCTGTTGCTCCATGGATATTATGGAGCAGACAGCAGGAGCATGTGATGGCCTTCAAGGACGTCTCAGCCTCTACCATACTTGCCCTTTCCATGAGCCTTTTCTTTGCTCCGCGTTGGTTCCCAAGGTCCATTTTGTCTGGACAGAGTTGTGCTCAAATTATTTCTAGTCTGTTTCAAGTGAGATCCTGAAAGTGAGGGGTTTGACTGCAGCTTTTTCTAAAACATCGCATCTCCACACTGCTGCTTACTGCGATGGGTGAACCGCAGTGGTGGGTGTTCTGGTGGCAGGGGGGTGGGGACAGTGTTCTGAAGCTGGAAGCTGACCTGGGCTGGGAGTGGGAAGCCTGCAAGCAGGAAGCTCTGGGGGTCTGTTTAGAGCATGCTAACGGGGAGACAGACGGGGATCTCTGAGGCAGCAGTAAGATGCGGGGTGTGTGTGCTCGTGACATTTGATGGGGCCACCCGAGTGCCTCTTCCTGTGCACGTCTGCAAGGAAGCCTGGGAGTCTGGGCCTCTGTAGATGTCGGTGCTGGGCTCATGCGCACAGAGCCAGCTGTCGTTTCCCTGCCTTGGATGGGGGCTTGCTATAGATTTGGCAGTCAGGATCGGTCTCTCCCATTTGATAATGTCCCCGTCCTTGGTCTCTGAGAACTGTCAACTCCAAGGAGAATCATTGAGAAATATTAATAAAAAGCCCCAGGGGACTTCCTCCTATTCCTGCAACCTTGGTGCCAGGTTTCCTGGAAATGCCACAGGGGTGCCCCTTGGCTGCAGACTTACACACTTACAAAGTGTAGTTGTTCCCCATGTGGCTGTCAGGACCTGCTGACGTGGGGGCCTGTACCCTCGAAGCCAGCCTGCATCCTGCTGTAATTTGAAGAACACCAAAATGTGGACCCTGGCCTGGCAGGTGCTGGTCACGGCCACCCTCCTCTGATGAACTCTTGGAGGAACACTGCCCTGGCAGGAGTAAGTGGGGAAGCAGCTAGCAGAAGCTGAGGCCCTGTGGCGGCTGAAGGGGGGATCCAGGGGGCCCTCTTAAGATGTATTTCTCAGCCAGAGTTTAGACAAATTCAGTGGTGGACTACAGGCTAGTGGGTCAGTTTGCCCTTCCAGCCTTTCTTTCTTTGCTACCCAAAACAAGCATGTTTGCTTTTACCTTCGCAACCCTTCTGGTCCACACAGCTGCCAGCCCCACCCAGAAGGGCCCAGGCCAGTGCCACTGCACCACAGAGCGCGGGACTCACTCTTCTTCTGGGCCACGTGGTACTAGAAAGTACCAGAATGTCTCCCCCTCTGCTATGACTCCCTCCCTGCCTGCACCTCAGTGTCCTGTCACCTCAGTCACTGTGTTTCAAGAGAGGAAGTGCCCTGCCCCCAGTGTCAGGCTGGGCCTGCTCCTTCAGCCTACTGGGAGTAGAACATAGCACCTCTCCCCATGGTGGGGCCGCTTGCCAGCCACCAAGCACTACAGGGCCAAGGCACCCTGGGTCCTCTTGCAGGGCAGGTACCAGGCCTTGGATAGAAGGACACCAGCACCTGAGGCAGCTCTGGCCAGGCATGGTGGTACACACCTGTAATCCCAGCACTCCAGAGGCTGAGGCAGGAGAATTACTATGAGTTTGAGGCTAGCCCCGTCTACACAGTGAGTTCAAGGCCAGCCTGCACTACACACTGAGACCCTGTCTCAAAAACAAAAATAAACAAAATAAAAAAACCATGAGGCTGCTCTGAGGAGTAGTAGCAATGCTGTTGTGTTTAGCTCCTGCCCATGGGCCCAGCCCTGCTAGGAGGCTGCCTAGCCGCAGGCCTGTTCCTCTGAGGACATGGCAAGTATGGCACAAGCTCAAATATGACCTGTTAGCACATGATCATGTTCAAGAAGTGGCACAGGCCGTGAACAAGTTTGGGGGTGCCAGGGAGTGGAGCCTAGAGGCTGTGTCCTGTGATCCAGGAGACGTGAGCTAGCACTGCAGGATTGTCCCCTGCTGCTATCTCTTTGTCAGGCAACGTGAGTTGGCAGTTCAGCATTGCCTTGACACCCTTGTTTTGTAAATGAAGAAACAACATTTAAAGTCTGTGATTTGACTTCCCAGAAAGAAGGTGGGGAGGAGCTGTGGAACCTAGGACTAGGGAGATGCCAGGCTCAGGCCCTTCCCCAAAGAGATCAAGCCTCCCAAACCCTATCCGTGAGGATTCAGGCATTTGCCTCTCTTGATGGCCCTCAGTGGTTCTTGGGGATATGGGGTTGTTGACCTAGGTGGGAACAGGGACACTGCTCTGAACACAGCATCTCCTCCAACTGCCAGCACTGGGGAGTGAGTGCGAGGATGGTGAACCAGCTGGTGGGAGGGTTGCTTCTGCTGTCCATGCCAGCCCATACCTGCCACCCCAGAGAGGACTTCCCCCAGTGACACGTTTTTTCTAACCTGCCTGTTTCTTCAACTGCCAGCCCCATGGGAATAGACCGGAAACCCTAAAATTGCCACTCTGGGGACCTTCCATTCGAGGATGCTGCTCAGGCCTGACCTTGTGTTTGGTTGGGGGGGTACTGTTTTATTTTAAAAAGACTTTTTTCTTTTTAAGGAAGAACATGAAGTGCTGTGGGCTGGGAAGAATGCTGTGGCCATGCCCAGGCATGGCTGTTAAGGGGAGGGGTTACCACCAGCCTGGGGTCCTGCTCCCTGCTGTGGCCTGGGTCTGTGCCATGACAGAGCCCCCAGGAAGGCAGAAGAGAAGGCCCTGCTTGGCAGCTTCCTGTCTTCACCAACAGGGTGCCTTACCAAGCATATTTTCCTTTGGGGGACTTTCATGTATCTAGCCGCTCTGAGCAAAATGGTAGGAAGCGGCAGTGGCTGCTTACTGGCTCCTGCCTGGGCATTCCCTCTGCCAAGCTGACCCATTTTGCTAGCTCTTAGGAAGCAAGCCTAGGACTCAGGAGCTGCCCAGTGAGCCCTATGCTGGCCCATGTTCCCAGGCCATGCTCACTACTGGTGGAATTGCTGTGTTTGCATGTCTTTGTTTCCAACCCAGCTACACCTATCTGATCCCTTACCACCATATCCCCATTGCCATTTTGTGACATTTTTTTCCCTCTTTGCTGCTTTTTTTCTTATCCCCTTCTCTGGACCAAAGCACACCAGAATACCAGAATCAGGTACAGAGCAGAGTGACCAGAGCTAAGCCAAGGGGTGGTGACAGTCTCTCCTTCCTAGACCATCTTCCAGGTGAGATCCAGGTTCTTAGCCTTTCAGATTCCTGGGCTCCATGCCCCTAGGTCTCACTGGCAGCCCCTGCCCACCCTTAAGAGCTCATGGCTATGACTTGACCCAGCCTCCACCAGGTTTCTAGTCAGCATGCTCCAGAGCAGGAGCTGTCTTGCTTGGTTTGACAGGCTTGGTAAGCCGGTACGGCATGGGACTTGGTTTCTGTCCTCATCTCCCAAGTCCCCGTAAGTCCCACAGAGTTGGGGAAGTATATTGTGGATTACAGCTGGTGGGTGTGTTCTAATATGTGGCCCCCAGGAAGGGTGGGAGTGCCAGTGTGTACAAGAGACACATGCAGCCTTGGAGCCCCTGCCTGTTTGCAAAGAATGCCCTTGCTTTTTCAGAGGGAAGCAGCTTTCAGACAGCAGCATGGGGGAAGGTACCCTGGGGTCATGGGGCTTCTGAGCTAACAGCTTTTCTTCCCAGTTCGATGGGGTCGTGGCTAAAGGAGTTGCCAAGGCCTGTCCTTGTCATCAAGGTCCTACTTCCTGTTGGGAGGCAGTTTTTGGAAGAGGTCATGGCATCTCCCAGCCTCTGAGGGTGGGAAGCAGGCAATAAGGTTAGAGCTTCAGGGTTGTGCTTACGACAGCCTGCTGTTATCTCGCCTGGCCTTTCCTGAGGAAGGCTCTAAGGCACAAGATGTTGGGGAGGGCGGGCTGTAACCCCACTGCCCTGGAGCTGTGTTCTTCTAGAGCTCTGGGCAAGCCCAGAAACTTACCTTGAAGGACTGGGCTGGTAAATTCACTTCCTGCCCACCTCAATCCATTCCTGCTGGCTGAGTGTCCTCTGCCTGGGCCTCGCCTGTGGTAGCCTAAGGAGTCCATGCCCCTGTCTCAGAAGTCCTCTTTACATTCAAGAAGCTGCCCTTTTTCATGCCCTTTGTTGTGTCCTCCTCCTTGCCCTATGGGCCTCTTCTTGCCCCTGGGCCAGCTATCCTTTGCCTATCCCCAGGTTCCCCAATCTGTTCTGGGACCTCACTCCCTGGGGACATCCTGTTTGCACTTCAGGGACCCAGCAAAGTTCCATGTTCTCCACATAGCCAGTTGTATACCCTCCCTTCCCAGCCTCTCCTCACTGCCTGCTGACCACAGGGCCCACTGAAGCTTGGTATATCCTGTCTGCTATCACAGACGCAGCGCCTGCATGTTGAGCAGAGCTGCCTGCAGAGTGGGCTGGGTTTCACAAATCATCCACATATAAGGTTCCTCTTGTGTCCCTAATGCTTCAGTACAGGGGCTGAGGAGATAGCTCAGTGACATGAGTGCCTGCCTGGCAAGCATGAGGTTCTGAATTTGATCCCTGGCACCAGCCCCCTCCCCCCCAAAAAAAGATGTCCCTAATGCTTCACTACAGCCTAGGTGACCAGGGCAGCCATTCTGGGTTCCCTAGAGCAGAGCAAGGGCACCAAGAAGCTGAGAAGGGGCAGTGCTAAGTACTGGAAGCCTGGGAGGATGGATCTGAATCCATACCAGAAGTGGCCACTTCACCTGAGGCCTGTGGTGTCTCCACAAACCCTTGAGGGCTGCCTGGGTAAGACATGGCTCGGGTGTGATGGCACAGTATGGTTCCCAGCTGGTGTGTGCCCTCAGTTGGGCAGCTTAGTGCTGCCAGTAGTCCAGGGTAGTAAGAACTAAGTGTGACCACAGCCAGCTGGTGAGGTAGGTTGGCAGGGTCAAGACTGCAGGTGGCCAGAAGCGAGGGACAGCAAAGTGGCATCTGAGGCATGGAGTGCAGCCTGGGTGGGTTTTCTAGGCTTTGCTCTTTGTATGCTCAGTGCTGAGAAAAACAGGGCAGCGAGTGTGGGGGTGGCCTTCAGGGCCCACAAGAGGCAGCCTCTTCTACAGCACTGGCCAACAACATAGAGCAGGGGCAATTTTTTTTTTTTTTTGTTTTGTTTTATCAAAGTTCCCTAGTAGGGACACAAAAACTGAAGCTTGATTCTCGTATGTGTTCTCTTTTTGTCTCTCTGTTTTCTAGATTGAGATATAATTAATACAGTATAAATGCATCGTTTGAAAGTGTTTATAATCCCGTGGTTTTTAGTTTGCACTGTGTTGTGCAACACTTACTCCTATCTAATCTCAAGCATCTCTCTTAACACAGGAAGAAACCCTGTACCCACTGGCAGGCCTTCCCCTCCCCTGCCCCAAGCCCCGCAGCTCCTGTCCATCTCTGTCCGTTAGCCCATGCCGCATAGTCACATGAATGGCATCATACAATCTGTAGCCTTTTATGACCATCTTCTTTCTCTCGCTGTGGTAGTGTGTGTCAGTGCTGCATTCCTTTTTTATGGCCAGACAGTATGCCAGTGTATGGATGTGCCACCTTTTGTTTGTCCGTCCACCCACTGATGGACAAGGCCTGGCTTGGGCAATTTAGTCAAGTTCTCAAAGCTGGCAAGTGGCAGCACTGGCACTTCTGCAGGCCAAGGGCTTTGGAGAAGAAGGCCGTCTGCTGGCCACCTAGCCTTTGGGGACAGAGCCTGGTGGCTGCCCTCTCTTGGGGACAGCCAGGCACAGGTATCCTTTGGCCCAACTCTTGTCATCAGGATGAAGGAGTCAGGGGTGGCTGCTACCTTAGAGGGAGCAATGACACCCATGACTCAGGCTTCTGGGAAGGGCCTGCAGCCCCAACAAGCTCTGAGAGCTCTGCTCACTATGCCCCCTCTGCCAGCAGCATCCGCAGTGTCATGCAGAAGTACCTGGAGGACCGGGGTGAAGTGACCTTCGAGAAGATTTTCTCTCAAAAGTTGGGTGAGTGCAGCCCTAGGGCTTCTCCAGCCTGCCTGTCCAACTGTGCAGGCTCCCAGGGAGAACTCAAGGCTGACCTTCGGTTGCCTACCCTAGCAGGGGTGATATTTCCCTCTCCCAGGAAGTGGGGCCTCCCATCTATTCAGGGTTCCTCAGGTGCCTCCAGGTGCTGCTCTGGTCCAGCTGTGGCCCTTGTGCCTCCTAGCCCCTGGCTGTCAGCCCAGGAGACCCCGTGGTGAAGGCAGGGCCTGGTCTTCCAGGCTGCCAGGGAAGTTCCTCCTTTGGGGTTTTTGTTTTTAAGAGTTGCAGCTTCCCCTTGGCGCAGCCACAGCTGCTCTGGGCCGTTGGTAGAACTGACAGGAAGAGGCGGGGCCCTTCCTGTGGCGCCTGCCCAGCTGTGGTTGGCCCTGCCCCGCCCCCAGGACCCTCTAAGCAACCTGCCTGTGTAAAGCCAGCCCCTCCATCCGTCCTGCTCTTGGAAGTTTCATGCTATCCACCCCTTGGCCCAGCCCTGTGGGTAGGCTTGAGGCAATCCTGGAAAGCTGCTTCAGCCACACACAGCTAAGTGGCTGTTCCCGAGAATAGGATCTGGGCATGTCCTGGTAGGATCAGGCACTGGAGGATACCTTGGGGCGTCAGGGTGCCTGGAAGCACACAGCTTGGGTCCCAGACCTATACTCCGTGTCTTGGGTAAGTTGCGGCACCTCTCTTAGCCTAGTGCTGTCCCCATTCAGGAAATGTGACTCCTGAGCCTCACCATGCAGAGATGGGTGAGGTGATGTCTGTGAGGGCATTTTTGTCTGCTGTAAACTCTTGATCACACAAGTTACTCAATGGCATTATCCAAAAGCAGGCTGGGGAGATCATTCAGTATTTAGGCGCCTGCCTGGTATGCACAAAGTCCGAAGTTTAATACCCGGTACCAAAAAAAAAAAAGCATTCAGAAGCCAGGCTGCCGTTTCCAGAAATGGCGGCAGCCAGGTGCAGGCCTGTAATCCCAGCATTCTAGGAGGCTGAGGAAGGAGGATTGTAAATTCAAGCCCATTTTGGGCAATTTAGTGACATGCTTAGTGTGAAGCCCCTAGGCTTAATCCTCCAGTGCTTGAGCTGGACTCCCTTTTCCCAGGAAGGCTAAAGATACTGCAAAGGCCCTCAGTATCCGCCCGTAGCCACTTGTCTCTTTCGTTGTGGGTGGCCTCTTGCCTTTCCTGCTCCTGATCTGAGGCCCCCACCCTTAGGCCTGCCTTTCCTGGGAATCTACCACAGGTCCAGCAGGTCCTCTGAGGTTTCCCCAGCTGGGCCCCAGTTTCCTTGGCACCCTGTCAGTGCTGCAGAGAGCAGAGGGGAGCAGAGTCAGGAAGAAGACACCTCCCTCAGGGTGGCTTGGCATCAGAGGCCTCTGGACAGCAACTCACTGACCTCATGGAGGAGGTGCTAGGCTTATGCTGCAGCAAGAGCAGAGCCTGACACCCACCACCCCCTCCCTTGCCTCACCACAGTGCTTGTCACCTTCCGGCCACCATCAGAGGAAGCAGATTCTGGGAAGGGAGAGAAATATGGGGGCCCAGAACTAGAGTCCAAGAATTTTCAGGTTGGCAGTGGCCACCCAGCCCCACCTGTGCTGCTGTCCTGACCAGTTCAGCACAGAGAGCCCCAAAGCCACTCTGTGCACAGTGACAAGAAGGCCTGAGAGGAGTTGGGCTCTGTGTGACCTAACCAGTTGTTTTCAGGGTACCTGCTCTTCCGAGACTTCTGCCTCAACCACCTAGAGGAGGCTAAGCCCTTGGTGGAGTTCTACGAGGAGGTGAGTAGGCTGCCGGCTGGAGCCCAAGAGGCCCAGGCCCACTCTGGCTGGACAAAGGGGGGCATTGGGGTGGCTCTCCTGAGTTGGTGCCCCATCCCCACCAGCCGCAGACCACCTGTGGCTCCTGCCTTCCAGATCAAAAAATATGAGAAGTTAGAGACAGAGGAGGAGCGTGTGTCTCGAAGCCGAGAGATCTTTGACTCCTACATCATGAAGGAGCTGCTGGCCTGCTCGCACGTAAGTGTCCTGGGCTCCTCCTTGGCCTGTTGGGTGCTGGAAGGAAAGAGGGTGGCAGACTCAGAGCCATCTCTGTCCTCTCCAGCCCTTCTCCAAGAGTGCTACTGAGCACGTCCAGGGCCACCTGGCAAAGAAGCAGGTGCCTCCAGATCTCTTCCAGGTGGGTACTAGGCTTATTCCCTGCTGGCCTTGCCCAGAGTCCCCCTTATACAATCACAAGTCAGGAGGCCAGGCAGCTGGGGGCAGAGCAGGGTTATCCTCAGCTAAAGGGGCTCAGTCACCCACTTTCAGCTTCCTCCCTAGCCATATATCGAAGAGATATGTCAGAACCTCCGAGGAGATGTGTTTCAGAAGTTCATTGAAAGGTGAGTGTGGTGTTGGAGGAAGGGGCAGGAGCAGGGGAGGCCGCTCTGAGAAGGACAGAGGGCAGCTGCTCTAGTCCTGAGCAGGCAGTGCTGGGCCTGTCACTGCCCCTCCACAGGGATGGGATCGCAGAGCCTGTCCGTGGGCCGTACACATCTTCACCCCCATGGACTGTCTGGCACTTTGCCAGGCTCACTCAGGCCCAGGGGCACACCACCTCCTAACAGCCTGCACCACTGGAGCTAGTGGCAGCCAGGGGTTGGTTGTAGGCAAATCGAGAGATATAATACCATTTTTAGAGTCACAGCTGCCCAGCCTCAGAGCAGTTGGCCTCACAGGGTGAGCCAGCATTGCTGAAGCTCAAGGACATGTCAGCAAGTCAGGATTGGCCTGGGAGACCTCCCCTCTCAGTCTCTTTGGACCCCAGGGGGCTAGTGGCTAAGCCCATGCTGGGCCAAACACAAGCTCAGGGCATTTCCATATCATCCTGCCAGGACCCCAGGAGGGTAGTCAGTTGGGTGGGCTTGTGTCCCTGGTCCTCACCTACCCACTCTGGAACTTGCCTAAGCCCAGATTCTCCCCTTACAGCGATAAGTTCACACGCTTCTGCCAGTGGAAGAATGTGGAACTGAACATTCATGTGAGTGGGATGGGGTGGGTGTGCAGAGCATAGTGGGCCCAGGTGTGGCCAGGTGGGAGGGAGGACTCCAGTGGGGGAGGCATGTGACCAGGCAAAAACTGTAGGAGACTCTGGCGGTCTGTAGTGACCCTAGCTGTTGCCACCCCTGCAGCTGACCATGAATGACTTCAGTGTGCATCGTATCATCGGTCGAGGTGGCTTCGGCGAGGTCTACGGGTGCCGGAAAGCAGACACTGGCAAGATGTGCGCACCCTGCCCAGCTGGCATTTGGTGGGGTGACCAAGAGAAGGTTCAGGCTCCTAAGAGTACCCTGAACACCAGGGGCATCCTAGGGAAGAGCTGTGAGGGGGATCGGTGCCCCAAGCTTGGGTCCCTGAATGAGTAGTCTCTCTGCCTGGAGTATATCCTGTCCCACCTACTGCTGTGCCCCCTCCCATCTTGCTTGGGTGGTTATAACTCCTCAGAGCCATCCAATGAGCCAGTACTTCTACCCTTTCTGAAGCTCTAACTTGTGTTGCATGCCTGTCCTGTGTCTATAGTCTTCTTCAAACTCCCTCAGGCAGCCCTGGGGCACAGCTCTGAGGTGGGTACTGACCACAGCTGCCCCTCTCCCACCCAGGTACGCCATGAAGTGTCTGGACAAGAAGCGAATCAAGATGAAGCAGGGGGAGACCTTGGCCCTGAATGAGCGCATCATGCTTTCCCTTGTCAGCACCGGGGTAAGCTGGGTGACCGGGGTGGGCTCCAGAGCAGCCTTCAGCTAGGGACCCTGGGCATTCTCTCCTGACCACCCCACTCTCCTAGGACTGTCCCTTCATCGTCTGCATGTCGTATGCATTCCACACGCCAGACAAGCTCAGCTTCATCCTGGATCTCATGAACGGTGAGTGGGTGCTGGCCCAGGGTGGAACTTGGTGCAGGCTGGGGCAGGCAGCTGAACTCCACCCTGCGGGGCTTCCTCAGGTGGGGACCTGCACTACCACCTGTCCCAGCACGGAGTCTTCTCTGAGGCCGACATGCGGTTCTATGCAGCTGAGATTATCCTGGGCTTAGAGCACATGCACAACCGCTTCGTTGTCTACCGAGACCTTAAGGTAAGGTGCCATGTGCTACCTATTTCCTGTCCTTTCCTGCCACACACAGCCTACAGACCTGGGACAAGACTGGCCCATCTCCTCCCTTGAGTCTTTTCCCTCTGAGCCACTGTCTGGCTTTAGACAAGTAGGGAAATGGGGGGAAGAGCCCACCTGGGCCCCTGCCCCAGGAACCCCATGGTCCTCCCTTGCTGGGCCAGGCAGCGCTCATGGGCTTCCCCCACAGCCAGCCAACATCCTTCTGGACGAGCATGGCCACGTGCGCATCTCGGACCTAGGCCTGGCCTGCGACTTCTCCAAGAAGAAGCCCCATGCCAGTGTGTGAGTGCCCCAGCCACCCCCTCCCTTCCTGCCTCCCTCCTCCCATTCTTGCTTACAGCCCCTTGCTCCCACAGGGGCACCCATGGGTATATGGCCCCTGAGGTCCTGCAGAAAGGTGTGGCCTATGACAGCAGTGCGGACTGGTTCTCTCTGGGCTGCATGCTCTTCAAGTTGCTGCGGGGGTGAGTGGGCCATCGTCAGTGGGAGGGGGCATAGAGAGATGCTCTGCCCAATATGTCCTAATTCTGGACAAGGTTGACTCATGTTATCTGCCTCAGTTTCCTTATTCTTGTTTTTTGATCTTGGTCTTTGATCTCTCACCTAGGCACAGCCCCTTCCGGCAGCACAAGACCAAAGACAAACATGAGATTGACCGCATGACATTGACAATGGTGAGCATAAAGGTCTCCTCAATGGGATTGGGGGTCTCCTGCAGGTGCCAGGGTAACAGACTCTTGGTTCTGGACAATCAGCAGTGATCTCAGGCTTCTGATCTTCTCTGTTCCTGCGAGGCAGACCCCTTGACCACATGCTCCACCCTCTGTTGTCACAGCTCACGTTCACAGCTGTGGGTGCACATCTATAATCCTAGCACTTTTGGAAAGTGAGAAAGGAGAATCACAAATTTAAGCCTGGCTTGGGCAATTTAGTGACTGATACCTTGTCTAAAGACAGTGTAAAGGCCTTGGGTTCAATCTCCAGTACTCGGGATGGAAGAAACTCATACTTTCTGGGGCCATTTGGAAACCTGGCCTTGCTTTTCTACCTGCTGTGGGCCAGACCCACTCCCCAGAGTGAGCTATGTTGGGGCTGAAGGCTCTTCCTCAACGCCTGCCAATGTCCTACTCCTCTTAAGGCTGTGGAGCTGCCTGACTCCTTCTCTCCTGAACTGCGCTCCCTGCTGGAAGGTTTGCTACAGAGGGATGTCAACCGGAGGCTGGGCTGTCTGGGCCGTGGGTGAGTGCTCTGCTCTTTGTGTGCAGCTGTGTGAGTCCCTGAGGCAGGTTGCTGTCCCAAGCCTCTAGCTGTGCCCTCAAGAATGAGGGCTGTATCCCATGATGCAGAGCCCACCTCCTATGAGATACTCACTTGTGGGCCATAACCAGCCCTATTCAGTGTCCTCAGGGTGGAAGGGCTATCTGGGCATGGAGGGCTAGGTCCTTGTTCCCAGAGGGGCCTTTGAAACAAAGATGGTAATGACAATGATAGCAGCTCTTTATGTTCATTGAACTTTACTGGCGCTGGGCAGGATGTCAAGATTACCGATACTAAACCCCCATTAGTGAGAACTGTTGCCCTCCCCTTTTAGAGATGAGGAAGCAGGCTTGGGGTTCAAGAGCTTTCCTAGGATCCCAGAGCCAGAAATGAGAAAGTGGCTGAGCCTAGAGCACAGCCTGGCCGCCTGAGCCTGTGGTAGTCCCGAGCCCAGGTGACAGCCTCTCCCCACAGGGCTCAGGAGGTGAAGGAGAGCCCCTTCTTCCGCTCGCTGGACTGGCAGATGGTCTTCTTGCAGAAGGTAACAGCCTGCAAGGGCCGGTCTGGGGTCCCCTGAACTCCTCTCGATGCTGATGCCCAATCCTGTCCTGCTGCAGTATCCGCCCCCATTGATCCCCCCACGGGGGGAGGTGAATGCAGCCGACGCCTTTGACATTGGATCCTTTGATGAGGAGGACACAAAAGGAATCAAGGTACCAGGCCGTGCCTGGCCTCGCAACTGAGCCCTGAGCCTGACCTAGGGTGGGGGACCCTTGTTTCTCCTCTGCCCCTGTCACAACCCTTTCACCTGAGTGCACAAGTCATCCACAAACTGCCCTGATGGGATGGTTGAACCATGCCATCCCTGCCCCAAGGCCTTGGGCAGGCAGGTGGCTGATTATGTCCTGGCATCTTTTGTGGATCCACATGTCCCTGCCCTGTCTACCTTGTGAAGTTACTGGACAGTGACCAGGAGCTCTACCGAAACTTCCCCCTCACCATCTCGGAGCGGTGGCAGCAGGAGGTGGCAGAGACCGTCTTTGACACCATCAATGCTGAGACTGACCGGCTGGAAGCCCGAAAGAAAGCCAAAAACAAGCAGCTAGGCCATGAGGAAGGTGAGGGCTCACTGCCCACTATAGGGATGAGGAGCAGACTTAAGATTAAGGAGCCCACCCAAGGTTGCAGGCACAAAGTGGCCACATGGGATCTAACCTGGCCTGCCCCCTCTGTGTCTCATGACAGACTATGCCCTGGGCAAGGACTGCATCATGCATGGCTACATGTCCAAGATGGGCAACCCCTTCCTGACCCAGTGGCAGCGGCGCTACTTCTACCTGTTCCCTAACCGGCTGGAATGGAGGGGTGAGGGCGAGGCCCCGGTAAGTAGCTAGCCGGGGCACCGTGCATGAGGGTGGCTGGCCAGCCCTGTCCCTCACTGCCTGCCCCCACCCCGCAGCAGAGCCTGCTGACCATGGAGGAGATCCAGTCAGTGGAGGAGACACAGATCAAGGAGCGCAAGTGCCTCCTGCTCAAGATCCGTGGTGGCAAACAGTTTGTCCTGCAATGTGATGTGAGTAGGTTCCTGGAGTTCCGGGGGTGTACAGTGGGGTGCCCAGCTGAGGCTGATGGAGCCTGGGCCCACACAGAGTGATCCCGAGCTGGTGCAGTGGAAGAAGGAGCTGCGGGACGCCTACCGTGAGGCCCAGCAGCTGGTGCAGCGTGTGCCCAAGATGAAGAACAAGCCCCGCTCTCCTGTGGTGGAGCTGAGCAAGGTGCCGCTCATCCAGCGCGGCAGTGCCAATGGCCTCTGACCCATCCACCCACCTGCCCGCCGCCTTTTATAAACCTCTAATTTATTTTGTTGAATTTTTATTATTTGTTTTCCCGCAAAGCGGAAAAGGTTTTATTTTGTAATTATTGTGATTTCCTGTGGCCCCAGCCTGGCCCAGTCCCCAGGGAGGGGCCCGCTTGCCTCAACTCCTGCTGCCACCACCTCAGCCACTGTCCTACACCCCCTATCCTGATCCCTGGAGCCATGCACTCCCAGTGTCTTCCTGTGGACGACAGCAGCAGCCCTCCCCAGGGAATGAAGCCACCCTGAGCTCTGCCACCTCAGGCTCTGTGGGCTGTGCTCTGCCCATGGCACGGCCGGGTATCCCAGTGTCCCCCACCCCAGGGGAGGGTGCAGCACAGGGATACTACTTGAACTTTCCCACCACCCCCCTCCTGCAACAGAGGGATAGAGCCCTGTGCTGTCCTGCCTTCCAGCCACTGGTGAGAAAAGGGAGCCCCTTGTCTCCCTGGCCCAGAGGCTTCCCATGGCAACCAGTGCTCTTGGGCCCTTGTTTAGGAAAAGCCCATGTCACTGGCTGCCCCCATTACCCCATCCCTGGACACTGGGGCTCAGCCAAGAGGGTGGCACTGGCTGTGGCTGCTGCTGCCCTCCCCACAGCCTTCACTCCCTCCCATTGAGGACCAGGGCTCAGGATCACAGGTGGGCAACTGTGGATTGGGCCCCACTGGCCTAGCCTGGCCCCCGGCTCCCTGGCCCGGTAAAGCCCCCCTGCCCAGGACTAAGGCCAGCCTGGGCAGGTTGGTAACACAATGAGAGGGGGCCCCTACCCCAGCCATCCAGCTCACAGCCCATGTCCTGTCAGTGCCACCGCCCATGGGTGCCACCTCACCCACCGCATGCCCCCTTGTGCCAGTTGCGCTGCCGTGTGTGGTGTCACACCCTCTCCCCTGACCCAGGGGCTGGGTTGACATACCATCCCCTCTCGTTTACTCCTGGGGCGTTTCTTTGCCGATTTTTGAATGTGATTTTAAAGAGTGAAAAATGAGACTATGCGTTTTTATAAAAAATGGTGCCTGACTCCTCGCTGTCTTGGAATTTCTTTGTGCCTGGTGATAACTTTTCAGCCTCTGGCTGGCTGGGGCTTAAAGCAGGAAGGTCCTCTGGCACCAAGTTCCCTCTACTGCCAAAGCAGTCTTCAGGTAGATCCAGGCCCTATGTGGGCAGGATGAGTGTACCCCTCTCGGCCTGCCCCCAGATGCCTCATCCTGCTGCTCTATAGTGAAACAGTGCCCATCCCCCACCTCCAGGGAGGAGGGTAGCTCCAACCCACTTCCCACGTAATCAGGAAGAGGTGCCAGCAGTTCCACATTTGGGGTCACATTTGGACTGACTAGGCTGTGTCAGCCTTACTGAACTTCCCTTACACATCAGGCATGGTGCTGATCTCCCTTGCATCCCAGGGCACCTCATCTGTCTAGGCCACACTGTGGCTCCTGAGCACTTGGCCCTGACAGGCCTCCCTTCTGGTCTCACTGTCCAGACCCACCATCAGGCTTCTCCCAGAGTCTGCTACCATTTCCCCACATTCTGCCTCTTGACCCCAGAAGTGATGGGACAAATGTGTGCCGCTGCACATGGCAAGCAGGCTCTGTTGGGCATGGTGGAGGCTGAAGTACAGCATGACCAGCAGAGAAAAAGACTGCTGGGATAGTCACCTAGGGCTCTAGAAAGAATCTCTCTTTGAGCTGGGCCTCCAGTGTGGGGAGAGTGGGCCTCGGGGCTCCTGAGAGGCCAGGCTTGACCTAGTACAGAGCCCTTGAGTATTTGTAACTGCAAAGTAAAGATGAAAATGGACAAGGTGTCTGAACTTTGCCTAGCTCCGGGGAGTCCTTGAAGACTCTGGGTGGGCCTGAGATGAGGAGAGCTGGCTCTTAAGTGGCTGGTCATTGTATACCGGAGGTAGGGAGAGAAGCTCAGGACAGGAGACAGACTCAAGCTACACTTCTGCCCAATGAAGACATCCTCATGATGGTGGCAGAGGAAGAGACAAAAAGCCCAGGAAAAGAACATGGCCCAACAGGAATGGGCCAGGTTAGAGGATGACAGGTAGGAATCTAGGATAGTATGAGGAAGGTTGGTGGTACCACTTAGAATACAGCAGCACAGAGCAGGAGTTGACCCAAGAGGAAAACTGAACATGTAGCTTCATTTGACTTTGTCACCCTGATTGGACATGGGCTTAGAGATACTCTGGAGGTGGCATCAGGGTGACCATAGGAGCAGACAGGCTCTTGGCCAGGGAGATGTCAGACTTCTGGATCAGGATGGCACAGAAGGGCCCTGGGAGAGGATGAGTGCTGTTCATGGAAGTAGAGACTGATAGAGAAAGTGGTTTGGGTGTGGAAATCCAGAGAGGCTGGGCCTGAGAATGTCCTGCTAGATTTAGGTTTGAAGAGGGTGTGGGGAAGAGACAGCCTCTGAAAAAGATGGAGGCCACGGAAGCCTGCGCAGTAGCAGCCAGCAAAGGTTGACTATAGAGCACTGGATATTGATATTCAGAAGCCTCTGAGCTGAGCAGACCTTTTGCCATCACAGATGACCTGATAACACCACAGAGTGGGTGGCAGTGATCCCAAATGGCACAGGAACCACCTGACAAAGATAAGGGAAGGTAAGAGTGGAGGTAATCAGGCCTCCTAGTTTGCAAACTTGGCATAAGGATGTTCTAGAGCAGTAGGGGACCTTCAAGTGAGGCAGATCTCCATTATAGTATCCAGTCCATGTACAAACAGAGGCTCCAATTTGGCAAGCTTAGCGGCACCCTCACTACCCAATGAAACCAAAGTCAAGGTTCCCAGCCTGGGCCTCTTTGAGCAAGGGGCCATAACTAAGCCAGCCAAAGCTGGCACCCTAGTTCCTGTGTGGGTAGATGTGACAGCACTGTTTTGAAACTCTCCTTCCTGCCCTAACATGCAGCAGAGTGCAGACTCTGCATAAAGGATCCTTGCAGAGGCAGAGTTCACCGCAGACAGTCCACTAGCAAGGCAGGCACTGTCTAGGTTTAAGGTCCCTACTCTCCAGTACTTCCATTCCTGATTCCAGTGCTCTGGGGACCATGCCCCCCACACACATACATCGCTGGGCTGCCCACTTATGTTGTGGTAACCACACTGGCTCAAGTCCTTGGGGAAGGGGCTTCACGCTCAGCTAGCTAGCATTTAGGGGCAAGCTGTTGGGTGCTCATTCTTCAGAGTTCTCGGTAGTTATACTCTGCCGTGATGGATCACCTGCACCAACAGGCACAATCGGGACCGTAGGACTGGGGATCAGAAGACAGGGGCGTGGGCCTGTCTGTAAACCACGACCCAGACCAGCGGGAGCAAGACTCAGGGGCTGCCCCGCGTCCCCCGCGAAGCCACCCTGCCCCTGGGCCTCTGCTCCCTTTCTGGACCTGAGTGAAGGGGTCTGTGTAGGGCCGGGGGCGCCCCCAGTAGGCCGCAATCGGAGCTGCAGTCAGACCCCGCCCTCTGAAACGCCCCCCCCCCTCGACGGCCGTTGCGGGCCTAAAGCTCTGGCAGGGACCCTGTACCCACTTTTCCCGAGCCCAAGTGGTTGCCCGGAGGCAGCATCCTTCGCCCCTGGCCAGCGCGCCGGCGCTAGGGCAGTTGCTATGGCTGCGGGAGGGGAGGGGGCGCTCGGCCTGACGCCCCGCCCCCTTCCGGCGAAGCCCCGCCCGCTAGGGCCCCCGCACCGCCCTCCTTGCCGTCTTCGCCGCTGCCGCGGCTGCCGCTGCTACGGCTGCTACCGTTGCGGCTGCCAAGGGTCGGTGGGTCTGCAGCAGCTTGGGTGCGCCTCAGAGCAGAGGTAAGGGGTCCGCGCCGGGCCCTAAGCCAAGAAGGGCTGGGCCGCTCCCGCCGCCCCCGCCCATCCGCCCTCCCTCCCAGGATGCGGCGCTGAGGCCCAGCATGGCCGGCCAGGGCCCCACCTTCCCGCTGCACCGGCTGGTCTGGGCGAACCGGCACCGCGAACTGGAGGCCGCGCTGCACAGTCGCCAGGTGAGGCCCTGTCTGTCGGGACCCCACCCAGGGCTCCGATCTCCATCCACAGCTGCATCCTAGCTCCCAGCTCCCAACCCGATCGGAAGCCCAGATCACCTGCCCTCGCTCTTGAGCAGTGTCTCCCCACGCTGTCTTACCCCGTGCTCTGCCCACCTCACACTGCATCAAGCCCTGTAATTCACGCGCCATCACCTAGAGCCAGGCTGAGTACAGACCGAAACGAAACTCATGGCCAAAACTCATGATATTTCTCACCTGCTTTCCTGATCAGTCCCCACCACCAGGAGGCCCGCGCTGACCATGGCAGGGGGCAGGAGAGGTGGGCAAGCGCTTCCCATCTGCCCCTCCCCTTCCTGGACATATGGGTACCACCCTCTGCCATCTCCCTGGCCGGACTGCTATCCTTATTTGACTCCAGCCCATCCAAACTCTAGGCTGCCTTGGCCTCTGTTCTCTTCCCCTGTGCTAAGTGTCAGTCTCCCTCAGCACGACATTGAACAGGAAGACCCCCGAGGGCGGACTCCCCTGGAGCTGGCTGTGTCCCTAGGAAACCTGGAGTCTGTGAGAGTCCTCCTTCAGCACAATGCCAACGTGGGCAAAGAGAGCCGCCAGGGCTGGGCAGGTACACAGAGAGCAGGGGGGCTGCTCTGAGCCTGGGAGAAAGGTTGGTGGGTAGGAGTGAATTGCCAAGTCCGGGGACATTGGGAAGACTTCCCTCAGCAGCTGGTGCCCCCAGTCCTGCAGGAGGCAGTCAGCACTGGAGACCCTGAGATGGTGCAGCTGGTCCTCCAGTACCGGGACTTCCAGAGGGCCACACAGAGGCTGGCTGGCATTCCAGAACTGCTCAACAAACTCCGCCAGGTACAGCCAGGATGTGGCCAGTGAAGAGGGGTAGGGTACCATGGTGGAGACCAGTGTGGTCCCCATAGAAGTCTTGGTCTCAGAAGGGCATCCAACCTATGCAGTAGTCTGCCTACCAGACTGGGGTCATGTGGGTGAGACTGGGCCCTTTGAAAAGAAAGCCTTCACCTGCATGGAGGGGTCCCATGTGCCAGAAATCTCTACAGAGCTTTAGGCTTTTGGCTTCCTAGAAAATTCAAGTTTCCTGGAGGGAAGCAATAGAAATAGCTGGGCTCCTCAAATGTGTGCTTCTGTGCCCTGTCCATCTTTTCTCAGGCTGATAGAGGGGCCCTGTGGGCAGAGCACAGTACCTCATACCCTCCCGGGGCAGCCTTGGAGTGTTCATTGTGCCACTAAGACCTCAGAGACCCATGTACTGCCCCATGTCTTATGGCCAGTTGAGTGGCTCATGTCTTCAGATGCTTGTGGCTTTTTTATGTGTAGACTATTTCAGAGCCCTACTTGGCCCAGTCTCCCTGGGCAGGGGTTGTATTGGAACTTTACCAGGCCATCACAGTGCAGCAGTGTCACCTTGGGTCTGCCGGCCAACACCACCAGGCCAGACCCTTATGGGTAGCTCTGCTCTCTCTTAGGCCCCTGATTTCTACGTGGAGATGAAGTGGGAGTTCACCAGCTGGGGTGAGTGGAATCATTTGGCCTTCAGGGACACAAAGTGGGGCCTTTGGGAAGAGCTCCCAGTGACCTCGGTGCTCCCCCAGTGCCCCTCGTGTCCAAGATGTGCCCAAGCGATGTTTACCGTGTGTGGAAGCGAGGTGAGAGCCTGCGAGTGGACACCAGTCTCCTGGGCTTTGAGCACATGACCTGGCAGCGTGGCCGGAGGAGCTTCATCTTCAAGGGCCAGGGTGAGCTCTGGCACCCTCCAATTCTCGGTGACTTTTGAGGATGATGCTGTCCTTTCTCTGCACCTTCCAGAGGTAGAAACTGACACAGGAGTGGAGGGAAATGCAGGGGCTGTGGGTGGACTAGTGAGCCCCAAGGGGCAGAGGGTAGCCTGCTAGTGGGGACCAGCCATGACATGTCCCTCCTCCCTATACCCCTGCCATGGCAGAGGCTGGAGCCCTGGTTATGGAAGTGGACCATGACCGGCAGGTGGTGCACACAGAGACACTAGGGCTTGCTCTACATGAGCCCGAAGCACTGTTGGCTGCCATGCGGCCCAGCGAGGAACATGTGGCCAGCCGCCTCACCTCCCCCATCGTCTCCACTCACTTGGACACTCGAAATGTGGCTTTTGAGAGGTCAGTTGGGGCCTAGCGCAGTGTGGGTGGGATGAGAGAGGTAGCAAGAGCCATCACTGATGAGGCCAGGGCTGTCCTTGAGGTTCACAGCCAAGGTCCCCGGGAGGCTGAGCCACCTGCCAGAGACTGCTCAGGCTTCGGGGAGGGGTGACCCTGGCAGTCCAGTGTCCTTCCACGGCTTACTCCTGTGGCAAGCGTGGAGCCCCTGCATGCTTGTGGATGCTAGCCACTACCTTTGCAAGGAATGGGCAAGATCAGTATGCCCTGCATATCTCTCTCTCTCTCTCTCTCTCTCTCTCTCTCTCTCTCTCTCTCTCTGTGTTTGTCTCGCCCCCTCTCGCTCTCCCTCTCACTCTCCCTCTCTCTCCCCCCAGTGCTGGGAATGGAGCCCAGGGCTGCACACATGCTAGGCAAGTGGACTATCACTGAACTATGTCCTCAAGCCCTCCTCCTTTTCTTTTAAATTGAGGCAAGGCCCTGCTAAATTGCCTAGGCTGGCCCCTAACTTGTAATCCTCCTGCCTCAGTCTCCTGGGTAGCTCACATCACAGGCATGTGCCACCACTGCTTTGCCTGGCTGTCCCTTTTCTTGACTTCTGACCTCACATGTTTTCCATAAAAACAAGCAATTAGGCTGTGATTCAGGGAAGTGCTAGCTTCTCATTAAAAACAGCCATGTTTGGGGAGGAGTCCTTTGTAGGTAGCCAAGGAACCAAGAGTGTTATTTCTCTAATAATATGTGCCCCTGATTGCAGTGGCAGACTTTGGAAACACCTTTTTCTTTTGATACAGGTCTTGCTGTGCAGTTAAGGCTGGCCTTGAATTCACCATGTAGCCCAGGGTGGACTCAAACTCATAGCAATCCTGCCTCAGCTTTCCAAGTGCTGAGATTAAAGGCATGCGCCACCATGCCCAGTTGGAAACACTTTTTTAAAAAGTAAATGCTTTTTAAAAGCAGCTTTATTGCCAGGTGTGGTGGTGCATGCCTGTAATCCCAGCACTCAGGAGGCTGAGGCCAGGGGATCATTGTGAATTTAAGAGCAGCCTGGGCTATAAAGTGAGCTCAAGGCCAGCCTGAACTGCATAGCGAAACCCTGTCTCAAAAAGACAAAAATAATAATTTAAAAAAGCAGCTTTATTGACATAAATTTCATATGCAGTTTATCCATTTGAAGTGTACAGTTCAGTGGTTTTTGTTTATTTGTTTTTGGGGGTTCGGGAGTGTTTTGAGACAAGTCTTGCTATGCAGTCCAGGCTGGCCTTGAACTTTTGGTGATCCTTGTGCTTCTGCCTCTCAAGTGCTAGGATCATAGGCATGCACCAGAATACACAGCCCTGTCTTTTTGTTGTTGTTTGAGACAGGATCTAGATATGCAATTCAGGCTGGCCTTGAACTCACTATGTAGCCCTGGTTGGCCTCAAACTCATGACATCCACCCACTTCGGCCTCCCAAGTGCTGGCATTACAGCATGCACCACCACACCCAGCCAGGCCCAGCTTTCAAGAAGAAATTCTTAAATTATTACATGTCCCCATCAGCTCCCCTGGCCCTAAGCATCTACTAATCTACTCTGTCTTTGTATACTTCTCTATTTTGGACTTCCATGTGAATGAAATTTAAAATATGTGGCCTTTTATGTCTTGGCTTTTTTTTCAATTAGTATAATGTTTTCCAGTTTCATCCAACTTGAAGGATGTAATTACTTTGTTCCTTTTGTATGGCCAAATACAATTATATGAACATACCACCTTTGTTTATTCATTAGTCCATTGACAGACATCTAGGTTGTTTCTATTATAGTATTTGGCTATTATAAATAAGGCTGCTATAAGCATTTGCTTACAAGTTTTATGCACACTTGTTTTCATTTTTCCTGGGTCTGTATATCAGAGTAAAATTTCTCTGTTATATTTAATTGAAGACTGGGGAGATGGCTCAGTAGAATAAGCGCTTGCCTGGCAAGCACAAGGGCCTGAGTTCAATCCCCAGTTCTGAGGAACAAAAAATTAATTGAGCAACTGCTGAACAGTTTACTAGAGGAGTTATACCATTTTACATTCTTATACGAGGGTTCTAGTTTCTCCATGTTCTCATCAACACTTGCTATTGTTCATTTTTGTTGTTGTTTGGGTTTTTTGAGACAAAATCTCACCATGTAGTTCAGGCTGCCTTAAACTCATCATATAGCCCAGGCTGACCTTGATATTGTGGCAGTCCTCCTACCTTAGCCTCCCATGAGTACAACATGTCCAGTTCATTGTTCATTCATCCATTTTTGGATTATTGCCATCCCAGGGGAAGTGAAGTGCATCTCATTGTGGTTTTGATTTGCATTTCCCTAATGACTTACACTATGGAGAATCTTTTCATGTGTTCAGTGGTGATTTATGTGTCTTCTTTGGAGAAATGTGTGTTCATAAACTTTACCCAAGGTTTTAAGTTGGCTTATCTTTTTCTTTCACTTTTTTTTTTTTTTTTTTTTTTTTGTGGTACCTGGGATTGAACTCAGGACCCTGAGCTTGCCAAGCAAGCACTTATTCTACTGAGTTATCTCCCTGGGCCCACTTTTGCTTTCT
>NW_004524594.1:21046330-21046963 GCF_000260255.1 Octodon degus | reverse complement strand
GCATGTGGTGCCAGGGATCAAACCATGGTTCCTGGGCTTGCCTAAGCAGGCACTTAGTTGCTGAGCCATCTCATCCGCCGTTTACAGTGTCAATGTGGAAGATTAAGTTACTGACTTGACAATTGTGTGTGGGGTTGTGGGTGGTACTGGGCATTGAACCCAGGGCCTTCACACTTAGCTATATCCCTAGCTGCTTTTTTATTTTGCAACAGGGTCTCACTAAGCCTCAGGTTGCCCAAAGTGGGCTTGAACTTCAGGATCCTCCTGCTTTAGTTTCTCAGAGCTGAGATCACAGGCAGCTACCACCATGCCTGGCCTCCCCCACCTCCCCCCCAGAACGGGGGATTGAATTCAGGCCCACTCAGCCATCTCCCCAGCCCCAATGCCTGGCTTTTTTCTGTCCGATTTTTTGAGACAGAGTCTCACTATATAGTCCAGTTTGCCTCAGCTCAACATAGTTCTCCTGCCTCAGCCTCCTGAGTACTGCCACACCTGACTTTTCCTTCCTTCCCTTTCTCATCTTTCCCCTCTTTCTTCTCCCTCTCCCTCCCTTGTTTTCTCCTCTCCTTCTCTCCCTCCCTCCCTCCCTGTCTGTCTGTGTCTCTGTCTCTCTGTCTCTGTCTCTCTGTCTCT
>NW_004524594.1:21043675-21046230 GCF_000260255.1 Octodon degus | reverse complement strand
TCTCTCTCTCTCTCTCTCTCTCTCATTGTTTGATACTGGTTTTTGCTATGTTGCCCACACAGGTCTCCTCCAGTGGTGGATAAGGTGATCCTCCCTCCCACCTTAACTTAAGTAGCTGAAACTATAGGTGGGGTCCACGATGCCCAATTCTTTTTTTAAATTTAGGACACGGTCTACAAGGTGTACAGGGTCTCACTATGTAGATCGGACTCATAGTGATCTCCTGTTTTCAGCCTCCCAAGTGCTGGGATTACAGGCATGCGCCACCATGCTTAATCTCAATCACCGTCTCAGTGCACCCCCGGGGGGGGGGGCGTATGGCAAGCTGAGGAAGCCACTGCACTCTGCAGAAGCAAGCGCTTCAGTCTTCTGAGCTATCTGGCTGGCCCTTTAACTCTTCTTTCTTTCTTTTTTCTTTTCTTTCTTTTCTTTTAACTCTTCTTAATGTACACATTTATGGCTATAGATTTCTTACTCAGCATGCCATTAATTGTGCCCTGTTTTGATATGTTGTTTTCATTTCAATTCATCTCAAAGTATTTCCTTCCTTTTTTATTATTCTTTGAACCATCAGTTATTTGGGATTATGTTGTTTACTTTCCTCACATTTGTAAGGATTTTCTAAGATTTTTTTTTTCTAATTTCATTCCATTGTGGTTGGAAAACATAGTTTGTGTGCCTTCTGTCCTTTTGAATTTTATTGAGGTTTCTTTTATGGCCTAGCATATGGTTTATTCCAAAAAATGTCCCATGTGCACTTGAGAACTGTTCTTTTGTTACTGGGTGGTGTGTTCTCAGAATATCTGTACAATCCACTTCATGCTGTTGTTCATTTCTTCTGTTTCTTTGATCTTTTGTTTGCATGTTCTATTTAGTAGTAAAAGTGGAACATTGAAGTCTTCAGTTATTATTTTGAATCAAGCACACCTTTACCCTTTTATTATGGAAAATGTCAATGGGCCAGGATGTTACTGAGTGGTAGAGCACTTGCCTAACACATGCAAAGCCCTAGATTCCCAAGCACTACAAAAATAAAACTAAAAAAATTCAAACATACATGAAAGAACTAATATTATACTTAGCCATCATCACTCAGCTTCCACATTCAGCAACATTTTACTAGTCTTATTGAATCTATTCTTCCTTCTCCTTTTCCCTTTTTCCCCCAAGAGTATTTTAAAGCACATTCCAGATGTCACATCCTGTCAACAGTAAATGTTTTTGCACGTGACTCTGACAGAGAAAGATGTTTCTTAATCCAGCCCAGGCAGCATTACCACATCTGATAAAATCAGCAATAATTCCTCAATATCATCTAGGCCCAGCCCTTGCTCAGATGGCCCCATCGCCAAGGCCCCTCTGCGTTCCCCAGTAGGAAAGGACCCTGAGAGGTGGGCAGCCAGAGCTGGCTCATGGAGGGGGCTTTGGCCAGGGTGTGGACAGCACACATCTTCAGTGGCTCCTATTTGGTCTGTTGTAGGAACAAATGCGGTATCTGGGGATGGCGGTCTGAGAAGATGGAGACTGTCAGCGGCTACGAGGCCAAGGCAGGAGAGGCTGGTGGTGTGGGCTGGGATACAGATGAGGCCCAGGAGTTCAGATCCTTTTCCACACCCACTCTCAGTGTGGTAGAAGAGGTGGAATAGTGAACTCAGCCCTACACCAACCACAGAGGAGCATTTGCTTTTCGTCTTGGCCCCTGGGCTGCATCTGCTCATCTGGTGGCTCCTGGGGTTCAGACCCTGCCATCTTGTCCACTGTGGGGAGTGTGCTCACCTGTCCCTGGGGTCCTGTGCTGATGAGGCTGAGTGTGGGGAACAGGCTCTCAACTCCTAGCTCTCCCTGTCTGTCCTGCTCCCCAGGTATACAGTGCCACCAATGTAGAGCTGGTGACCCGCACGCGCACAGAGCACCTTTCTGATCAGGACAAGTCGAGGAGCAAAGGTAAACCCAGGTGCGCCTGCCTACTGCCCAGTGATATGTGGTCTGGGTCAGAGCCAGAGTACCCCCAGATAAGCTGGGAGGCCATCCATCCTCTTTAACCCTCTGACCCCCCCCACACAGGCTCCCAGGTGGGGGGCAGTGGGTAGGGCAGGCTGATTGTGGCCCACAATCCTCTCATGGCCCCCTCCCTTCTCTTCAGGAGGGAAGACTCCATTCCAGTCCTTCCTGGGGATGGCCCAGCAGCACTCCTCCCACAGTGGGGTGAGCCTGTGCTGGGGGGGGCAGGTCAGTGGGTGGATGGGGTACCATCTGTCCATTCTGATGCTAAGTATGGTCCTGGGGCCCACCCAGGCTCCTGTGCAGCAGGCAGCCAGCCCTACTAACCCCACAGCCATTTCTCCCGATGAATACTTCGACCCCAGCTTCAGCTTGGAATCCAGAAACATTGGCCGCCCCATCGAGATGTCCAGCAAAGTACAGAGGTGAGGTCTTGGGGCTGGCTGGGGACTTCCTTAGGTATAGGGGCCCCACCCAACCTCCCTGAGCCTTTAAAGACTCTTGTCACTGTAAGGACCTTCTCTTCCTGCAAGCTTCTCTCTGGAATCTTTTTT
>NW_004524594.1:21025488-21043575 GCF_000260255.1 Octodon degus | reverse complement strand
TTTAATATTTATTTATTTGTGTGTGTGCGCACGCGTGGCCAGCTCAGCCCACCAGGGGGCGGGGCTGGCTGGCATGTGGTGCTGGGGGATTGAACCCGGTCCCTGTGCTTTGCTAAGCTTGTTCTAAGTAGGTGCTTTAGACCACTGAGCCATCTCACCAGCCCTCTCTCTGGAATCTTCATCTCTGGATGGACAGGAGCCATCCGTCTTATTCATGGTCCTGAGCACCCAGCAAGCACTGTGACCCAGAGTCAGTCTCAATTCTCTGAGGAGCCACTGAATGAATGAATGGGTGGCACCACCACCTGTTTGGTTTTCTAATTTAGTAATCATGTGCTGGAGGCCAGGCATGCCAGAATGGGAAGAGCTTAGAGCTCTGCTGCTCAGGCCTCTGTGACTAGAGAAAATATTTTCCCTTGTTGGAATCTGATTTCCTCCTCAATGAAATAAAGTCACACTTGCCCACTCTCCTCTCAGGGACCTATGACCAGCAGTTTTACACCAGGCCAAACATTCCCCAGTCTACCTCATGTGGATCCTCTCAACTAGGCTGGGATTGAGGCCTCAGCAGTCCTGACTGCAGGGCTATGCTGTACAGCAAAGTATGCACTGGTGGCCAGCTCTATGCAGAGGAGGAGGACAAGGCTGTGGATGAAGCCCAGAAAATGGTTCACAGCCTGGCGTCTGGTGTCCTCACTTAGACCAGATAAACAGACACAAAACCATCATGAGTACCAGTGTGGGCCCAGCTGCTTCTGGAGCAACTCCAGCCATAGGGCCAGGACACAAGTTACTGCAGACAAAGGCAGCTGAGCAGGGAGGAGGGTACCCCAGGCAGGTGACTAGAGGTGGGGGGGCCTCAGGGAGAAGGCCACCACAGAATCCCTAACCTACCTCTTGTGATTGGCTGGGCAGGTTCAAGGCAACACTGTGGTTGAGTGAGGAGCACCCACTCTCTCTGAGTGACCAAGTGACGCCCATCATTGACCTGATGGCCATCAGCAATGCTCACTTTGCCAAGCTACGTGACTTCATCACCCTGCGTCTCCCCCCTGGTTTCCCTGTCAAGATTGGTGAGGGGGTAGCCTGGGCCAGTGGGATGAGATGCTGTAGGGAAGGAGGCCTGCAAGGGCCAAGTGGTTCAGGCCTGACTGTCTCCACAGAGATTCCCCTTTTCCATGTGCTCAATGCCAGAATCACCTTCAGCAACTTGTGCGGCTGTGATGAGCCCTTGAGCTCCGTGTGGGTGCCAGCCCCCAGCTCTGCCCTCACCACTTCAGGTACCCCTATGGGGGGCAGAAGGAGGCTGTGTGATTGTCTGGGGGCTGAGCCCTGGGGGCTGAGTGTGCTCCCTCTGCTGCTTCCCCAGGGAGCCCTTTCCCATGCGAGGTGGATCCTACTGTGTTTGAGGTCCCTGAGGGGTACAGTGTGCTGGGTGCTGAGCGCAGTGAGCCCCTTCGAGATGAGGATGATGACCTGCTGCAATTTGCCATCCAGCAAAGCTTGCTTGAGGCGGGCACAGAAGCAGAGCAGGTGGGTCAGGGACAGGGGTGGGCCCTGGCCTCTGCAGCCACAGGGCTGATGTGACAGCTTCAAGCTCTGGCTGCTGCAGGTAACCATCTGGGAAGCCCTGACCAACTCTCGGCCTGGCGCCCACCCTCCTGCCCAAGCCACTGTGTACGAGGAGCAGCTTCAACTAGAGCGGTGAGGCCCTAAGGATCCACTAGCTGTCTGCCTCAGCCCCACTGGGTCTGAACCCCCAGGTGTCCCCTGGCTGGTGGGCAGCCCAGAGGTGCTGGTCCTGGGACCCCCATACCCTCTCCAAAGCTACCCTCCACCATTGGTGCTGCCCTCCACTAACAGCGGCATGAGGGGCAGGGAGATAAGTCCTGCTTGATGTTTTCATCCTGTCCTTGTCCACCAAAGCTGTGTGCCCAACCCCTTTTTCCTCCTACAGCCCTCACACTTCAGTCTACTCTATCCTGTCACTCCTGCCTGCAGGGCGCTCCAGGAAAGCCTGCAGCTGTCCACAGAGTCCAGGGAGCCTGGGTCTCCTGAGAGGACACCCCTGGCCCTGGCTCCCCCGAGCTTTGAGGAGCAGCTTCGCCTGGCTCTTGAGTTGTCTTCTCGGGAGCAAGAGGAGCAGGAGCGGCGGGGGCAGCAGGAAGAGGAGGACCTACAGCGGATCCTGGAGCTATCACTCACAGAGCACTGAGCTACCTGGACTGGGAGGGTCATGGCCACTCCTACAGCCTGCTTTTGTAATTTATTTATTTATAAACTGTCTGCTGCTGGGCTTGGGCCTGGAGCCCAGGGATGCCTGGCAGAGGCACTGAAATGGAATAAAGAGACTGCTAGCAGCAGGCTTGCTCTACTCAAGTGGGCTGGAGCTGGGGGGTGCTGGGTGGGGGGCATTGAGGGAGGCACCACAGGCAGTGACCTCAGCTAGTTTTGAATCCCAACCGAAACCCCTTTAGTTTTTCTGAACCTCTATTTCCTGGACTGTAAAATGAGACAATCCTCACACCTGGGACTGGTTGTTGGGAAGCTGAAAGGAACCAACATCAGGTGCTCTCCCCTGAGCCCTGCCCAGCTACTGGAGACCCACATCCCTCCTGCCACCTGGCCTGGCCTTCTAGGAACCTGGCCCACACTCCTGTTGAGAGGATATGCCGGGACATGCAGGCCCTACTCACAGCCCTCTGGGAAGAGCCCCTCCATCCCTGCAGCCCAAACTCAACTAGCTTCCTGCTCTACTCCAGTTGTTCTAACACGACCGTGGGCAAGTTCCTCTGCAGCAGTTGGGAAATGGCTCAGCCGTCCTCTGCTGACCTCTGAGATAGACAGACTCCTCTGTGAGGTTCTTGGGCTATCCTCCTGCCCCCAGCCTTTGGTATTGGGGGTTGAACCCAGGACCTTCACACTGAGCACCCCCAACCCCATCTGTTTTTGTTTTTTGTTTTATTTTGTTTTTTAAGTTTGAGACTGGGTCTCTAAATCACCGAGGTGGGACTGGGTCTAAGATTAGAAGCCTAGGGGCTAGGAGGATGGCTCAGTAGAATAAGCGCTTGCCAGGCAAGCACAAGGCCTTGAGTTCAATCCCCGGTTTCGCCAAAATAAAAAAATAAGATTAGAATCCTGCACCACCATGCCTACCTTCCTGGGTTGTTTCTATGCACTACCCTATTTGCTCTGAAGTTTGCTGTGCCAGAATTGGAGACTTGAAAGCCAGCCAGCAAAAATAAACGTTTGGGATGAGGGTTCCCGATTTAAGACCCACTTTGCCTGATCCTAAGACCTGCCCCATCCCAGGCTTGTAATAGGGACCCAAAACAGCTCCAGCTCAGGTGATCTAACTGGGCGGGACAGAGGGCTTGGGCACTTCCTGGGAGGAGAGGGAAACGGAGGAGGAGTACCAGGTTGGAAATCCGCACCTGCGCTCCGTCCCGCCCCTAACGTGGATGGGGCAGGGCGGGGCGAGCCATGAGGGGTGGGGCCGCCTCGGCGCGCGGCCTCCGCAGCCGGAGCTGGCCAGGAGACTGTCCCTTTAAGGGCCGCCCCGAGGAGGTGCCAGGCCCTGGCGGCTGCTCTCTCCTTCCTGGTCTTGCGGGGCAGGGACTGTCCTGGGGCTGTGGGAGGGGGCCGTGCCCAGTGCCCGCCCAGGCGCCATTGGCCTGACTCCATGGCCCTGGTCACAGTGAGCCGCTCGCCCCCGGCCAGCGGCCACTCCACGCCTATAGGGCCCGCGGTGAGTCTGGATTGGTCCCATCCACGCAGTTAGTTGCCAGCTAGGCCAGAGGGAGAGCGTCTGCCAATGGCAGCCTGTGCTCACGCTGGGGGTGGGCAGAGGGGGACCTCGAGGCTCAGACTGGAGGGTGTTGGGGGCGTCTTGGGGCTCCTAGGAACTCGACCAAGGCGAGATCTAGAGTCTTGAGCACTAACCCCGTCTACGGAGGCCCAGATCCACTCATTTCTCCCACGCCCACGGCATCCCCGGCCCACTGGTCCCACCACACCAGGGCTGGGGCTGGGGCACCCAGTGCCTCCTGGTAGGGAGGGGGTTAGAGGGAGAAAGGAATTGGCATCTGACACCTCCTCTTCAAAAGGGCTGGGCATTCCCCCCCAGCTGCCCCCCACTTGGAGCCTCCTGAGAAGGCAATGGGAGGAAAGATCTCCTGGCACTCACTCACCCCTGGGGGCTGCTTCCTCTGCAGGACCCGGCAGCCAGGCGCAGAAGCCAGCTCCAGCGCAGGTTAGCACCTTTCTCTGGACATAAACGCCTCCATCCAGCCCCCAGGACTGGCCACTGTCATCCAGGTGTTGGGAACAGGGCTTCCTGAAGGGCCAAAACTCTGCAGACCATAGGTGGGACCTGGTTCCAGTGGGCTGGGCTGGTGGGCCCTGCTGGCATGTGGCAGAACCCCACAGGGCTGCCCTGGCTTCCACTTTCCCCTGGTCAGCTGGTATCCCTTTACACACTACCCAGGACACTGGCTAAGGCCAGTAGCCACAAGCCAAAGAGTAGGATGGGAGAGCAGAGCCTAAGAACTCTTGAATCCCCAACCATCTTTACAGTACCTTCAGGTGGGCTGGCGGGAGGTCTATCTAGGCCAACCAGAGGAAGAGGGGTTTAGGAGCCTAAGGCTGGTTCTCCAGGTGTGGTAGCCATCACCAGTCCCCTGGTTATCCACCCCTATTCCTGCCTGTGAGCTCTCTAGGGAAACGGCCAATGAAGCACTTGAACAAGCCCCCCTAGAATTCAGACTCCCTAAAGTTTGAGGACCTCAGGCTCTAACAATTTCCCCTGGCCCCTGCCAGGCAGAGCTTTGCAGTGCTCCGAGGAGCTGTCCTGGGACTGCAGGATGATGGAGGGGACAGTGGTGACGCACCTGAGGCCACCTCTGAGCCAATGGAGGAGCCCTTTGGTGAGGAGCAGCCCCAGGGGGACCAGCCTGATGGGCAAGGGCCCCAGTGTCCCAAGAAACAGGAGCAGAGGCAGCACCTGCATCTCATGGTGGAACTGCTGAGGCCACAAGATGACATCCACCTGGTGAGGGGTCACCCAGAGCCCATCAGAAGAGGGGGTGAGAGCTGTGTATCTGGGGAGCAATGGTGCGAGGGCAGAGGGCACCCTGTGCAGTAGAGGCTACCCAAACCCATGACCCTGCTATTTCAGGTAATGACATCTTAACACAGGTAAGTCATGTCTGAAGGCTCTGGGGAGCTGTGAAAGGACAGGGGAGGTTTGTCCTGCACAGCCAAGTAAGGCCAAGTTGGGTTCATGGTGTAGGAGTCACAGAAAGGCTCTGTTTAGCCAGGGAAGATAAGGCAGGGTGTTCAGAAGGCACCCTCCAGGGGCTGGTATGCAGGAGGGCCAGGCAGAGGGAGGGAAACACCTACAGAGAGGTGGCCTTTGGGGGCGCCTGAGGGCCAGCTCCCAAAAGCCTGTGGAGACACCTGCTGTCGGCAGCACAATGTGACAAAGATGCACTCTTTCCCAGATTTCACTCTTTGAACAGAAGCACTGAACTATGCTATGAAATTAGGTCCCTAGTATTTCTTTGATAACTTTTTATTTATTTAAAAGTGCTGGGTGTGGATCCTAGGGACTCATATATGCTACAGAAGCATCCTACCCCAGGCATGATAAGCATTTCTTGAATGCAATGATGATAACAGCAAGTGAAAGGATCTTTAAGAACCTTTCTTGGGGGCCCGCCCATTAGCTCAGATGTTTAAGTGCCTGCTTAAGAAAGCAGTGAGGCTCAAGTTGCACTGGTTCGAACCCATATACTCCTGCCAAACAAGAAATGCCCTTAAGGCATGTTCAGGTCCCCTCCCCCCCCCACCAAAAAAAGAACCTTTCTTAAACTAGGCATGGTGGCTTTATAATTCCAGCACTCGGGAGCTGAAGCAAGAGGATTGTTACAAGTTCAAGACCATTCTGGGCTACAAAGTGAACTCAAGGCCAGCCTGAACTGCATAGCAAGACTGTCCATAAAAAAAACTTTCTTAGGAAAAAACAAAAATTGGGCCACTCTGTCAGTCCCATTCTCCCTATTTCCATACACTCTCCCTTTAAGAGTCTTTAATCTTTGTACTCTGGAAAGTTAAAGCAGGAGGGTCAAAAGTTCAAGCCCAACCTCAGCAATTTAATAGGCCACTGTCTCAAAATAAAAATTTAAAAAGGACTAGGGATATAGCTCAGGGTGAGGCCTGTGTTCAATTCCCTAGTACAAAGTAATAATAATTGCATCATGAAGTCCAAATGTTGGGAACCACTGGATTGTAGCCAGTGATCTATGTAGGCATTGGGGTGGGATGGTGGGTGTGGGGCTGTTCCACCCTGAGGTATGTCCAGGTTGGGTGGAGAAAAAGCAAGTTTCTCACTGTTACTCTGGGCTCCTCCTCCTGTCTTCCCAGGCAGCCCAGCTCGAGGCAGCCCGACCCCCAAGGCTCCGTTACCTACTGGTGGTTTCCACTCGTGAATGTGTCAATCAGGAGGAGACAGTCCTCCTGGGTGTAGATTTTCCTGACAGCAGGTAGGAGCAGCAGGGAGGGGAGTGTACGGAGGTGAAGTGAGGTACGGGAGACAATAGCTCTCACTCTATCCTCTCCCAGCTCTTCCAGCTGCACCCTAGGCCTGGTCTTGCCCCTCTGGAGTGACACCCAAGTGTATTTAGATGGAGATGGGTAAGATGTGGCAATGGGAAGGAGGGGCTGGGTACTGGAAACAGCAAAACTGGAGCTGGCAAACAGGGCCTACTCAGCTCTCAGATTTGCTGTGTGATCCTGGACAAGTCATCTACCTTCCTGGGACCTCAGCCTCCCCACATCTGACAAAAAGGCAGATTCTCTGTCTGTCTGAGAGCCTAATGTTTCTATGGCACCCATCTCCTATAGGGGCTTCAGTGTGACATCTGGAGGGCAGAGCCGAATCTTCAAGCCTATCTCCATCCAGACAATGTGGTAAGTGCCTCAGGGCTTACCCTCTTTCTTGAGATGCTGCTGTAGTGCCTGAGTGATGGGAACAAAGAGGACAGTGTAACCAGTCTCTCTTCCTGTTCTAGGGCCACTCTCCAGGTGCTGCATCAGGCATGTGAGGCAGCTCTAGGCAGTGGCCTTGTGCCCAGTGGCAGTGCCCTTGCCTGGGCTGCCCACTACCAGGAGAGACTGAACTCAGACCAGAACTGCCTCAATGAGTGGATGGCCATGGCTGACCTGGAGTCCCTGCGACCCCCCAGTGCAGATCCTGGCCAGTCAGTGTGCGTGTATGGACTTTGGTCAGGGGAGGCAGAGGTAGGGGTGTCTCCCAGTGGTGCAGGAAGGGGCACTTGACTCAGGGGTTCTGTTCCCAGGCCCTCAGAGCAGGAACAGATGGAGCAGGCGATTCGGGCTGAGCTGTGGGAGGTGCTGGATGCCAGTGACCTGGAGAGCATCACTTCCAAAGAGGTAGGCAGCATGGGCAGAGGTCCAGGACCTGGGACCTTCAGCCAGGGCAATTGGCTTACCCTCTCCCTGGAGCTCTTCCTACCTTGCTTTCCTCCTGTCCTGAGCTATGCCCTGATAGCCCTGGCCTCTACGCAGAACTGGCCTCAGCTCTGTCTAGGTGGGACAAGGTATTGTTGTCAGAGGCCCTAGAGGGAGAGGGACTAGGAACTTCTTCCCTGGACCCCACCTGCAGATCCGCCAGGCCCTGGAGCTGCGCCTGGGATGCCCTCTCCAGCAGTACCGTGACTTCATTGACAACCAGATGCTACTGCTCATGGCCCAACAAGACCGGGCCTCCCGCA
Source organism: Octodon degus (assembly GCF_000260255.1). Lineage (NCBI taxonomy): Eukaryota > Metazoa > Chordata > Mammalia > Rodentia > Octodontidae > Octodon > Octodon degus. The sequence continues at coordinate 21,035,782 of NW_004524594.1, read as the reverse complement.
TCTTCCCCCACCTCTACCTGGTGAGCATGGCTGTTAGGGTAGCATCCCAAACCCTGTGGCTGCTGATGAGAGGCACCAGGAGGCAAAGGAGCCTGGCACTTCTCTCCCCCAACCCTATAGGGCTCTGAGTGGAATGCAGCAAACCTGGAGGAACTGCAGAGAAACAGGTGGGGTTCCAGGCCTCTCTCCCCTCCCCTTCCCTTATCCCAGGGGGTTGCCTGCCAGCTTCAGGACCCCAGACCACTCTCAGCACCACCCTTGGGACTTTAGCACTTACATGGGCTCTCAGGCCTCTCAGGACAGAAGCTTGCTACCACTGGCCAGTCACTGGGCCTCTCTTTCCCCTGACACTGTAAACAAGTATAGAAGCCAGGGACTTGACCACGCCCAGATGAGGGGCAGAAGCACATGCTGCTATGACCACCTGGCCATGTCTTAGAGAAGAAGGGTGTTTTTCTCCCAGGGGGACCTGGCTGCCTGCTTTCTGGGCTACCTGTCATCTGTCCATGGGTTTCTGGGAGACCTGCTGTAGCCCCTGTCACCTGCTGCTGCAGAGCCACCCAAGCTCAGCTTAGCTTAAAAGCTGTTCTTCAACTAAGTTGCCAGAATAATGGATGCATTAGTGTTGCAGTTGACCTCAGCTACCTGGACAAGGTGGGGAAACTCAAGCTCAATGAGGCAAAATGATGTGTACAAGGTCACAGATATCTGACAGCTGGTTCAGTTTTCCTTCACACTGTAAATGCTGCTGCAACCTGACTCAGAACCAAAAACTAGACCCACAGTCTGTCGGTCTGGTGCCCAATGTACTGGTGTCCCTGCCTAAATCACTCTGGCCTTGGACCCTCTGGTATAGGGTCAGCCACATCTTGAACATGGCCCGAGAGATTGACAACTTCTTCCCTGACCGTTTCATCTACTACAATGTGCGCCTCTGGGATGAGGAGTCAGCGCAGCTGCTGCCCCACTGGAAGGAGACTCACCGCTTCATTGAAGCTGCGAGGTGAGGCTCCTGCTGTTGAGCCCAGGTCTCAGAGCTGAGGTCCCAACTTCATGTGGGCTCCTGTGCCTTCATCCTGTGCAATCTGCACTGAGCCCCCAGTTCTTCCTCCAGCCTTCAGTATCCTCACTTCCTTCCCCTCTCCAACCTCCCTCATGCTACTGGCTTCTCAGGGGCTATGTCCTGCCTCCACAGAACCCAGGGTACCCGGGTGCTAGTTCACTGCAAGATGGGTGTCAGCCGCTCAGCCGCCACAGTGCTGGCCTATGCTATGAAGCAGTATGGCTGGAGCCTGGAGCAGGCTCTGCTGCACGTACAGGAGCTCCGGCCCATTGTCCGTCCCAACCCTGGCTTCCTGCGCCAGCTGCAGACCTACCAGGGCATCCTGACTGCCAGGTATGATGGGAGTGATGGGGGTGGGGTGGGGTGTTCATGTATATGATTCTGGTAGTTGTTGCATCCCTTAACCTTAAAGCTGACTCAGGGCCACCTCCTCACAGCCGCCAGAGCCATGTCTGGGAGCAGAAAGTGGGTGGGAGCTCTCCAGAAGAGCTCTTGGCCCCTGAAGTCTCTATACCATTCCCACCACTCCCACCAGAACCGGGGGGCAGTGGGGTGGTGAAAGTTAAGGGCTTGGAAGAGAACCAGGCAGCCCCAAAAGAAGAGCCTGGGCTGCGGCCTCGAATCAACCTCCGTGGAATCATGCGATCTATTAGTCTCCTGGAGCCCACCTCAGAGCTGGAGAGCACTTCAGAAGTCGGTAGTCTGCCAGAGGTGAGGCTGGGCTGGGGGAGTTCCATGTATGGTGACACGGCCACAGGAAGGAGGGTGGATGGAGACCATGAGCTTGGTGCTTGATGTTTGGCTTCAAGCAGAGGCTACCTGGGTCCAAAGTGGCCCCCTTCAGGGTCTCCTGGAGCTCAGGACCTCTGGGGCCTTGCTCCTTGCCTCCTAGCTCTTGGCATCAAGCAACCCCAGTTTGCCCTATGAGTACCCTGAGGACAGGAATCACATCCTCAGTATCTCCTTTTCACCCCTCAAAGTGGCCAAGGAGACCAGTGAGGGCAGGCAAGGGCACTGAACCCAGTATCTGAGGAACTGCAGTCAGGAAGCAGAGGCAAGCTAGCTCCAGCCTGGGTCACAGGCAGCTTTTAGCTTAACAAAAGACTTGCTCTCTATGGGTCTGGGCGCACTGCCATGGAGACATCTACCCTAGATGGGTAGGTAAGATGATCACTGAAGCCCTCCCGAGTCTGAGAAGCCACACAGCAAAGGATGTGTGTGAGTCTTAGCACTCACACTGCCAAGAACTGTTGAGTGAGCACTCTGTGGGCTGAAGCTGCAGGGCACAGGCCAAGACAGGAAGTCAGGCCCCACATGTGACTGGAGGCCAAATGGCTTGCCTGAGAGGAAACAGAGTCTGTTGAGTAGGGAACATTTGGGAAAGGCTTCCTGGAGGAGGTGCTGAGTGTGGGCTGATAGGCAAGGAATGCTGATGCCCCCTGGAGTGGGTGTGACTGTAGCCACATGTCCTCACTGGGCACCCAGACATCCATGTCCACATGGCCCAGTTCAAGGCTTAGCGCCTTGAGTTTCATTGGTGTTCACTGGACTAACTGTAAAGAGGGTACAATGAGAAGAGGGCTCATGAAGGCTGGTGGCAGGTGGAGAAGACCTAAGGAGGCCTTGCAAGGGTCAGAAGGAAGCTGGAGGCTGATGAAGTTAAGAAGCAGGGGCAGTGGAGCCAGGTGCTCTCTTTCCTCCTCAAGAAATGTGGTCTGAAAACAGTTCAGTCTTTCTGTATTCATTCAACAACTACTCTGTCCCACCCTTTTCCTGGCCCTAAATTCCCCATGGTTTTCTTCCTGATCTCCTTACCCATCCAGGTTTTCTCTTCCCATGAATCTTCGGATGAAGAGCCTTCACAGCCCTTCCCTCAGCTCCCAAGGCCCAAGGGAAGCACCGGGATCCACAAGGGGCCTTGGCCTGCTTTGAAGTCCCGCCAGTCTGTGGTTGCCCTCCAGACCGCTGCCCTGGTGGCCAGCCGGACTCAGGCATTCCAGGAGCAGGGACAAGAAGAGGCTGGCATGTCCTCCACAGCCAGGCTCCGGAAGATGGTGAGGCAGGCCAGTGTGGATGACAGTGGAGAGGAGGGTGGGGCCTGAGCCCTTACATATACCCATGGCCCCCTAGACACTAAAGTGAGTGATCCACGGCTCCTGGAACAAGCGCCCCTCATACCTTCAAGCCAACACATACTCCCCTCAGCTCCTCCCTAGCAGTCCCCAGACCCCGTCACCACAGCCTCACTTCCTATCATCTTGTGTCTCAGACCACATTCTATAAAGGGCTCAAAACTTTCTCTATACTGGGGATGTGGGTAGAGCTACTGAAGGTGCCTTTGGGGGTGAGATCACCCTAGTTTTACTCTTAACACCCTAAAACATTTACTCACAGCCACAGAATCAAAAATGGAGTTTCTCAGGGTAGTCTTTCTGGCTCATGCCCCTCTTCCACTCCAGCCCATCCCCCACTCCCACTTTCTCCCATTTCACTCTTGGAGACAGCCAGGCCAAGGATTGTGGCCCCCAAAGGCAAACAGGACCCTCAGTTCCCAACCCTGGAGGCTCTGAGAGCTCTGGCAGGCCACCTCCTTCACACACTTCATGACTTCCTGAGCCTCTGTGCTGCCCCCAGCCCTCCCATAGCCCACGCTGGGTCACAGGGCACCAGACCAAAGTCTTCTTGTCTTTCATGGCCTCAGGCAAGGCAGTTTTTCATGTCCTTATAGTATCTGGCTTTATACTGAGAAATAAAAAACATTTTCATAGTGATTTTCCATTTGATCATCAAGCCATCTGTCTTTCAATCAGATCCTTCTCTGTTTCCAGGAGGTGCTTGGCCTCTCCTGCTCCTTCCAATTGTCTGTCTCCCAGGTATCCATAAAGGACCTGTTTAGGGATGGCAGTGTTTGGGGAGGTAGGAGGAAGAATGAGCAGGAAAGGAGAGGACCAGCTAGCTATCTTCCTCATCTCTAGGGCAGGGCTGGGGTAAGCATTGGCTAATGGTAACAGGTTTACCTGGGGCAGGAAGCACTGGGCTGTGTTGGCACAGCTGAAGGGAGTGACCCATGAGGAAATAGCAGCTGCTGCCTCCACCTGTCAGGACAAGACCAAGCCTGTTCCAAGAGCTAAAGCTCCCTTTGGACACATGATGCTAGTTCTCAAGGGTACTTTGGGTACCAAGCACCACCTTCCTTTTGCTACAATGAAAGGACCCTCACAACTTTCCCTTTCCACCTCAGGCTTTCTAGTGTTCAAGAAGAATCAGTGCTTCCATTTTTGTCATAGTAGTGGCATCGGGGGAAGGTGGTGCTACTTGACTCCCTGAAAGCAGGCCTCAGAGGTAGGAACTGGCTCACTGACTGAAGCAACCTGCCCAGTTTACCCTGGGGACTCCCAGCATTGCTGTAACCCCAAAGTGCCGAGACTTGGGTGCCAGCCCTGGCTTCACCACTTGCAAGTTACTTCACTGTGAGTCTTTTGGTAAACAAAGGGATTAGATGTGGAAAATTTTTCTTTTTTTTTAAACATGACACATCATTTATCTATTGCTAGAATTCAGGCTATATGTGCTGTCCAGAAGAGGACTCATTTGCACCTTCTGGGAGGCTTCCATGGGATCACAAGTAGGGTATAGGGGAGCTCATTCCCATGCCTGATCCACCCTCCTGAGCAGCCAACTGCAAGTCCCACCAGCATTTCTGTAATTATAGCCTGGGGGTGCAGGAGGATCGGGGTCACAGTGCCAGGATGGAAGCCAAGGCCAGGCTGTGCCCCCTGCGGCTTTGGCAGCCTGGAACACAAGGGCCCAGTCATGAGCCCAGAGCTGTCGCCCCTCCTTGACTAGAGTCTTAGACTGGGGACTCCAAGAATTCAGCAGTAGGGAAAACAAACAATGGAGGGGAAGGTATTTGCATAAAAATACAAATAATTAAGATCCATACATAATACAAATCTCAGACAAATTGACCGAGGAAGCACAAGTTAAGGATATAAAAAGAAAATCCTCCTCCCACCCTGGCTTCTGGCCCCTCATTCCCATCTTCATAGGCTACAACTGCTGTTACTAGATTCTGAGGTTCTCCAAAACCTCTTCATGAAACAACAAAAAGCCATTCATGCCTATATAATCAAGTATAGTAGTGTGTGTATTCTTTTAAAAAATATTTATCTCATTTAAAAAATAACCACACAGGGGTTTGATCCCCTGTGTGCCATGCCAGCCTGGCCCCTAGGGGCTTGATGAGATGGTGATTAAGACTGGACATGGTGGCGTGCACCCATAATCCCAGAAGTTGGGAGGCTGCAAAAAGGAGGATCACTACTAGTCTGATCTGTGTAGTGAGACCCTGTAGATCCTGTACCAAATACATTAAAAAAAAATAATAAATAACCACACATTCTAATACATGGAACCCACCACTCATTTTATTATTTAAAATTTTTTTTCCATCACTTATTTTAATTGTCATTTACTGAAGGACATTTGTTTACATTTAAAAATGTCACTGCAAAGGACTGGCCAAGTAGCTCAGCAGATTAAAGCACCTGCTTAGGTAGATGCATGGGCAGGGAGTTCGATCCCTGGGCCTACCCTGCTGGCCCTGCCCCGGGGCACGCTGAGATGGAGATTGAGACTGGGTGTGGTGGTGCATGCCTGTAATCCCAGCACTTGGGAGGCTATGAACAAGAGGATAACTAGGAGTTCAATCCACGTAGTGAGACCCTGTACACCCTATATACCCTGTCCTAAATACCAAAAAAAAAAAAAAAAAAAAGTCAGTGCAAATAATGTCTCATTAAGTACTGTGGTATATACCTTTTATGCACATATGGTCATTGCATTTATAGGACATATTTCTAGCTATGTGCTTTTTTAATTTGGTGAAGCATAATTTCCTTGCAGGAAGCTGCACCAATTTAGAGTGAATGGGAATGGCTGTGTCCTTGGTTCAGCCTGCACATCCAGTCAGGAGGATCATAAATTCAAGTCCAGTTTGAGCAATTTTGTAAAAAGGTAACTTGTTCATAATTTCAGCTCGGGAAGGTAAGCTTTGCTCGTTTCTATTCCTTGGGCTTAGAGTGCTATCACTGTTTTTTGTTGTTGTTGTTTTGAGACAGAGTCTTGATATGTAATTCTGGCTGGCCTGGACCTCTCTGTGTAGCCCAGGCTGGTCTCAAACTCAACCACTGTTTTTAAAAAAACAGAAATCGAGGCTCAGAGATGTACACTACTGAATCTTTTAACAGTCTGAGCCCAACCCTTAACTTCCACATTCTCAAGGCTGGAGATTAACTCTAGAGTGCAGAAGATGGCTCTTGGGCAGTTAGAACGCTCTGATTTCACAGTGCTGCCTGAGGAGGTCTCTGGGTCTTTTAGAACTCCCCCAGACAAGGCCAGGATCACCCCACCCCACCCAACACCACCCCACCCCGCGCACCGTGTCCCCATTCAATCACCCCCGACACGACCTCTTAACGGGAAAGCTGGCCCAGCCCCGACTAGAACACTGCAAGGGGGAACTTGCATCCCTTGGAAACTCCGTTCCTCCCGGGCCAGCTCCTACTTTCCAAACATTCTGTCAGGTGCCTGGCGCCCGGTAGGGGAGGAACCGAGGCGGCCGACTCAAACCAGAAGAAACTCTCTCGTTAGGCCGTTTTTATACAGGAAGAAATCAAACGCGCTAAAAAAGACTGAGCCTCTGAACCTTCACCCACCACCTCAGATGCCTCAGAGCCACCCAGAAAAACTACCTTTCGGGCCTTCAAGGCAGAGCAGCACCCGGGATTTGGAGAACCAGGCTCGTGGGAACCCACCGCGACGCTCGGGCGCCATCTTGCGTTCGTTCTTTGGGCCTCCGGGTGGCAACCCAAAAACCACATTTCCCAGAGTGGCTAGCGCATCCGCGCATGCGCAAAATGTTTCCTCTCGTTTCCATAGAAACCTCCCCCTGGAGTCCTGGCCCCTAGACTCCGCCGAGAGATCCGGTGTTACTCCTTTTGAGGTGCACAGGAGCTATGACCAGGTCTGCAGACCACAGAGGGACAAAACGGGGGACTTGAGGGGACACCGACCCTGCCTCCTGAGTTCTTCGGGGGTGTCCGCGCATTCCTCGGGCCGCGGCGCTCTGAGGTGGAGGGGCTTGGGTCGGCGCGGGTGGGCGAGGCCTACGACAGGTACCGTCCGAGGGTGTAGGTCGAGCACCGGCAGCTAACGGGAATTGTTCGCGCCGCGGGTGAACTCAGAGTAAGCGTCGGAAAGTGCGAGGAGCTCGCCTAGGGTTGGACTCGGCTCTGCCTCTGAGAGACCGCAAACCCGGGGCGGCTCCCAGCGCCTCTCGGCTTCATGCCACCCACCCTACGCGGCAAAATGGGGCTTGGACTGGAATTTCGTGTATCCATTGCAATTCCATTGCAGAGCTCCAGAATTCTGTTGCTTCCGTGACCTAGGGAGAAAAATCCCTTCATCTCGCTGAGCCCAAATATCTTCTCTGTAAAATAAAGGGCTTGACGCAGATGATCCTAAAATATCTTCAGTGGATATACCTTACTTGCCTACACCTGGGTTTATTCCCCCTCAATCCATATCAAGTGCAAGAAGAAAGAAAGAAAACTGGGATGAGTTTGAACAAGAGTCTCAGGTTGGGATGTAAACGGGTTTGTGACTTGGGGTAGTTATCGCACCTCCCTCCTGAGCGCCGTTTCTTCAAAACCAGGGATAACAATACGTTAGGGTAGGGGAGGTAGCTCAGAAGTGCAGTGTCTGCCTAGCAAGCACGAGGCCCCGAGTTTAGTTTCTGGTACAAGAAAATCAAACCGCAAAATAATACCACCTCAGGTTTTTTTGAGGTTTGAGGCAGGGGCTTGCTAGATAGCCCAGGCTGGCCTTGAAGTTGCAGTGACCTTCCTGTCCCAGCCACCCAAGTGGTGGGATTACAGGCTTGTGTCGCTAGGACCAGCCGTGTTAAGCTAGATAATACATGTACCATGGTCTATCCGAAAATAAGGCTGGGTCTTATATTAATTTTTACTCCAAAAGACAAAATACTGCTTACTTTTAGGGAATGTCTTATTTTCATGTACAAAAATACACATTTATTCAAATATAGTCATGTTCTGGAAAATCGTCCTAACGAAACCCCGAATTCTGGCCTGAAATTCTTGCAACTCGATTTCCTATAGAATCATTTGTTCTAATCTCTCATGTCTAGCAGTAGAGTTCTCCTGTTTTATTTTGGTTTTTAGGGGTTGTTTGTTTGGTAAGGTTCTTACCATGTAGTTCAGACTAGTCTCAAAGTTGTGATCCTCCAGCCTCAGCATTCTGAAATACAGTTTTCCTTAAATGAGTGCTTATTGTCCACATGGTTTGCTTGTAGTACACCAGCAACACAGCTGTCAGCGATTTTATAGGTGAATTCAAGATACAACCCCTTGTAGCCTAGGCTTCAAAGTTTCATTAAATCAAATGTTAATTGAAAACTTAGGTGACAGGAATGGCAACAAAAATGATCACAGTTAAGAATGATAAACCAGGACCAGCCAGATAGCTTAGCGGATTAAAGCGCCTGTGTAGGCAGAGCACAGGGACAGGGTTCATCCCCAGCTTGCTATGCAGAACCTGCCCCCACAGGGTGCTGAGAGGATGATTGAGACTGGGCGTGGTGAATGTGCCTGTAATCCCAGAGCTTGGGAGGCGAAAACAAGAGGATCACTACCAGTCCCATCTGTGTAGTGAGACCCTGTGGACCCTGTACTAAATACATTTTTTAAAAAAGAAAAAAAGAATGATAAGCCAGGCATGGTGGCACACACCTGTGATCCCAGGCACTCCGGAGGCTGAGGCAGGATTACTGCCAGCTGGAAGCCAGCCTGAACTGTATAGTGAAAACCTGTCTCAGAATGATCCAAAAAAAAAAAAAAAATCTCACAAAAGAGACAAAACAAAAGTGCAGGAACCAAAACCTGTCTCAAAATGATCCCCCCCCCAAAAAAAAAATCATCTCACAAAAGTGACAAAACAAAAGTGCAGGAACCAAAATTCAGAAAACAGTTCTTTATTTTGTGCGAGTATATTAAGTATATCTGTTACAACACATGACATATTGAATTATTAGACGTAACCATGTCTGTATGTTTTTTTTTTTTTTTTTTGCAGAACCAGAGCTTGAACTCAGGCCCTTGCACTTGCCAAGGAAGTGCTTATTCCACTGAACCGTCTCCCCGGCCCCACCATGTCTGTATGTTATCAAGTGTGCATTTAATTCATCTGTTGTGTATGTACTTTTTATTTTATTTTGGTACCAGAAATCGAGCTCAAGAACTCATGCTTGCCAGGCAGGCACTGTGCCACTGAGCTATCTCCCTAGCTCTGTGTCTTTACTCTGATTGGTCATTCAGCAATGAGTCTTTATTTATTTATGTGTGTGTGCGTGTGTGTGTGTGTGTCCAGCTCAGCCCACCAGGGGGCGGGGCGGGCTGGCTGGCATGTGGTGCTGGGGGATTGAACCATGGTCCCTGTGCTTGTTCTAAGTAGGTGCTTTAGACCACTGAGCCATCTCACCAGCCCAGCAATGAGTCTTGAGTTCACCTGTTTACATAGATATTTACTTTTGGTCCAAAGGGTGAGCTTGAGTATTTAGAAATACCTAATTACAAACTATATTACCATTTAATCCACACAGCTGCTACACATTGGTTCCAAGGATTGGATGCATTTTGCAAAGCGTGTTTCATTTTCTTTCTTTCTTTCTTTTTTTTTTCTTGTGGTACCAGGGATTGAACTCAGGACCCTATGCTTGCCAGGCAAGCGCTTATTCTACTGAGCTATCTCCCCAGCCCCTGAAAAGTGTGTTTCAGAATGACTGTTTCATTCATTTATTTTTCAGAATGACCATTTTTTTTTTAAACGTAATTAGTACAGGGTCTACAAGGGTCTCACTACACAGATCGGACTCGTAGTGAGCCTCCTATTTTCAGCTTCCCAAGTGCTGGGATTACAGGCATGCTCTATCACCCCCAGAAGTCTGCATGCTCCAGCACAGCAAGACTGAGTAGCCTAGATCTGGGAGGATGAGGCAGGGCTAGCTTGGCACACCTGGGATGGAACCCTAGTCGTTGTGCCTACCTAAGCAGGCGCTTTAGTCCTCTGAGCTATCTGGCTGGCCCAGAATGACTATTTTTTTTTCAAAGTTTTATTGATAAACAGATAGCAATGAGACAGTTTCAAATCTAA
>NW_004524594.1:21012141-21021417 GCF_000260255.1 Octodon degus | reverse complement strand
CGTACTGAAGTTCAGGTGGAGCTCTACAGAGTTTGGACTTATCCAGCTGCGTGTGGGGGGGGGCAGCCCGAGGGGGTGGGAGAGGGTCCGGCCCACGCTGTGCCTGGGCTGGGACTGGTCCCGCCAGCGCAGGTTAGCAGGAAGCTCTCCACACACGTACCGGACCTGGGCTAGGACTGGGTCTGAGAATGACTATTTTTTAAAGTACCTATAAAAGTATGAATACTTACAGCAGAAATCCTGGGAATGATGGGCATGGTGACACACACCAGTAATCCCAGCACTTGGGAGGCTGAGGCAGGAGAATCACTCCAAGTGCAAGGTCATATGCCCCAGGGTCAAGGACAGAAAAAAAGCTATATCCAATATGATGCTTTGTGATAAGTGCTATAAGAAATTTTATTGTGTTTTGAAAATTAATTTTGTTTTTTTATGTTACAAATATTTGTGTAATATATTTTTCCTTATGTAATATATTTGCAAATAAAAAATCCAGCATATCTTTTACTTTAAAAATATTATTTATATTTTACTATATATGAACATTATTTTATTTTTTTATTTTTTGGGCCGCTCAGGATGCCTTCAGGGCAGGTCTGGTTTGGCTTGAGGATGAGGGGCTCAAACCACAGCATCCTGAGCCTGACTGCTTTGTTTCAGCAGGCAGTTAAACACCTGAGCTAATGGGCAGACCTCCTGAACATTATTTTGTAATTCAGTTTTAGCCAGTGTAAGTACTGCCCAAATCCCAGATTTCTGGTAATGTTAACTTTTTTTTGTTCCAGGAGTTGAACTCAGGACCTGACACTTGCCAGGCAGGTACAATGCCATTGAGCTATCTCCCCAGCCCCAATAATGTTATCTTGTTTAAAAATTTCTGGGCTGGAAGAAGTAGCTCAGTGGCTGAAGCACCTGCCTGACAAGCTCTAGGTCCTGAGTTCAAACCCCAGTACCCCCCCAAAAAAAAATTGTTAGCTCTCCATTTATTTATTTATTTATTTATTTGAGACAGGATCTCACTAGGTAGTTCAGGTTGGTCTTGAATTCATTATATAGCCTAGATTGCTTTTGAACTCAAGGCATTCCTGCCTCATCCTCCCAAATCCTGGGATTACAGGCCTGTGCCACCTCTGATCTTGGGGTCTTCTCAGTGCATATTTGTGAAACAGGCTTGCGTGAGACATTATCATGGGCCCTTGGCCTCCAATTGGACATGTAGGGGGCATTATGATGGGCTCTAGGTCTTTAGCTGACTCATGCAAGACATTGCCATAGGATCCAGGTCCTCAACTGGATTCTTTTGGTATTTATTTACTTATTTGGTCCTTTGTTTGTTTGTTTGGTACAGAATCTTGCCACGCAGCTTGGACTCATAAGACCCTCCTGTCTCAGCCTCCCCAGCACTGGGATTACAGGCATGTGCCACCATGCCCAGTTTCAGTGACCAGCATGGTATACCCAGGGCCTAGGGCCAGCAGGGCATGGCGTACTGGGGATCAAACTTGGGTCCTTGCACTTGGCAGGCAGGTGCTTAGACCACCAAGCTATCTCCCCATCCCTATTTGGTCTTTTTTTTTTTTTTTTTTGGAACTGGGGATTGAATATTTGGTCTTTTTGAGGCAGGGTCTCCTTATGCAGTTCAGGCTGCCCTTCAGCTCACTTTGTAGCCCACCCCGGTCTTGCTGGTCTTCAACTCAGCAGTGATCCTCCTGCCTCAGGCTCCACAGTGCTAGGATTATAGGTACATGCCACCATACCTGGCTCTCTTTTGGCCTTCAGTGTGTAGACAAATTTACTGCACTACTGTGTACTTGATTCTTTGGGTGACTATTATAAAATAATCCTATAAATTATGTGTCCTGTATTAAATTATTTTCCTTGTAAACCCTGAGTACAACACACAGCGAAGCTGTTTTGTTCATGGCAGCAGAGAAGCAGAGCAGGGGTACAGTGCCAGAGAGGAAGTTGGGTGGGACATATAGTACCCAAAGCCACACCTCTATGACCCACTCAGACACACCCTGGAGCATGTTTTATTAATCTGTGAGGCATTTCTTAACCCAATGATATTGGCATGTTGCCATTAAAAGTTACAGATAAGTAAAACAAGCTTTGTAGATGATAGGAAATGGAGGTAGACTTTGCAGATGGGAAGGGGATCTAGAGATGGGTGAAGGGGAGGAAACATAAAAAGAACTAAGACATGATATGTATGTGTACCAACTCCCCATGCTGGATGTATTTATTGTGTATTGCAAACATGTAAAAAAAATATTTTAAGAAACATGGAGTCTTTAGGCAAGTGTAGGGACTGGAGTTCCATCCCCAGCAACACATGCCACTTGGGCCCTGCCCCCAGATGCACTGAGCTGGCAACTGAGACTGGGCATAGTGGCACACTCTGTAATCCCAGCACTAGGGAGGCTGAAAACAGGAGGCTCACTATGAATCTGAGCTGCATAGTGAGATCCTGTACCAAATACATAAAATAAATAAGAAACATGGAGTCTGGAAAAAAAAAAAAAGAAAGAAACATGGAGTCTGATAGAGAAGATCAATTGTGTATACTGAACACATATAATTCAAGTAGAAAGTGATATATCATAAGAGAAATGCAGATGACCGAGTTACAGAGATTCAGAAGCAGGAGAGGCCACTGCTGAGTCATTTGAACCTCCCAGAGCCTATGGAAAATGTGCATAAGCCAAAGAGGGAAAAGATTCAGAGCATGCCTCCCACAGCCCTCAGATACATGGAGAACTGAGTATAGCCCTGAGTGGATGAGGTCCTAGAGGACAAGAGATAGGGTTTGTTTGTTTTTTAATATTTTTTAAAATCTTTTTTTTTTGTTTTTGGTGGAACCGGGGATTGAACTCAGGCCGTCGTGCTTGCCAGGCAAGCACTTATTCTACTGAGCCATCTCCCCGGCCCAAAAATCTTTTGATATAGGGTCTCACTATGCAGTTCAGGCTGGCCTTGCGCTCACTTTGTCGCCCAGGCTAGTCTTGAACTCTCAATGATCCTCCTGCCTCAGCCTCCTAATTGATGGGGTTACAGGCATGTGTCACCACACCTGGCATAGGAACTGGGTTTTGATCAGTGTTTTGCTCCTTCTTGCCACATGATTGGTACACCATAGATACTAGTAAGTTGGGGCTGTCACTTTCCCAAAGAGAAGAACCAGCTGGGGTCTCTAAACTACCCTAGGCCCTTTTATTAGACTCACATGCCTCTTTATGCCACTTTTGTAGCATAAGAATGTAAACAAGCAGGTGATTACAAGGTAAAGATCATTGGCCTATTTAGTACAGTACCAGCCAAAGAGAGCCTAATGAACAAGGTGGTATTAATGGAGAGGAGGATCTATGAGCCTTCTTCCTTGATCTGAAATGAACTGTAAGAGGAGGAAACAGAAGTCTAGGGTCATGAAGCAGCCTTTTTTTTTTTTTTTTTGTGTTTAGTACAGGGTCTCACTATAGAGATCGGACTCCTAGTGATTCTCCTGTTTTCAGCCTCCTAAGCACTGGGATTATAGGTGTGCACCACCATGCCCAGTCTTAAGTGCCCCTCTCAGTGCACCCCAGGGGTGGGGCCAGCAGGCAAGTCCAGGGATTGAACCCTAGCCACTGTGCTCTGCCTAAGCAGGCACTTTAGTCTGCTGAGCTATCTGGCCAGCCCACGAAGCAGTCTTGAGGACCAATAATGGATACTCCTTAGGTGCTGGGGTTTATTCTTGTCTCTCCTTTTCTATGGCCCAATTCCTCCTCAGCAACATTATTATTATTATTATCTTTATTATTATTATTATTATTATTAATTTATTTTTCTAGACAGAGTCTTACTGTGTAGTTCAGGCTGACTTTCAATTCACTATGTACCTCAGGCCAGCCTCAAACTCATGGAAGTCCTCTTGCTTTAGCCTCTCAGCTGCTAGGGCTGTAGGCATGTGACACCATACCCAACTCCAAGAAAATTTCTTCCCCATCAGTGACCCACCTGGAAGTGGGAAACTATGATCACCATGCTTGTTTATTACTGAGGCCTGCAGTTTCTACAAAGAAATGAATTTGTCTCAGTAGCTCCATTTTGAAACTGATTTTGGGGGTCCTGTCCTTGTCCAATCCTGCACTGAAGGGGAGCCCTCAGAGACAGGCATGTAATAACCCATGAAAGAGGCCTACATCAGGATCTCAAATAGAGGTATCTCTTGAGAAGAACATAAGTACAGGAGATTGAGGACAAGGCCTCTTTAATTCATCAAAGATCTAGATTGTAGTAAGTTTTCTCTGCAAAGGCAGTCATCCTCAAAGAAGGAAAGCTGGTGGGAGGATAGGTGAGTACAGCTAGGTAAAAAATTACACAACTGACTATATTTTTTTGTCTTTAGATATGAGATGGTGCAGAATCTCAGAGGCCACATATGCTTCTTTTTCTGGAGACAAGAGCCAAAGCAAGCTCTTAACCCTCCTCCAATGGCTTATGCTCATACCTGGAGCCCTGCTCTTGTGTTATGTCCTGCCTCTTCAATTTTCTGCCACTCCACTGACTCAGGTAAATTCCTGGAAGGCTTGTCAGGACTCCTTTGCAGCTAAATGTTATGATAAATCCATTAACTCCAAGCCTGGTGCCTAAGAGGAATTTATGACAGTGACTCAGTGACTACTGTGGAAGCCTGTGTTAACTGGATTCTGGGGCATATTGATCCTTTACCATTTATCAAGCACTGTCACGTATGTGTGATCTCAGCAATCATAGGAAGGTCTCGTATTGTGACTTTTACTTTTCTGTATGAAGACCTGAGTTCTTAGGTTATAGGTCCAAGAGCTAAATGATGTCACTAATACTAACAATCTCTCCTTCCTCCATTACCTCTGAAGGGATGTCATCTGCTCACTGAGGAGATTACAGTCCTCTATCACCCTGAAATACCCTTTCTTTCTTTTCTGTATCAGCCAGAATCCACTTTTCAGCCCAACCCTGTGACTCTGTCACCAGACAGGTTTGAGGACCCTCTCATTCTCATGCCCTTACTAGATGCCAACTTGTCATTGTGACAGGTCCTATCCAAGATCAAAGGCCCCTCCTTTTGGCTCCACCACATTTGCCCTCCTCTAGATTAGGTTTTCTGGATAGGTGGAATACTTTAGGGAGTTCTGTATCTGAGCTAGAAGACCAGGAATAGGAAAGCTGTTCCCCCACTGGGTGAGGAGGAGTTAGCAAAAGTTTGCCTGACTAGATTGGTATATGAAAAAAAAAAAAAAAAAAAGATTGGTATATGTAGTAATGCTACACCTTAGTCTTTTTTTTTTTTTTTTTTTTTTCAGAACCAGGGATTGAACTCAGGCCCTTGCACTTGCCAGGGAAGCGCTTATTCCACTGAGCCATCTCCCCAGCCCCTAAACCTTAGTCTTGACACCCCTGGCAGAGCTCAGGGAGCTACAGCAGTACAAATATAGAGATGAATGTAACAGGAAAGGGCACAAGGAGGTACGAGCCTAGGCTAGAGCAGGTCAGAGATCTCTCTCACCTGCTGGCCTAACTGAACCCAGAGAGTTGTGAAGGCTAGGGCAGGTTTAGGTGAAAGAAGAGAGGGTGAGAAGGGAAAGCTGATGACATGTATCCTACATGTTTTATCCTGGAGCTGGGCTGGTTTACTCAGGACAGTAGCTGCCCATCTCCCTAGGGAGCACATCTCTTGCTTTAGCAGACTAACTAGCAAGGGCAGCATCCTTCTCCACAGTTTTGCCTCACTGTGGCTCAGCCAGATGCATCCTCCAGCTCTTTCCAGGGGCTGCTGACCTCTTCCCACATGCTCCTATACTGGGCTAAGTCGTGTCCTTAGCAGATCCCCACTCCTACCAACCTGAAGCTCTTCTCAGCACAGAGATGGGGGTTGGGGAGGTTGACTGAGTGCCACTGGACAGAGTAAGCAGTTTGGGACTCAACAGATAAATTTATTTTGGGGTCTGTGGGATGCCCAAAATGGTAAGCAGAGATTGGCCCCACCTGGGTCTTGTGTGGTGGGTGGGGCTAGCTCAGCACAGAAATAGACTGTCACCTCAGCACCATTCATGGATGGCCTGCATTACCATCTTGCTCATCCTTAGTCTCCTCAGCGCAGCTTAGTCACCTCTCCCTACCCTTCCTGCTACTGTGACAATGCCCTCATTGTGTACAACTGTTAAACTGGGTAAAATATACAAAGATTGTTACTAGATGTCTTCAAAGCAGAACTGGGGGGCTGGTGAGATGGCTCAGTGGTCTAAAGCACCTACTTAGAACAAACTTAACAAAGCCCAGGGACCACGGTTCAATCCCCCAGCACCACATGCCAGCCAGCCCCGTCCCCTGGTGGGCTGAGCTGGACACACACACACACACACACACACACACATAAATAAATAAATAAATAAAATTTAAAAAAAAAAAAGCAGAACTGGGCTGGGTGTGGTGGTGCATGCATATGATCCTAGCAGGGGTCTTAGGTAGAAAGATCACCACAAGTTTCAAGGTAGGCCTGGGCTCTGTGGTGAGTTTAAGGTCATCCTGAACCACATAATGAGACCCTGTCTAATAAACAAAACAAAGCAATAGGCAGAACTGACTACTGAGAGAAAATACTTGAGGTGAGCCCTACATTAACTCTGGCCTTGAATCTCTGCCTGGAGATAATTTGCTGACCACAGGATGGAGGTGGAGCCCAAGTGGAACACAATAATTTTGTTGAGCTGGTTGTGCAGAGCTCAATGATGAGGGCTCTGAAGACTGGTGGAAATTGCAAGACAGAGGGCCAGAGAGATAGGTGCTATGCACAAGGAAGATGCCTGGGATCTGCACAAGGGGTTCTGTACAAGCCCTCAACTGAGGGTTGGACAGCACATGTGCATAGTAAGACTGTGTGAGGCTGACGGAGTTGCTGCTGCTGCAGCTGCAGGCTGGGAATAGATTGGAGATACTGAAGCTCACACAGTGCTGGGACAGTTTGAGTTCTGGCCTTGCCAGAGTGAAAATGCTTCATCAATACCCTGGACATTGGGCTGAGACACCAGGAAGACCATGCTACAGGAAAGAACAATGACTAGGGCATTCTGACCCACCACAGGTGAAATACGGTAGTATTTGTTTACATGTTATCAATGTCTAATTTTATACCATAGTGATAGAGCTCAAATAGGCTGAAAATATTTACTATCTGACTCATTGCAGAGATCAGTTTTTCACTAATCCCTTCTACAGAGTGAAGGCTACTCTCAACCTACCTAAAACCAAGTCTTAAAAATTGGATTAACAAGGGCCAGGGAGATAGCTCAGTGGCACAGTGTCTGCCTAGCAAGCGTAAGGTCCTGAGATTGATTCCAGTACAAAAAAAAAAAAAAAAAAAAAAAAAAAGGTTTAAAGAGAATTACTAGACATAAATTGCCTGACAGAACCAAACTCAACATTCTGAGACCGGGGATATAGCTCAGCAGTACAGAGCGTGCCTGGTAGATTCAAGGACCTCAGTTCAATTCCGAGCACCAAACCACCCACCCCTCAATGTTCTTTAAAAGAAAGTATTATCCAGATAAGTCTAGCATACCATAAAAAAATCACTAGTTTTTCAAAGAAGGAGGAAAATATGACCTATAACTCAGAAAACAGTAGGCAGTGAAAGCATACCATTAAATGACCAAGATATTGAAATACTGAAATTAGTAGACAGTCCCTTAAAGCAGCCCAGCACCCTTCCCCTCCAAAAGAAAGAGAAGAGAGACAGAGACAGAGAGAGATACACAGGGAGAGAGAGAGAGAGAGAGAGGGAGGGGGAGGGAGAAAGAAAAAAATACCAGTATTGTGAAGGACAATACCTGAAAATTAAAAATGCACTGGATAAGCTTAAAATAAGATTGAAAAAGAAGGCTTGGCTGAGGAAAGGGCCACGAACAATGGCATTACCTTTAAAATACTACCAAGAGGGGCCGGGGAGATGGCTCAGTGGAATAAGCGCTTCCCTGGCAAGCGCAAGGGCCTGATTTCAATCCCTGGTTCCGCAAGAAAAAAAAAAAAAAACTACCAGGAAAAGAACTTCAGTCGGGAGTTCTATATTCAGTGAAAACATCCTTCAAAACAAGGGAGAAATAAAAACATTTTTATTATTTATTTTGTTAGGGTGCAGCTCAGCCTACCCTGAGGAGGGGCTGGCACTACATGTGGTGCTGGGGAGCCATCCACTGTCCCTGTGCTTTTGCCTAAGCTTGCCTAAGCAAGCACTTTAGACTGCTGAGTTATCTTGCTGGCCCCTAACGACATTTTTAGAAAATGAAAGATGAAGGAATTTGTTTTCAGCAGACTTACGCTGTGAGAAATGCTGAAGTTGGGGCCAGGGAGATGGCTCAGTGGAATAAGCACTTCCCTGGCAAGCGCAACAGCCTGAGTTCAATCACCAGTTCCACAAAAAAAAAAAAAAGAAAAAGAAAAAAGAAAGAAAGAAAGAAAGAAAGAAATGCTAAAGTTATTCAGGATGAGAGGAAATTTGGAAACTTAGGTCTACTGGAAGGAATGAAGAGTCACAGAAATTAGACTATCTGGATAATAGAAGAGAATAGCTTTTTTCTTCTCTTAATTCCCACATAAGATAGATGACTGTTTACAGCAAAAGTACTATTAGCGTAAGATATAGTTCATGACATATGGAGGAGTGAATTCTGTAATAATAGCACAAAGTGGAGGAGTAAATAAAATTATATGGTTAAAGTTCCTTACATTTGTGAAATGTCAAGAAGTGTAATTAGTCTGTGACAAATTAGTGATGGATATGACAATTTCTATGTAAAATGAAGTATAGCTAAAAATCAAATAGAGAAAATTAAATATACTAATTATATTCTATATATAATTCATATATCATTTGATATATAATTATTATATGTTTATATATATTATAGAATTACTTGTAAACATATATATATATATATGTGTATATATTTTTTTGGGGGAGAGGGGGCAGAACCAGGGATTACCAGGCAACCACTTATTCTACTGAGCCATCTCCCCAGCCCCACTTGTAAACATATTGCTTAGAGTCAGTTCCTTAAAAGGATGCAGAAAATCTTAACCATCCAGTAGAAAAGTATGAAGATGAAATATAGGAAGGAAAGCCATGCTGTTATGTTGAGCTGTGGGGGACTCAGGTCAATAATTTCTGGCATTGTCAGTTAAACAGAAGACCTAATGCTATTATGGGCCACTGGACTCTTTTAGAATATTTTGCTGAGTTTACACACCTATAATATTCAA
>NW_004524594.1:21009432-21011143 GCF_000260255.1 Octodon degus | reverse complement strand
AAAAAGAAAACATATAACCAAGTGATAGACTTTGTTATGGACTACATTATGTCCCATCCCTCCCCTCAAAATTTTGTATGCTAGGACCTGGGGGTGGGTAGCTCAATAGTAGACCACATTTTTAGCATGCACAAGGCCCTGGGTTCAATCCCCAGTACCAAAAAAGGAAGAAAAAAGTATACTAAAATCCTAAAATAGGGTTGGCTTGATGGCTCAGTGGACTAAGCATCTGCTTAGGCAAGCACTGGGGCCAGGTCCGATCCCCAGTACTGTGTGCTGTGCTGGCCCCACTGCTGGACATGATGAGCCAGTGACGAGTCCTGGCATGGTGATGCATGCCTGTAATCCCAGCATTTGGGAAGCTGAAAACAAGGGGATCACTAGGAGTCTGAGCTGCGTAGTGAGACCCTGTACCAAGTTAAAATTAAAAAAAAAAAAAAATCCTGCAGTACCTCAGAACATAACTATATTTGGAGATAGAGCATTAGAAAAGTATTAAATTAAAAATGTGAACTAAGTTCAATATTGACCAATGTCCTGAAAAGAAGAGAAAATTTGTGCTCATGGGCATGTACAGAACAAAGAGGATATAAAGATAGCAACTTAGAAGCCAAGTATACCGAGAGCTAGAGCATTGTTTTCTCATAGCTCTCAAAAAGAATCAACCTGGGCCAGGGAGATAGCTCAGTAGAATAAGTACTTGCCTGGCAAGCACAGGGTCCTGAGTTCAATCCCCGGTACAAGAACCCTACCAATACATTGATCTCAGACTTCTCCAGAATTGTGAGAAAATTAATTTCTGTTGTTTAAACCATCTAATCTGTAGTATCCTTCAACCCTGACTGAGGCCTGGGTAGCAAAAGCCTCAGAAACATAAGCCCCCCGCCATTTAACTTCACTGTCTGAACCAGCTCTGTATTACTCTCGTCCACCTACCAGCCTGCTGTGAGGAGCTGTTTCTCTGTGAGGAGCTGTTTCTCTCCATATTCTTTCTCTTTTTCCTTTCCTCAACACTGTCTTCCAGATTTTTCATGGTTTAGTTGTTGCACAGGGTTCACTGCAGGGTCCCTTTCCTGGCTGCTACCCTGTTCCCATCCCTCTTCACTGGAACTACATTCCTTTTTTCCCACCAGTCCCTGCCCCCAGAATGAATAAAGTGCCTGGTGCACAACCTGGTGAGTCTCACAGACTGAGTGTAAGAAGCAGACATGCTCATGGTAGCGTTGATACAAAGTAGAGCAAAGAAAACAGATCTTTGATCATAGGAACAACATTGTATAAAATGGGAGCCAGAGGGCTGGCCATATAGCTCAACGGACTAAAGTGCCTGCTTAGGCAGAGTGCAGCGGCCGCTGAGGTTCAATCCCAGCGTGCTATGCTGGACCCGCCCCCAGGGCATGTGTGCACCTGTAATCCCAGCGCTTGAGAGACTGAAAACAGGAGAATCACTAAGAGTCTGATCTACAGTGTGAGACCTTGTGGACTATGTAGACCCTGCACTAAATACATTAAAATAAAATAAAATGAGAGCTGAGGATTGAGAGCTGAGGAGACTGTGGGAATGTTCTAGGTCAGTGATGGGGAACATATATATGGCATGAGTCTCCCAGCAGAGTATCTGTATCATTGAAAACTCCACAAGATTCACCATTACTGTTATGAATCATAAAGGGATTGGTGGGAGCCAGGGAGATGGCTCAGTGGAATAAGT
>NW_004524594.1:21001097-21009147 GCF_000260255.1 Octodon degus | reverse complement strand
TTTTTTACAGTCTGGATATTGACATCTCCATTTCAAATCCAACCCTTGAGGATTTTTCCTTACCTCCTTATTCCATAGACTTTTTTCATTTTTCATAGTGTAATCTCTAGTTCATAACATTTCTGTATCTACCTGCCCTTAGCTGTGATGTTGTAACAGCCAAACTGTTCTTTATTAAACTTTTCTGTTGAGTGAGAAAAAAAAATTCGTATCTATTCAATTCTTCTATCCTTTTTTTCCCCTTGTATTTTAGGGAAGGTTCTACAAGGTTTTCAAGGTCTTACTATTAGATTGAACTTGTAGTGATTCTCCTATTTACAACATCCCAAGTACTGGGATTACAGGCGCACACCACCACACCCAGTCTCAAAGTCTGAGTGCGCCCCAGGGGCAGGGCCAGCATGGCAGGCCTGGGATTGAACCCCTGGCCCCTGCACCTGCTTTCAGGCGCTTTAATCTGCTGAGCTACTTGGCCGGCCCCATTTTTTCTATCCTTAATACAAAAGTAGCAAAAACAGTTTTGAAGTCACTATACCAATGCCATTGTCAACAACAAACCTACTATGAAAAGTTCAGGGTCTTTTGGGTACTTGGAATTGAACTCAGGACCTTGTCCTTGCCATCTCCCAGCCTGAAAAGCTCAGTTTGTTTGATTTATTTATTTGTTTATTTATTTTGTGGTACTAGGGATTGAACTCAGGACCCTGCACTTGTCAGGCAGGTGCTTATTCTACTGAGCTATCTACTTAGTGTTTCTTTTCTTTTGCTTTTCTTTCTTTCTTTTTTCTTTTTTGATTTTTTTCCAACTTTATCTGAATTTTTAAATGTTTAATATCTCTATGGTAAAAATGACCTTACAGGGGCTGGTGAGATGGCTCAGTGGTCTAAAGCACCTACTTAGAACAAACTAAGCTAAGCAAAGCACAGGGACTGCAGTTCAATCCCCCAGCACTACATGCCAGCCAGCCCCGCCCCCTGGTGGGCTGAGCTGGCCACACACTAAATAAATAAATAAATAAATAAATAAATAAATAAATAAAATGACCTTACATTTAAAACATACCACACTACAAGGAAGTCAATAAAAGTATCACCAAACACATTTTGAGTCTTTCATTCAGAGTCAATTTCAAGCAATATGTGAAAATTAGCTCATTCATTTAAGGCCTTACCTCATTTAAAGAAAAGAGAAACAAAAAATAAAATTTGGGGCCAGGGTCTCGGTTTGGTTGCCTACCTAAGCCACCAGGGGTTTTTCCCCCATAATTTTATTGACAGACAAATAGCAATGAGACAGTTTCAAATCAAATTGGTAGGACAGTTTCAATAATTAACGCATTGCATACTCTCTTTTTTATTTATTTATGTGTGTGTGTGTGTGTGTGTGTGTGTGGCCAGCTCAGCCCACCAGGGGGTGGGCTGGCTGGCATGTGGTGCTGGGGGATTGAACTGTGGTCCCTGTGCTTTGCTAAGCTTGTTCTAAGTAGGTGCTTTAGACCACTGAGCCATCTCACCAGCCCCACATTGCATACTCTCTTCCTAGTGGTTATTTGCTGTACAAGATGCAGACATGATATCCTATTTACAGACACTATTACAACAAATCCCTCTATTCATTAAGAGAATGTGACTATATATCTATCCTAACCATTCTGAATACACAGATACAAAATGGACATTCATCTGTATCCCCTTTTTTGTTTAGTTCTGTCATTTGAATATTATAGGTGTGTTAACTCAGCAAAAATATTCTAAAAGAGTCCAGTAATCCATAATAGTATTGGGTCTTCCGCTTGACTGGCTGTGTCAGAAATTGTTGACCTGAGTCCCCTACAGCTCAACATAATAACATGGCTTTACTTCTTGTACTTCATTTTTATACTTTTCTGCTGGATGGTTAAGACCAAGATAAAGCAAGACCTATGCAACAAGAGTTGTAAAAAATATGGAATGCTTCACGAATTTGCATGTCATTCTTGTGCAGGGGCCATGCTAATCTTCTCTGTATCATTCCAGTTTTAGTATATGTGCTGCCGAAGTGAGCACTCTTTTATTTTTTTCTGAGATAAGGTCTCACTGTGTAGTTCAGGTAACCTTTGGACCCACAATATAGCCTAGGTTGGACTCAAACTCACAGCAATCCTTTTGTGTCAGCCTTCCAGATACTGGGATTAGATGCATATACCACTATGTATGGCCTTTTGTTTTGTTTTGTGTTTAGTTCCTTTGTTTTAAGGAAGTCCATGAACTATGTCCAAAATCTACTTGAAATTTTTTTGAATGATGGAGATATAACCCACCTAGTGCTTTACCACTGAGCTATTCCCCCAGCTTTTACTTGGATTCTTTTTTTAAAAAGTTTTAAAAAATTTTTTAATTTATTTGTGGGGGGGGGCAGCTCAGCCCACCAGGGGGCAGGGCTAGCTAGCATGTGGTGCTGGGGGATTGAACCGTGGTCTCTGTGCTTTACTAAGCTTGTTCTAAGTAGGTGCTGTAGACCACTGAGCCATCTCACCAGCCCTGGATTCTTTTTTTAAAACTGGAATTTTTGCATTCTATTTTCTATAGTTATATTATCAATTTTTTTTAATGTTTATTTATTTTGTGTGTGTGTGTGTGTGTGTGTGTGTGTGTGTGGCCAGCTCAGCCCACCAGGGGGCGGGGTTGGCTGGCATGTGGTGCTGGGGGATTGAACCATGGTCCCTGTGTTTTGCTTAGCTTAGCTTGTTCTAAGTAGGTGCTTTAGACCACTGAGCCATCTCACCAGCCCATCAATTTGATATATAGTTAGGTTAATTTGTTAATGTGATATTTAGAGTGTGTGTGTGCGGTACTGGGAATTGAACCTGGAGCCTTCACATTGAGCTATATCACCTTATGCTGGAACTTGGAATCCTGCTGCCTTAGCCTATAGGTGTGTACCACCATTCCCAGCTCATTTGTTTCTGTTTATGTTCAGTATTTGTATTTCTTTCTTTCTTTTTTAAAAATGTTATTTTTATTTAATTTTATTTTTGCGGAACGGGGGATTGAACTCAGGCCTTTGCGCTTGCCAGGGAAGCCCCTTGTATTTCTTTAAAATCTGTTTTAGACAGGTGTTGTATGGTTTTATTTATTTATTTATTTTTGTGGTACCGGGGATTGAACTCAGGACCCTGTGCTTGCCAGGCAGTCTCGCTTATTCTACTGAGCTATCTCCCTGGGCCCTGTTGCATGGTTTTAAATCCTAGTTATTTGGAAGGCTGAGATAGGAGGATCACAAGGTCAAGGGCAGCCTGAGCAACTCAAATTAATAAAACTGGCTAGGGATATAGCTCAGTGGTAGAGTGCTTGCCTAGCATGCTTGAGCCCCTGGGTTCAATTCCTGGCACCAAACAAACATATTTTGATATAATGTCCCTAACATGTAAAATATGTGGTTCAAGAGATGAACTATATTTTAAAATACCCTTAGAGACACCTCATTTGCATACCCTTCCCCTCATCCTTCTCTACCCCAACAGTAAACTTTTATTCAGTTTTAGTTTATGCTAACTGTATTTCTTTTTTTTCTCTGTTATTTTTTTTTCAAATATATACACAGAGCTGGAGATATAGCTCAGTGGCATAAATGCCTGCTTGGCAAGCACAAGATCCCAAGTTCCATCTCTGGTACAAACACACACACCGTGTACACGCACACACACACACGCATGCATATACACACCATCCGTCAGTCTATCTATATATCTATGTGTGTGTATATATCTCAAAAAGACAAAATAATGATGATGAAGATGATGGTGATGATGGTGATGATGATGATGGTGATGCTGCTGCTGCTGCTGCTGATGATGATGATGATGGGATGATGGACTGGAGAACAGTGTTTCCTTGGGTCAATTATCTAGTCAGTTTCCTGTGGGCAGTGGTACTGGTTGTTTCTAATACTGCTATTACAAATAATGCCATAATAAGTACACTTGTTCATCTGTTATTTTGTGCTTGTAAAAGCAAATCTTTGAGCCAAATTCCCAAAAATGGGATTGTTGAGTCACAGGGTCAGTGCTCTACTGAATCGTCCTACCACACACAGGTAAAGAACCCTTACCTCCCAGTGACTATGGTATAGAGGGTACAGATCAGTGGATCCAAGATAACCACAAAATCAATGCATTGTGTGGCACAATAACTTTTTATTCTTAGTGGAATTGTTTCCCTTATTTTTAATATTTGTTGAATGCATCAGCTGGACACGGTAAGAATTATTTCTGACTGATTTTTTTTTGGGAGGGTAGGGTCTTGATATGTAGTTCAGGTTGGGCTCAAACTCATGGCCTTGGTCTCCCTGCTGAGATTATAGGTGTGTGCTGCCATGCATGGCTCTTAATGATTGATTACTGAACAGGTGATACAATTACATGGTTCAAAATCTATTACTCAATGAAAAAATTTCTTGTTCATAATTTCTAAATCACCAGGTTACCTTCTTCTCCTTTTAAAAAAAATTATGATTAAGTTTATCAGGACAATTTAGATATACTGATCACATTCCTTGGGAATTTGTACCTGTACATAATATGTCTTAATTCCTCTATTTTTGTTAAGTTACCTTCTTCTCATGGTATCACTTTCTTGGGTGCCTTTTCAGATGCATAATACAATACTATATACATAATACAAGCAAGTAACACACATTTGTATGTGTGTGCATGCATGTATGTGTGTGTACTGTTAATAACCAAACCCAGAGGTCTCACACATGATAAACATGTTCTACAAGATCCCAAGTTCCATCTCTGGTACAAACACACACATGTGCACATGCACACATACACAGACACATGTGCATGCATACACACACCATCTATCAGTCTGTCTATATATCTGGCCCTATACACACATTTTTTTCCTCAAATAGTAGCACATTTACATTGTTTTGTAAGTATTTTTCTCCCCAATTTAACTGTATATTTCCGAAATCAGCTTACAGTCTATATAAATACATGAAGAGCTTCCTGGAACATTTGCACAGTATTTTTTGCTTGTTTGTTTCTTTGTTTTGATTTTTTGAGAGAGTCTAGCTATGCAGTTTGGGCTGGTCTTAAACTCAGAGTATAGCCCAGCCTGGCCTCAAACTTTCTGCCTCCTCCTCCTCCTGAGTGAGTTCTGGGAATACAGAGATGTACCACCATGCCTCACTTTGCACACTATTGTGTCTATCTTTGTTCCTTTTCTCTCGTTGCTGAAACAAAATACTCAACATTCAAAGTTAAAGGAGGAAAAGGTTTATTTAGCTCACAGCTTATGGAGGTTTCAGTCTATAATCAGTCTGCTCCAAGACAGAGTGGTATGGCAAAGGGGCAACAGTTCATGGCAGCAGAAAACAGCAAAAGCAACCAAAGCAAAAAGGGAGGAGCATGAGAGGAGACTCTTTCTGTCCCTCATGCTGTATGTAGGCTATCTACCCTAGGATGGATATAACACTCACACCCTAATCCTAGCATTGGACCATGAATCAGTCATAAACTCTTGAAGCCCACCCCTACCACTACATGAGGCTTTTCAGGGGACATATAGACATAAGTCATAACAGTGCCATTGGGTACTAAAACTTACTTTACCATTCCCTTATTGGTAGTCTTTTAGCCTGTTTATACTCTTTGCTATTACAAAGAGTACTATAACCAATAGCCTTACATGTTATTTTCCACATAAAAACTAATAATCACATCAAGGGTCCCAAGCATGGTGGCGTACACAAATGTATCTGTAGAGTAAACTTCTAGATATGGACGGAAAGAGACGTGCACATGTCCTTGGACTTGTACAGGTTTATATTCCAATGTTATGGGACGATGATAGAATCCTAGCCAGGGTCCTTTGAGACTGTAGAGATGGCTGGTTAGTCCTCTAAATGGTAAACGTGATGATTGTCTACTCTGCCTCAGAGGACCTCAGACTTGTGCTCAGTACAGTGGCCTGGTGAGGCATGGACTTTGAGACATAAGATGGAAAGGGACCTTGTCAGCCCCGATGCTTGCCTTGGTGATAAAGTCTCCAGAAAAGATGGCTTCAGCTCTCAAGGCCTTGCAACCCTCAGAGAAATGAGTTAGATAGAGCTCAGGTTTCACTGAGTTTAGGACTGGGTGACTGTCACAACTTTCATATAAATGATTCTCATGGGCTAGACAGCACTAATAAACTCAAAGGTAGGTAGGAGTGAAGTGGGAAGGGGAAAGATCAGCTCTGAGTGCTTGCGGTATAACTGACTCTACTAGAGAATGGGATTCTCAGAACTTAAATCTGCTAGGTCCAGCACAAAGTGTTTGCTTTCTGTGGTGCTGGGGATGGAACTCAAAGCCTTGCTGTGTGATAACCAAGTCCTGTGCCATTGAGCAGCATCTCCAGCCTTACCGTGTTTTACCTTAGGACTAGGTAGATAAACTAGAAATCTACCTGCACTAAAAACTAAGAATCACATCAAGGGTCCCAAGCATGATGGCTTACACCTATAATCCCAGCTACCTGGAATACTTAGATAGGAGGATCACAAGTTCCAAATTCTTGGGCAATTTGACAAGACCCTGTTAAAAAAAAAAAAAAGAGCCAGGGGATGTTACTCAGTATGAAGGCCCTGGATTCAGTCCCTGATACTGCCATTAAAAAGAAAAAAAAAATCCTAAATCCCTGATGTAGTATTGTTCTAAGTCTACCTCAAGCTGGATGATACTGCTTTCTTCTGTTTCTAGACCAATTCAAAAACTTCTTCCTTTCCCTTATTTACCTTAGTTTCTTTGTTAAGTTAGCTCTTTAAACCTTCAAGCTATTTGTAAGTTTGTCTGAGGATGGACAGATTCTGTCACACTTGAATCAGTAAAGAAGGGACTAATGTGGCCTTTATAGACAGATGTGGCCCTGGTAGTTACCATGATATCTGGAGATCCCAGAGAGGACCACAAAACTAGGAGGACGGAAGGGGAAACGGGCCATGGAATTATTAAGACAGGCCATCCCATCTCCTTCACAGTCTTCTTAAGGGTATCTGCCTAGATAGCTCTGCAGCCTCTTGTTTTGATGGCCACGTGGGAGGTTCTTTGTCACCCTCTGCGGTGCTGCTCCACCTTGATTCTCCTGCCACTGTGGTCCCTCTCCTTCTGGTTGAATGAATCTTCTTCCACCTTCTTCCAGAGAATTGTTCCCAAGCACCTTCCTATTTTTCATTACTATCTCATACTAGGTTCATAGGTCACTTTTGTGCAGGTAATACCCTTCTGTCCTTCTGATACCACTCTCTCTGCTGAACTTGAGCTGTTTATATTGCACATCAGATGTTTTCTTTTGGGTATCCTGTCATCATCTCAAACTAAGCGTGTGTAACATTGAGCCTGTCTTCCCCTCCCAGTTTCTGTTTTTTCTGCCCATGCACAGCATCAACATTTTCTTACTCATCCAAGCTCAAATTTGGTCAGCCTCAAATTTGATGCCTCCCTCATCCTTTCCTTCCCAGGCACAAGTCATGACACTTGCTTTTCACCATCTCTTAGTGTTCCTTAATATTCTCAATGTATCTGCTAAGCCAGGGTTTCAGCACCCCATGTTTTAGATATTTAATAGCTTCTCACATTATCTTCCTGCTTGCAGCTTTCGCGCACCATCCCCCACCTTCATGCTTGGCCAGATTTTCCAGGATGATTTCTTTTATCTTGTCTCTCTTGCCCCAAAATATTCTCATCACCATAGATACTGATCTAAGCTCCTTGGGCTCTGGCTCAAGAGCCTCTTTGGGCCCCAATCAACCTTATTGTCATTATGTACTACTCAGGAGACTGAGGCGGGGGGATCTCCAATTGGAGGCCAGCTGGGCAAATGGTTAAAGTCCTGTCTCAACAAAAAAGAAGGGGGGCTGGGGAGATGGCTCAGTAGAATAAGCGTTTGCCTGGCAGAGGCCTAAGTTCAGTCCTCGGTTCTGCTTAAAAAAAAGAAAAAAAGAAAGAAGAAGAAGAAGAAGAAGAAGAAGAAGAAGAAGAAGAAGAAGAAGAAGAAGAAGAAGAAGAAGAAGGAAGAAGAA
>NW_004524594.1:20988190-21000707 GCF_000260255.1 Octodon degus | reverse complement strand
AAAGAGGAAAGAGGAAAAAGAGGAAAGAGGAAAGAAAAAAGAAAAAAGAGCAAAAGAAGAAAAAGAAAGGCCGGACATGGTAGCATTCACTTATAATCCCAATACTCAGCAGGCTGAGGTAGGAGGATTGCTGTGAGTACAAGGCCAGCCTAAACTGCATAGTGAAACCCTGTCTCAAAAAGGCCAAAAAAAAAAAAAAAAAAGGTTTGACTATGTAGCTCAGCAGTAGAAAACCCTTATGTTTACTCCCAGTAACACTCACCCAAACACACACACAAAAGAGCACAGGCTCTGGAGCCAGACTCTGGGGTCAAACCCCACATGTTGTGTGTATGACTGTGCTATATGTAATTCCTCTGTGCCTGAAGTTCATTTGTTTCCTTCCCTCTCTCCCTCTATTCTTCTCTGGTCACAAATGCCTGCTAATCCTCCTGCCTTAGGCTCCCAGTTGCTGGTATTAAAGGTATGCACCATCATACGCAGATCTTCCTCTTTAAAGTCATTTGGAAAGAAATATTATGTGCTTGACTGTGATCCCAGCATTCAGGAGAATGAGGCAGCATGAGCTCAAGGCCAACCTGGGCTACCTGGTTAGATCAAGACCAGCCTGAACTACATAGCAAGACCCTGTCTCAAAAAACAAACCAGGGCTGGTGAGATGGCTCAGTGGTCTAAAGCACCTACTTAGAACAAGCTTAGCAAAGCACAGGGACCGCGGTTCGATCCCCCAGCACCACATGCCAGCCAGCCCCACCCCTAGGTGGGCTGAGCTGGCCACACACACACACACACACACACACACAATAAATAAATAAACAAACTTAAGAAAGAAATGTTTATAGTTCTTTCTGGGCTGAGTGTGAGGGTAAAATGCACATAGACTAGTGCTGGAATACATAAATGCTCAGGCAACAGCTTTTATGCACTGGTCCTCCTAAAGAGCATACAGTGCACAGCACACCTTTCCCTGGCTACCCATGCCAAGTGCTCAGCCCAGTCCTCCATCTAGAGTACCATTCACTGTCTGCACACTCATAGCCTTCACCTCTGTGTACCTCCATTTCCTTTTGGGCAAACTCATTGTAAGTATTTCTGCGGTGCTGCTCATCATGAGCTAAGCTGTGACAGTTGTGTCATGCATGAGGCAGATGAAACAAGCTATAGGCCACACATACAAGTCTAATTTTATCTGCTTTTATGCTGAAGCACCTAACACAGACATAACACAGAGTGGAATGCAAACATGGCAGATTTTAAAGATAAAACACAAAGCTATTGAGAATGTTCAATGTGTCAAGTCTCCAACCTTTGTGCAGTGGGAAGGTCCAACAAGCAGGGATCCTATCAATGCAGTGCTAGGTGCAGATCAACTGAGGCAGGGCTAGCACCAATGGGACAGTCAGAGGCACATGGTTTTCTCTGCAGCACAGGAGGAGGTCCCTGGGGCCCCGCCCGCTCTTCCTCTTTCTGAGCCCTAACAGCCTGGCTCCGTGGTGCTCCTAGATTGCCTGGGGCAGCACTTGTATTACAAGGGTTTTTAACTCTTCCCATATGTAAGCCTTATCTCGGCAACTCCATTCTAAGCATCTGGAGCACAGGTGTGGGGTGCTGGGTGGGAAGACAGCTTGGCAGTGAATTCCTGCCCTGGTGTTTACTGATTGAGCAAGGCACTTTTCCATTCAGCCTCAGTTTCCTTATCTATAAAACACAGCTAATGCTTCCCTCATGACATTGTTTTGAGTAAATAATGTGCCCTCATGTTCAGCAGCAGATGGCATGGAGAGCCACTTACAGCCAAGCTCTGGGTAAACATTTGCTCCTCAAATATTCCCAGTCTCCCCAAATGCCCCTCCCTCACTGCAGCTGCCCTGACTTCTCTGCCTCCTTTCTGTCACAGTGGATGCACCTACAGAAAGCACTCTCCCCTGTGTCCTAGTTCCTGGTCCTCCTGACCTTCATGCCTGTGCCTGCTGCCCTGTGTCCTACAGCATTATGCCTCCTTCCTGTTGGACACTTCGTTATATGACTAGGCTGCAATATCGCTCCATGTAACATAAGGCACAACAAAACCTTCCTTAACCCCCACTTTTCTAGTTAGCACTCCAGTTCTCTGCTCCCTGTACAGTAAAAAGTCCCTGAGTTAATTGGCATACTCTGTTTCCACTTCTGCTGCCAATCCAGGTGGTCTGTTACCCCCATCACTACACAGAACTGCTCTTACCAAGGCCACCAGTAATCTTTGCGTGAGAACAGCAAAGCTTTCTCAAGCTGGCACCAACCTCTTGGGAACATCTGAGATCTGAAATCCTCTTCCCAGGCCTGCCAGCCTCTCCACTCCCCTGATCTTTCTCTGGCCTTATCAGCCACTCCCATCTCATTTGTTTCATGCCTTCTCTTTGGCCTGGGCACAGGAGGACTTGGGCTGTCCTTAGATCACTTTTTGTTTCTATATCCACTCAAGTAGTCTCTGCACTCATGTGGCTTTAAATGCTATCTAAAAGATCCCCAAGATTAGATCTCAAATCTAGACCTGTGCAGAATGCTGTACTTCCATGTTCTGTACCAAAGCCCCATCCCCAAGGGGGCATGTCACAGATACTTCAAATCTAGCAAGTCCAAAACTGAACTCTTGATCTCCACCTGACCTCCTTCCTCTTCATAGTCCTTCTACCTTACTAATGGAAACCGTGTCCTTCTAGTTGCTCAAACCAAAACCTGTGGAATTATCATTAGTTCTTGTCTTTTAAACTCCCCAATCCAGATGAGCAAGCTCTTGTTGGGCAGTCCTCCCTTCAAAATACAGAGAGAATCTGGCAACTTCTCACCAGCTCTGTCACCCTACTCCGGTGCCTATCACTGTCACCTCTCATCAGGCTGATGCCAGCAGTCTCCTTAGCTGCTTGGCTGTCTGTCTTCTCCCAAATCCATTTTCTTTTCCCACAGCTGCAGTCATGTTTTCACAACATAAGTTCAATGATGTCATTGCTTTTTATTATTACTGATAGGGTCTGGCCCTAGTATAAATTGCTGAATTTATGCAGTTCATGGTGGTCATCTAATATGGCTGAAACCCTTAAAACAACAGCTTATCTTCCCAGAGACCACCTTTCCCCTTCTTCTCCAGTCCAGCCCAAGGTGCAATTTCCTTTCACCTTTCCCCGCCACAAGGAAGACCCCATTCAGCTCCTCAGATATTTCTAAACATCCCCCCTCAAACTCCACCCCTAGCAAAAATCCCATAAAAGCTTCAGCTTTCTTTGTCTGAGGTCAGAGGATCTACTTGACCCATCTGCCCTCGATCCTCTCCATGTCTTTGGAGTAAATAAAGGTGTCTTTTATCTTTCCTATCTCTTTACTTATCTCTGAAAAACCTATCAATTATTATTATTTATTATTTTTTAATGTATTTGGTACAGGGTCTCACTACACAGCTCAGATTCATAGTGATCCTGTTTTCAGCCTCCCCAGTGCTGGGATTACAGGTGTGCACCACCACACGGGGTCTCAGTGGCTGACTCAGCATGGCCGGGGGTAGGCCCAGTATGGCATGTGGTGCCAGGAATCAAGCTCTGGTCCCTGTGCTTGCCTAAGCGGGTTCTTAGTTTGCTGAGCTATCTCACCGGCCCAATGATATCATTGTTTATTTTTAAGTTTTTTATTTTTTTGGTGGTACTGGGAATTGAACTCAGGCCCTTGTGCTTGCCAGGGAAGCGCTTATTCTGAGCCATCTCCCTGGCCCCGATGTCATTGTTTAAAGTGTGGCAGTGTCTTCCCCTCTCACTCAGAACAAAATCCCCGTTTTTTATCATGGCCTACAAGACCCTATGGGAATAGTCCTCTACCTGTGTGGCCTTGTTGCCTGGTTGCCCCACACCTTCCTCCCTTGACCAGCTGTACTGGCTTCTATGCTATTGTGTAAATAGGATGGAAATGCTTCTGCAAGGAAGACTTTCTGCTTGCTCTTTCTCTCTGAAAAACAAAGGTGTAAGCCTTGCCCCTCAGTTTAGTTTCTTGCTCAAATGCCTATCTTAGCAAAGTGCCCAACCCTCCTAAAATAGTATGCCTGGCATTCTCTACTTGCCCCTCCCCTCCATGGCATCTAGCCCTAATTTTCTTCTCCACTGAAAACCACCTGATGTATTTAATGTCTTTTTTTTTTTAATTATTTATTTATTTTTATTACATTTATTTAGTGTGTGTGTGTGTGTGTGTGTGGCCAGCTCAGCCCACCAGGGGGCGGGGCTGGCTGGCATGTGGTGCTGGGGGATCGAACTGCGGTCCCTGTGCTTTGCCAAGCTTGTTTCAAGTAGGTGCGTTAGACCACTGAGCCATCTCTCCAGCCCCTGTATTTAATTTCCATGTTTGTTTTGTCTACCCCTCACCATCAGTAACACCCCACAGGGACCTCTGGTGCCTGGCAGAGAGCATGTGGTGGGTGGGGGAATGGTGTCAACTGGAAGAGCCTGATAATGTGTGGCTTCTGGTGTCTACACTACCACTTACCTGCTATGTGCTTTTGGATAACACTGCTTAACTTCTCTGAGCTTTTTTTTTTTTTTTTTTTTCCGGAACTGGAGATTGAATTCAGGCCCTTGCACTTGCCCAGGAAGCGCTTACTCCACTGAGCCATCTCCGTGGCCCCACTTCTCTGAGCTTTAATTTTCCTTTCTGTAAATTTCATCAAAAGATTTTTAGAGGATTAGAGAACACATTTAAGGTACCTAATCAGTAGTATGCAGGCTAACAAGGCACTCAGCCCCTCTCTAGGCTGTTTGCAAGGAGTAAATATGTAGAGCTGTCTCCATTCTGCCTGAGATGGACAACTGAAACAGCACCAGAAAGTAATCCCCTGTAGCCATGTGTGGTGGAGCACCCCTGTAATCTCAGCACTCAGGAGGCTGAGGCAGGAGGAGTATGGAAGTTCAAGGCTAGCCTGGGCTACATAGTGAGTTTGAGCCCAGCCTGGACCTACACAGCAAGACTGTCTCAAAAAAGAAAAGAGAAAGTAATGCCATGTAAAGAGTGACTGAGTACATTTTCCATTTTGTGCATGACCCAGAGTCCCCAAAGCAACAGTCCCCTGCCAACAGCCATTTCCTTTCCAAAGGTCCTCAGATGGTGGCCTTATCTGAAGCAGGTCCTATAAGTTAAGACTTTCCCTGCCTTGTTTTGGATGGAGGTACCCCTGATACAGGAAGCAGAAGTGCTTTCTGGGCATGCATAGGTCTACCTGGACCTTATGAGCCATGGACCCACGGATGATTCTCTGCCACAGCACCCATGTTTGTGAGGTAGCCACCACTGGCCAAGATAGGTGACCAGCAGGTTCCTAGGTTTTTCTCTTCTGGTTTTAAGTGAAGGTGCCTACAGTGGTTTAACTGTGTACCACCAGAGGGCACTATAGATTGCTCAGCTTTGGGGAGAACTCAGTCTATTAGGACTAAGAAAGAGATGTGTTGCTGGCTGTCCTGCCTACTAACTTGGTGGGGCACTGCCAACCAAAGCAGGGCCATATTAAGGGAGTGGAGGTCAGGATTCCAGATTCAATGTTCTTTATTGTCAGCAGTAGTGAACCCCTTGCCCTGTGAGCTCACCCAGTCCTGCCCTTAGATTGCCAGTCTTTGGTGGGAAGGGCATCTTTGCCTTCTGATTCTCCCATCTGTATCTGCACAAGCCTGTGCTGCCTTGCCACACCATAGGCCATGGCCATATCCTTATTCCCAGTGACCAGTGTCCATCTTGGAGGCGCACAGGCTTCATAGGGGGTTGTAGGAGTCTTCTGGTTAGATGCAGGGGCTCAGACCTCCAGGTTCAGCTACCAAGTATTCTTCCACAGCAGCAACTGGTTCTTAACTTCTTTCCTGAAGTTCTCAGTGGCAAGCAAGAGTGTAGAGGGCAGGATGGCCTAGGTGGTACCTCAAAGGGGATAGAGATGCCAGAGGCTTTGGAAGATTAAGTGGGAGGAAGGGAACACCAAAGAGTCAGTTAAGTCCCTTGGTGGCATTTACAAAATAGTACTAAATAGTCCCTTGGGCCCTAGATGCATCGTTCCCCCACCAGTAGACCTGAGATAAAGAGTTAACATGCCTTCCTGAGCCAGGCACCTTGGAGAACCTTCTTGCCTACTGAGCAAGGACCCCCATATCTGTGTCCATATCCCCCTCAGGCCAGAGAAGCCCCCACCCAGGCCAGCAGGGTGGCAGTGCCTAGAGAAGCCCCTGGCTTCCCTGAAAGTCGTCCCAGCCTGTCCTGACCTGTATTGGAAGCGAGGGTCTCCGGGGTGGCTCTTCAGCACCTGGCACACCTGTGGGGGTGGATCTAAGCCCATCTGCTGTGCTCTATGCCAGCGCTGTAGCCGTGTGATCCCTGCCAGCGTGGGAAGAAAACTCAGTGGCCTCATGGAGGGTTGAGAAGAGTCCAGGCTAGAGAAATATGGGGTCCTCCACAGTCCCCAAAGTCAGGAGCAGTGCCTCAGTCAGGCAGATAATGGGTCAGTGTCCAGATGTGTGGGTGAAAGACTAGCTCAGGGATGCACTTGGTGGGTGGGATGGATTCTCACCTGTGCAGGGCCCATACTCCCAGGTCAGGTCAAACTGACGTAGCAGCTCCAGTTCTGCTTGCTCCTCGCTGGGGGGCTGGGGTTCTTCCCCTGTAATGACACACTGCTCCTCAGGCCTGCCCAGGCCTTTGCCCCACCCCTGGCCTCAAAGTTGTGCCACTGTTTCTGACTCTCTCTCCCCACTTCTTTGCCTCTGTCATCCCATTGCTGGACCTTAGACCTTGGGTCGGAAGTACAGTACATGCTCACTTCCCCTTCCATCTGGCCCCCAACTATGTGGTCCCTGCGTTTCCAGTCCTTTTGCCACCCCCACGCTTCAGAGACCTAGTTCTGGTGCCAGCTCCCCCTTGCAGTGCCCAGCGGGCCCCTCCCTCCTCTTCACCACCGGGTAGGAGTCAGTGATGAGGCGCTTCCGGCCCATGGCGGCCACCCAGGCAGGCGGAGGCGACTGCAGGGAAGAAACAGGCCAGGAGGCGTGTGAGAGACAGCTGCTGAGACACAGAGAGAGATGGAGCCAGAGAGAGAGATGGGCCAGCGACGGGCAGACAAGTTGACCCAGACAAGCAAAAAGAGGAAGTCTCCAGGTTCCAGAGAATGACGCTTGTCCCCCGCCCCCACAAGCACGCAAACATCAAAACCTAGGCCAATAACAGGCTGCCTCTGTGGGGTGGGGCCCTGACTCTAGCCAATGGCAAGGGCCACAGGGTGAGGGGCGGGGCATCAGCCGCAGCTGTGGTCTGGAGGAGGAGGGATTAGGCTGGAGTGGGGGGGGTACTGTCAAGATGCCCCAGACTTCACCACCTCCTCTTACCCCCATTGGTCTGAATGTATTCCCCAGGGACTTGCGGAGCGTTATCCTCAGCCTCTCACTTCCCGTTTTCCCTTGCTAGGCAAATGTTCTTTTCAACCTCACTAATCCCCGTGGCCGGTTTGTAACTCCCCTGAGCCCAGCTGGAACCTTCCACTCTGACCCTTTGGCTACAGAGTGCTGTGGGGGCAGATCTGGAGGTCCGAAGAGAGTTTGGCCTAATCCAGCCCCCTTCCCTGCTCTCACCCCACCCTCACCGACTCCAGGAAACCTGGCTGGAGAAGTCTGTGCTTCTGAAAGCTCCTTTCTCACAGTCTGCGTCCAGAGACACTGCCCACTCCTAGTCCAGTCAGGTCATCGCTTTGTCAGCCCTCCCCCAGTCTGCCCCTGCTGCCAGACTAGTCAGGAAGATTCCATACCAAACAGAAGCCCAGAGGAGAAGTAGTCTTCCATCACAATGTGATTGGGTCCCTAGTTCTTCACTGGCCATATCTGCCTTGTGCATATAGAAAAGAGTATCAATATACTTAACTCGCATAGTGCTCTTATCATGTGCCAAGTACTGCTCTAAGCCTATGCACACATAGTAGCTCAAAATAGTTATCAGAAAGTTTTTTCAAAGTAGGAAAGATTTAAAAAAATTTAAAAAGTAGGAAAGATAGACTGATCCTGTTGGTAACAGGCTTTATGGGCCCCCATCAAACCACAAATCATCCTTGTGCCCTGAGCTCACAGGTTACAGGGAGAGGGGCTGTCAATATGAGCTGTAATTCCTAACAGAAAAGAAAGAAAGGGTGGGTCTGAGCTCCGTGGAGCCACAAGAGCCACAAGATGGTTAGCATCGAAGGCCTTTTGGAAGAGGTGGGCTGCTGTAAACAATGTGTCTCAATTCTCCACCCATGACCTTTGTCTCTTGGGCTCTTGTCATCGCTGACTCACCCCTACTTTCACCTCCCCCTCACCAACTTCCTGGCAGCAGGCAAAAGTGCTGGCCAGTGGGAGTCTGGGAACCAGCCCTGAGACCAGCCCAGCACTAATCACCCTCTATAAGGCCCATCCGGTTCTTCCTTCTGGGGTGCAAGGGCCAATGCCTGCTCAAAGACCTCTGCCTTCCTGCTTTGCTGCAGGTCTGGGATCTGGGAACAGAGGAGAATGCTCTGGCGAGGAGACCACCAGAGGGGAAGAGCAGCTGTGTTTTGGGGGCTCTTTCTGTCTAGCTCTCCCCACCAACTTCCTCAAGGAGGGAAGGCTAAGGAGGAAGAAGCTGTGGGTGCATAATGAAGAGCTGGAGGGCCCCTCCCTTCCTCATTATGGCTCTGCCAAATCTAATTCCCCTTCTGCCTCTTAGGGTAAGCAGGACCCACATCCAGGCAGAAAGGTCTCTGCTGAGTGGGGCAGCACAGTAGGTAGGCCCCCTTGGCCAGTCTGGGAAGGTATAAGGTCTAGTCAGGCATTGAGTGCTTGGTGGAAACATGGCACCCAGTCTGTGTGACAGACCTCCCTTCCCTGGAGAGCCTCTGTGAGGGGCTTTTGGGCTGTTCCCACAAGTGTGTGGTACCTACCACCTGAGTCCATAATGCCCCAAGGGAAAAGGGAGCCATGGGTGGGGCAGACCCCTCCTCATTCCTGGTTCCTCCCACCCCTGAAAGCTGATAGCCGTGGGGCCTGCCACCGCCCAAGGAGCGTGAAATGGGGTGTGCTGCTGGTCAGCCACAGCAGCTCCCACTGCTGCCTAGGCCTATTCCTTTCTCTCCTGTGGCAGCCACTGGCACCCTGACCTGCTTTGTGGATGGCTCCCTGACCAACCTTTGTTCCTGCCTGCTTCCTCCAGCTCTGCCTAGCTCAGGTCTGGCTAACCTCTCCCACTCAGCCTGGAAGATATCTCCTCTGACTTTATCTCCTTATCTCAGGCTCCAGAAAGAGAGCCAGAGTGTTCAACACAAATCCAAGACTTCTAGGACTGACCTTCACTCTCCAGCCAACATGCGGTCTTCTCCTAGTCACATGGCAATAGGACTGAGCCCCAATGAAACAGTTGGCATACAGGGATTTTGGAACCATCCCTGGCCTGCTGAGATCCTTTCTCACACAGTATCTGGGTCCCTAAGATGTCCCAGCAATAGAACTGGCCTCAGTCTGCCCTACCTCAGGTGTTTTTCTCCTTTATTCTCCAGCCCCTCCCTCTTATACCCTTCCTGCCTAGAACCCTTTTCCTTCCTGTTTAAGTAGGTTTCTGGGCCTGCCCCCTAAATTGTTGTCCTGGCCTGTCATAGTTCAGGCCTTGGGTCGGAGACCAGGGCCAAAATTTTGAGTGTAGAGCTAAATTCTGTCCTTTGGGGAGTGCCCAGAGGTTCAGGCATAGGTTTTTGTTGTTGTTGTTGTTTAGGCATAGCTTCTTTGTGCCAGCTCTGATACTGAAGACTGAAGGGGTCCTCCAAGAGTGACCTTGACATGTTGGGAACACCTAATTAATGTTCCTGCTTCAAGGCTAAGATAAGGGCCGGCCAGATAGCTCAGCGGACTAAAGCGCCTGCTTAGGCAGAGCGCAGAGCAGTGGGGTTCAATCCCCCACATGCTGTACGAGCCCGCCCCTGGGGTGCCACTGAGAAGGCAATTGAGACTGAGTGTGGTGGCACAAGCCTGTAATCCCGGCGCTTGGGAGGATGAAAACAGGAGAATCACTGCAAGTCTTATCTATGTATTGAGACCCTGTAGACCCTGTACTGAAGAAAAAAAAAAAAAAGGCCAAGGTAGAAGTCTTAAGGAGCCAGGAGTGAAAAGAGATGGGGGAGAAAGAAAGAAAGAAAGAGAGAGAGAGAGAGAGAGAGAGAGAGAGAGAGAGAACACGAACTGGAAGAGAAGACCAGGGCCTTCCTGGGGACTGAGGCCCACCAATGACTGCTCTAGGGGAAGGGGGATTAGCCCTGGTTTAGCTCAGATAGTATGACAGGATGGGGGAAGGTAGTACTTGCAAATGCCTTAAGGGCCTTTTCCTCTCACCCAGCTCACCAGGGGACTTGTGAGGAGAGCCAGATCATGGGAAGCCAGCTGGGAAATGGGGGCAGGTGAAGAGAGGGGAGTAGCTGCCTCTGGCCCAACAGGCTGTAGGGCACATTCAGCTCTACTTTCCTCTCCCCAGCATTCCCATTTTTCAGTCCCTTGGGTGCTGCCCCCCACCTTGAGCTGGAAATCAGGCCAGCTCAGGGGAATCTGGATGCCAGATGAACACTCAGGTGCCAACTGCACACACCTCATTCCTTACCCTATGGGCCAGACTTTTTCAGGAGCTCCTCTTGGTCCCTTACAATCATCCCAATAACCCCTTTTCTTCCTGATCCAGGTTCTCTGGCTTAGTGGGTTTAAAGGGAAGAACATGGGGAAAGAGAAAAGCTTCCCTTGGTCTCTTGTGTCTCTTTCTCTTCCTCTGACACTTTCCACACCTTTTCTGGTCCCAACTCCCTTTACCTAGGCCATCTTAGTCCTACATAAATTCTGGGAAGATTTGAAAGGGGGCTTACAGGCCATTCCTCACCTTGGCCACCAGGTGTCAGACTTTGTCTAGCTGGGAAATAGATCCTCACTAACACCTCCATCACCACCACCACCACCAGGGAGATCCTGGAAGTGAGGACAAGTTTGGAAGGGGTATGCAGATGACCCCTGAACTAGTGAGGCCCCTGAAGTAGGCCAAGGAACCTGGAGGCTAAGAGTCTGAAGGGATGGAGACTCTGACTTGAGAGTGTTCTTATAGGCCCTACCACCCCTGACAAAAGCTTAGTCTCCTGCTGGTAAATTTGGGTACAAGGCTGAGTCAGGGAGCTCAAGAATTGAAGGGACCAAAGGCAGCAACAGTTGTGGCTCCAAAGAAGGAGCTGAAAGGAAGCTGCTCAGAGTACGCAGTCAGGCCTGAATCACTGGCCCTTGCACTCTAGGCTGCAGGGAACAGAAGCCTCCTTCTGCTTTTCCTGTTCCTGGGGATGGGGCTGGGCTGTGGTGAAATGTGATGAGTGGTAGAGAGTGCTTAAATGAGGTCCCTCACAACCTAAGTCCTGGATGTTGGGTCAGTCTTTGTATCAAGATCTAATGGCTGCCACCTCCGATCAGAGCCTCCCCTGTACTCACTACTATTACCCTCCACGCAGTTGCCACATCTCCCAACTGACAGTTCTCCCTCTTGTGTTTGTTTTCTTAAGCTCAAGTTTACTTCCAAACACAAAAATGTTTCTAATCTACATTCTCTAGAGATGACAGGAACGAGGGCCTTCTCTCTCTCCTTCTTCTCTAGCCTTGGAGGGGACATAGGAGTTCTAGAAATAATGTCCCATACACACTGCAGAGCACCAGGTAATGTTGATTAATATATTGGCCTCTGGATATGTACACTCCTGGCCCTAAGACCATTGTTAAGGGGTAAAACCTAGATAGCCAGAGAGAACTCATCATATCTCTTGAGGGAGCTGTACTTACAGAACCAATAAGAAGTACACCAAAAGCACTATTAATCTATCATTTAACAAGGGCTACCTTCTGGTCATGCCAGAAGTTTTACAAATACCCTGTAGGAGCCATTACCAAAACTCAAAGGAGAGACACATACCCATGTCACTGTGATTAGGAGATATTTGAGGGAGAGTTCAAGAATGCATGGGGCCAGGGAGATGACTAGGTGGAATAAGCACTTCTCAGTAGAATAAGTGCTTGACTGGCAAGTGCAAGGACCTGCGTTCAATCCCAGGTTCCCCCCGCCCCTCCCCCCCAAAAAAAGCAAGCTCTAGCTGGGCACAGTAGTGTGGTCCTGTAATCCCAGGGAAGCTGGGAGGCTGAGGTAAGAGGATTAAAAAAAAAATCAATTGCCCAATATGGGGTATGGGGAGGTAGCTCAGTAGAATAAGCACTTGCCTGGCAAGCACAGGTTCCTGAATTCAATCCCTGGTACCACACAAAAACATAAACATAAGTACCTTTTCTTTCACATACATACATACATACATACATACATACATACATACATAAAATTGTCCAATATGGGCAATTTTGCAAGATTCCTTTTTAAAACACAAAGCTCAGGGCCAGGGAGATGGCTCAGTAGAATTAAGTGCTTGCCTGGCAAGTGCAAGTGCCTGAGTTCAATCCCTGGTTCTGCAAAAAAA